>NC_069727.1:7919788-8269788 GCF_027358585.1 Pangasianodon hypophthalmus
ATTAAAAATATAGCTTATGTGTTAATTATGAGTCTAGCTTGAACAATATAGGATGAATTTTTGCAAAGCAAAAACAGTATGCTTTGTGTATCTTTACCATAGAGGGCTGACTCACTGTGTGAGGCTGGTGAACTTTTTCCATCATGTCTGTATTTGTCATTTACTGTTTCCCCATTTTCTTGTTCATGCACTCGGTGTACGGCTCTTTGCCATATTACCCTTCTATACCTAATTGTATGCCTTATTTTTGTACTTGAATCACGATCACAAAAATAGGCTTTTGAGAGCTATTTGAGTCTGGGTGCAGGGCCTTTTCTGTGCTCTATTATATTAGACAACATATTAATCATGTAATGAGGGAAATTTTCACTGCTAGTGCTCTGTATGAGTGGTAAGAAACACAGACTGTGTTTAGTGGGAAGATGCCCCTTTAAAGTATGCAACACTAAAGTTTTTTTTTTTTTCCTCTCTTCTCTGTCTTACCTTTCTCTCCCTCTCTGCAATAGTCGTGCTATCAAAACCAATCCAGATCTCCTGCCTGAGACACCTTGGACCAACATACTGTACAGTGACTTCTGGGGCACTCGGCTCACTCACAGTGGCAGCCATAAGTCCTTCCGGCCGCTCTGCACACTCTCTTTCCGCCTCAACTATGCTCTGGGTGGCCTGGAGCCAAGAGGCTACCATTTATTCAATGTGGGCCTGCACTGCTGTGTCACAGCTCTGTTCACTGCGCTTTGTGGCCTCCTGCTAGCCGGAGGACCCTGGAGTCTGCTGGCTGGACTCCTCTTCGCCTCACACCCAGTGCATACTGAGGCAGTAGCGGGACTGGTAGGACGTGCAGATATGGGCGCTGCCCTGTGCTTTCTACTCTCTCTGCTCTGCTACAGGTGCCACTGCAGGCTCCGGCCACACGCTGGAAAATCGTGGTGCATGAGGTGGAGAGTGCAGGCATGGTTGGCTGGTAGCCTGGTTGCTGCAGCAGCAGCTATGCTGTGGAAAGAGCAGGGGGTGACTGTTTTGGCTGTGTCAGCTGTCTATGACGTCTGTGTGGTCCACCGCATGCAACTGCATCATATGCTAGAAGTCTTCCTTAAGGTGAGTGTAAATATTATACTGTTCTGTGGATCTTTGCCCTGCCTAAACAGAAAGAAGGAAGATGCATGCTGCTTTGCCAGAGGAAGGCAAGTAGTGATACCGTGTATGTGTCAGTATAGTGATACTGTGTGTATAAATATACAGTTGAGGACAAAATTATTAGCCCCCCTATGAAATTTTAAGTTTCCTCAAGATATTACCAAAGTACCTATTTAACAGAGCAAGGAATTTTTAACACAGCATTTCTGAACATACTATTTTTCGTTAGAAGGACCAAAATATTTATATTTGCACACCAAAACATTGTTATGTAAGAAAAAGCTAAAATGACCAGGGACATTATTATTAGCCCCCTATAAGAAATGACCATTTATTAAGTCCTTTACCTTCACAGGTGATGTGCGTAAAGGTGATCAGGTGAAACAGGTGATCTCACTCAATAATTAAGTTAAATTAAGGTATAAAAGCCTCAGTATGGGTCACTGAGCTGTCATTTGAGAAAGCAACATGCCAAAAACAAAGGAAATCAGTTTGGACTTGAGACAAAGAATTAATGATGCACATAAAACAGGAGAAGGATATACAAAGCTATCCAAGCGTTTCCAAGTCTCAAGAACCGGAGTGAGAGGTATAATCCGGAAATTCAAAGAAAGCCACACAGTGCAGAACAAGCCTGGCAGAGGTAGGAAGCGAAAGATTTCAAAGACACTGGAAAGAAAACTAGTGAGAGATGTGTCTAAAGACCCCAGAACAACTGCCAAGACACTGGCGAATGACTTGGCCACATCATTAATCATAATCTCTAAGAAGACCATCACTAGAGCTCTGCACAGGAATGAACTGCGAGGTTGCAGACCAAGAAAAACTCCACTTTTGAAGAAAAGACACCTTCAAGCCAGACTTAAGTATGCTCAGGACAACCTGGAGAAAGATTATTCATACTGGAAGCATGTCTTATGGTCTGATGAGACTAGACTAGAGCTCTTTGGTCACAGAGACACTGCTTATGTTTGGAGAAAAAAGGGAGAGGCATTCAACCCAAAGAACACCGTCCCCACAGTGAAACACGGTGGTGGGAGTATTATGCTGTGGGGATGCTTCAGTGCATCTGGAACTGGAAATCTTGTCAAGGTGGAAGGGATCATGAATAAAGAAAAATATGTGGATATTTTGAAAGAAAACCTTAAGCAGTCAGCAGTGAAACTAGGTCTGAGTCGTCGCTTCATCTTCCAACATGACAACGATCCTAAACATACATCTCTCTTGGTAAAGAACTATCTCCAGACGAACAAGGTGAATGTCATAGAATGGCCTGCACAAAGCCCTGACTTAAATCCAATAGAAAATATGTGGGGTGACCTAAAGAAAAATGTCCATGCCAGAAAACCATCGAATCTGGAGGAACTTGAGAGATTCGCCAAAGAAGAATGGGCCAGGATTCCTCAAATGAAGTGTCAGAGACTTGTTGACGATTACACCAAACGACTGCAGGCAGTTATCCAGCAAAAAGGATACACAATTGACTATTAGAATGTGGGGGGCTAATAATTTTGACTCTGGTAGTTTTTGTGTTTTGTGTAATATTTTCATTTCTGTGTGGAATATAAAATAATGTAAGCATCCAAAATAAAACTAGGATGTCTAAAAAAGCTGTGTTAATTTTTTTTTTGCTCTGGTTAAACGCACTTTTGAAATACTTTTAAAACAATGACTATTTTGTAGGGGGGCTAATAATTTTGTCCTCAACTGTATTTATAACTACAGCTAACACTTCCATTCCCCAAACAATCAACTCTTTCAGAGAAAACATTTTGGAAGTTTGGAGTCTTCTGACTTTTGTGAACAGTTCTCTTTGTGGCATAGCCTCCTATGGGTTGTGTGGTAACTTTGCACCTCAAAGCCATTACAGGATTTTTATAGAAGAAGCTGATGGAAAGGTGTCTTACTACTAAATAGTAATCAACATCCAAACAAAGACAAGACACCCAGATTGCTGTAGCCAGTCTTGTGTGTTCTCCTTGGGTTTATCTATTGAATTTAAATCCTGCTTTTTAGACAGTTGCCCCCTTCCCACCCCACTCCCTTTTTTTTTTTTTTTTGGCACAATGGGCACACTCACCACACCTCTGTCTGGACATGCCAGCTATGCGTCGGGTGCCACTGCATCTGGGTTTTTCTCATATCTACTGCACCAGACTGTCTAGTTATATGTACATTTGAGGTCCACGTCATAGATGATATCCCAGGCTAATGTGAGATTATAGCCAGGAGAGTATGGGAACACAAACACATTGTGAGAGAGAGAGGTGCTGTGAGGAAATAAGTAGGGAAGGAAAGTCTTCCTTTACTTCCTCTCTCCCATTTTTATCTCATTCTTTCTCCTGGCTTGCCTGGTTTCTTAGAGTTTCTAGGCTTTTCAGTAATGGTTCTTCCATGTTTGAATGTTGTATGCAATTTATCCCTATTATCACACTCACAAGAAGATATAAGTCACACACAACTAGGCACACTCACAAAGACCAAATTTGAGAAACAAAATTGGCATGCCTCATTGATATTTTCCATTGTCAGGTTTGATTTCATTTGACCAATCAAACCGATTTCTAGAAAGAGATCAGTCAGCAGTCTAATAGGCTTGGATGAGACAAAGCCTGTGCAGCAGATAGAATAAATTATTTCTTCAATCTGATTCAGTCAGGTCAACATTGTTTCACTACTGCAATAAAATCTGTCACTCTCACTTAAACCAGTAAGTGTCAAAAGAAGAAGATTAGAGTGAGTGAAAGTACTATAAAGGGCCTGTTATTGTCCTCATTTCTGATATAGTTACAGAGTAGTGTGTGGGAGAGCAAAAGCAAAGCATTGACTTAATTGAGGAGAGGCATTTTTGGAAGAGGAATTGATATTCATATTTCCACTTCCATATTTTCCAGAGGAAAAATGCAACCCTGCTCGTAAGCCTGGCTTGGCTGGCTGGTTGGGGAACAGTCCTGCTGGCAGCTCGACTATACTGGATGGGCTGCAAGCCACCACAGTTCTCCAACTCCGACAACCCGGCAGCTGATTCACCTCACCTCCTCACCAGAACACTTACCTTCCTCTACCTGCCACCTGCCAATGCCTGGCTCCTCCTCTGTCCACACACCCTTAGCTTTGATTGGTCTATGGATGCCATACCCTTGCTCACAAACATTTCTGATTGGAGGAACTTGTGCTCACTAGCATTTTACCTAGGCTTTGTAGTGCTTGCTTGTTTTGGCTTAAAAAGCAAGAATTCTGCCACTTTCCAAACAACCAATGGAAAATCCCATATCATGAATGGAAAAGCTCTGGCTAATGGGCACAGCCTGCATTTTCCTGACAGCAATAATAAACATGACAACGGCCACCACCACAATGGCTTAACCTCATCAGAAGTTTTTGCCAGTACCCAGAATGGGTATTCCAAACCCCTTCATGCTGCTACTCACACATCACTGCCATCCAAAGAGAACATGGTGGTCTTCTCACTTGGTCTTCTGGCTTTACCTTTTCTCCCTGCCACCAATCTATTCTTCTATGTGGGCTTTGTGGTGGCTGAGAGGGTTCTCTACATCCCCAGCATGGGCTTCTGTCTACTTGTGACACTTGGGATTAGGGCCATGTTCGTAAAAATGAGGCGGAGAAGCTCCAGGGCACTGCTGTTTGGCTGTGCTGCTGGACTTGTTCTGCTCTACTCCCTCAGAACAGTGTGCAGGAACCAGGACTGGCAGAGTGAAGAGATGCTCTACAGGTCTGGCATCACTGTGAACCCTGCCAAAGGTAAGACGGTGGAGATTATGTTCAGTGTTGTACTTTAACCTCGGCAAGTCATTGAGAGTTTTTGCAGTGATATAAAGTTAAAACTTGTGTAAATAAAGAACTGTTTGAGATACACATGCTAGCAATTAATAACCTATATTCTGTCTCTCAGCTTGGGGTAACCTTGGCAATGTCTTGAAGAACCAGGGTAAGATGGCAGAGGCAGAGGAAGCATACAGAAATGCCTTATACTACCGTGGCAACATGGCTGACATGCTCTACAACCTGTGAGTCATCTGTCTGGCAAGCAAACTCAATAGTTTTGACTTTTCTCCTACAAGAAGTGATGAACAAGCTAAATAAAAGGCTAAATTAATAACTAAACCAGCTGTATGTAAATATTTGGTATTTAGGCATTTGGAGGCCCTTCTTGTGTAAATGATAATGTAAGCAACATTATCTGCTAAAGGTGAAAGCTTAATATTAACTAAATGATTTGCAAACTGACAGTTGACAATATGGTTTTCCAAGTGAGACGCATTTATATATTTATACTTTACACGTTACACCCAGTGTCTCTTTACAATTCAAGAAAAAAAAATTAAAGCATAAAGAATAAGCAAAAACAGCTGGCTGAAATTTTGATGGCTAGTTAGTGAGCAACTGTAATATTTTACCTGTAACGCAAAAAAAAGTGGACTCCACATTCTGAATACCTTTAAATGCCAAAGCTGTTGCCACGTCTCATCTTTGTTTTAGCTCAGACTCTGCTGACACGGTCATTTTTTCTTGCTAACTCTATAAACTTTTTTTTTTTTTTCATTTGGCTACAAACATTTTCTTTGGCTTGAACCACTGACAAAGTGAAAATAGAAAATAACAGAGGTTGAATCCTTAACCACTGATAACTGATAAATCCCTAACCTTCTGATAACTGATAAATCCCTACCCTTATGATAACCGATAAATCTTTAACCATTGATAACTGATAAATCCTTAACCACTGATACCTGCTAAATCTTTAACCTTCCGATGAGTGGTCCAACTCCTTAACCCCTGAGCCACTACTGCCTGTTTCATGCCTAGTATTGTAGTGTTGTATAATCAGACATACTGTATACATAATGACATACGAGTCTGAACAAATTTGCAGCAAATGAGTTCACAGCTCTGACTTTGAATTAAAATCTGACTTTGAATTTTGAAAGAACTCTATTTTAAAGTAGTTTTCTCTACTGATTCAATGATGCTTCAAGATGGAAACAAACAAAGTCAGCTGGGAGAACGAGTGGGAAAAGTGGGAAAATGGTCGGTTGTATTCCACCTAAGGGTAATATCTAAGAAATGTCATTCATATTGATTAGCAGGTCTTTGTGGACATATCTCTTGCTTCCATTAACCTAAAAGAGGCGCAAAGACACACTGTTCAGCTGTTGTCCCTCTGTTTATACCCCTCTAAGTAGGAAAAAGCATGTGGCGCTCTCACCACCGCAGCTTGGGTTTGCTTCCCGGTCAGGGAACCAACCTCAGCCACTGGAGGGTTGCAAAAGCTAGTGCACTCTCAGTGCCGGTCCCAAGCCCGGAAAATGGGGAGGGTTTCGTTAGGAAGGGCATCCGGCATAAAACTTGTGCCAGAATTAAACATGTGTACGGGTGATCCGCTGTGGCGACCCCAAACGGGAGCAGCCAGAAGTGGGGGAAGAGGATTTTTTTAACAAGCATGTCTTTCTCAGATTCTCACCTACATCTATAAATAGTTAAATCTAGCTGCAGATAACAAACATAACAGATTTCACTGTGCAGAGCCCATGATCATTTTATGTCCTGATATATAAATGCCCATTTCTAAAGCCCCTGTTGTGCTGTTGTTTTAGCTGTGTTGGAATGTAATAGATTTTCTGTATGCTGGAGTCTAAATATTGCCCCAATTAGTTGTCTTCTCTCACTCAGGGGTCTGTTGCTGCAAGAGAGTGAACGTTTCTCTGAGGCTCTGCATTACTATAAACGGGCCATCCAAAGCAGACCGACTCTGGCATGTAAGCTCAGTCTTTCTCATTAGTCATACCAAAAGAGACCATTACTTAACGAAAATGGCAATAATAATTTGCTATCTACATCCAACTGAGAACATGAAACAAAACCAAATGATCAGTGAGACTATGGGAGAACTTCTCATGTCTGTGAGTCCTTTGAACAAACTGCGAACTGTGTTCAATTCTAGTTGTCTGTCTAACTGCCTATTTGCTCTGTTCTTTATGTGTTGTGTGTACTCAACAGCTGCATATTTAAACACTGGTATTATATTTGAGTCTGAGGGAAACGTGGAGGAGGCCAAGCGCACATTTGAGACGTGTGCCAGCATCCCAGATGAGAACCTAAAGGACCCCCATGCTCACAAAAGTGCAGTCACTAGCTGCCTGTACAATCTTGGCAAGCTGCTGCATGAACAGGGTCAGCAAGAGGTAGCCACAACACATTACTGGCTTGCTTAGGACACAACGCTTGTGATAAGTTTTACAGTAAATCTCAAAGCAGAGCAGTCAGAGGGGCTAAAGTTTTAGCCGTGGGTTGAAAGTGGCTAGGATGAAGGACCCAGTCTAAAAAGTCTAACAAACAATTAGGAAATTGCTCTTTATACCTCAGTAACTGTTCACCTCAAAAGCAGTATGTGTTTTTCATTATTCTCTATGCATCCTACTGCGTTCAGTTACAAAACATTGCACATTATTTCACTTTTTGCACTGGCTCAACCTTTTTTTCTTCTTTCCTATTTGCTCATGTTCTGTATTCCACAGGAAGCTCTGTCCGTTTATAAAGAGGCTGTGAAGAAGATGCCTCATCAGTTTGCACCACAGAGCCTTTACAACATGATGGGTGAGTGGAGAGTGGGATTGATTAACCACTACATTATCTCACCACCACATTTCATCACATTTCATCTTTCTATTATTAAGTGTTGCACAAGCCCTAGCTTAATTGAAAGCTTAAATGCTTTTCATTAATGTACTTGTTTATAGAGTTCAGCATTAGTCCTAGAACTATTATTGTTCTACTCTGTAATTTGAACAGTGCTGGACATTTTCCCCCTTATTTTGATTGATTTATTTATTTTTGATAGCTGTATTTTGTGTAAGAATGGACTGCAGGAATCTCAAATCTGTCAGAGCACAAAGGGCTTTTGCTTCTGCAGGCTTGTAGGCTTAGCTGAAATGCCACCTAGTGTTGGTGTACAAAAATGAAATCACCAAGATAGTGTGTAGTATTTTTACATTTGATTCCCCCCCGCCCTTTCCCTGTATTGAGTACAATGTTTTTTGTTTTTTTTTTAATGTTACTGTCACCTTTATCCCAGAATTAACTGCCACAACAAATTTAAGATCAAAATACTGTTTAACTCTAATAAAATATTGATTTTACATGTTACCATTAGATATTATAGATTACTTTTTGAAAACTAAATAAGATCTATAAATGACAAGGTATGTTTTACCATTAGGACAACAAGCAAAGTCAGAACTTCACAGCCCAAATAGATTTAAAAAGGCAAAGAAAAATGAACCTGTACTTAATTATGTTTAACGCATCACTGATGCATCACACTTATTCCTGTGGTGTACTTTATTCTACAGTGTACTGTTGTCATTGGCAGCATTTAACAAGACATTGTTCATCTATTCTTTCTGAACATTCTGGTTTGGATTTAAAATTTGGTTGTGAACCCCGCAGGTGAAGCCTATATGAGACTGAATAAGTTTGAGGATGCGGAACACTGGTACAGAGAGTCACTTAAGGCCAAACCAGACCACGTCCCTGCCCACCTGACATATGGCAAGTTGCTGTCTGTTATGGTGAGTCACCCTGGCAATGTTTCTGTGCTCTTTTTGACTATGTACTACATTTAAATAAGATGTCACATCTGCTACCAGTAAGCGGTCAGTTCTGGCTTGATGGGTGTTACTCCCCAACCTCGACCAACCACAGATATTTACTTCAGAGAATTGATGTAGTCAGTATCAGTTCGAGCTGTAGAAACAGGCTTTACAGGGGAAATCAGACAGGTACCTTCTATTTATAATGGGATTTTAATTTGAAAGACATTTACATGCAAAACACTGAATGTAGTGTACCATTTTTCTTCAAGCTGAGATGATGTATGCGTGACAGCCTTTGAGTGTGGCTCAACCCCATGTATGTGGCTTTTGAATAAGACTGACTATTGTTGTGTTATGCTACATTTGCTTAATTTGCAACATTGATTATATGTAAATATATATATATAGCACCAAACAAGATGATCTAGTATCTGACACTGGTTTTAAAAAAATCATCTTGATTTGACCTTGGTCTTGTTTTTATAATGTGTACTGTTTTTTTTCTTTCTTTCTTTCTTTCTTTCTTTCTTTTTTTTTTATATATATATAAACATGTGTTAATGTTTTGATGTGATCTCATTATCAGGGTCATAAAACTGAGGCAGAGCATTACTTCCTGAAGGCAATAGAGCTGGATCCCACCAAGGGGACGTGTTATATGCACTATGGTAGGACTGTGCATAGAGAACACTGCTTTAACTCTTTTTCATCTACATATACACTGCTAATAAGCATAAACATTCAGTATGAGTTCCATGTTTTCATTCCAAGAAACATCCTTCTGCTTTATGAACCACTGATATGTTTCATCATGACAATTATTTTCAAAGCAAAACACTAATTTGGATGTAATTAGGATTATATGTCATGAATCTATACAAAATAGCCCATAATAGTTCAGTTCCAGGTTGTAACTCTGCATATGTGGAAAAGTTCAAGGGGAGGTGAATACCTCAATAACAATTTACTGTATGTGGTTTGTATGTTATTTTTAGATTTGTATCTTCTAACTTAGCCAGTTATTCATTCTTGTTATATCAGTACTGGATCCTATAAAACTTTTCTCCGGATCTCTCTCTGTCTCTCTCAGGTCAGTTTTTGGTGGAACAGTCTCGATTAGGAGAAGCTGCTGTGATGGCTGAGAAGGCTGCTGAACTGGACAGCACAGAATTCGATGTAGTTTTCAGTGCTGCTCATATACTCAGGTGTGTGCATGTGAGAGATGATACTCTGCTGTTTGACATTGGAGGCTGGGGGATGTAATGGTTTGGTGTTATTGGTGATGTTTGGCTGCAAGGACATTCATGGAGGTGAGGAACATGGTGAATGTGATGGTGATGAGGAATATGTTCAAATTCCCCTCCGCATACAATCCGAATATAAGATGCATGAAACACCCAGATCTTCATGATCTTATAAGATCTGTTTCATACTTGTCAGTTCTCATAATGTACTGTGGATGAATATTGCAATGATTTTTCTTTCTGGAGCCATTTGCCCAACCTTATACCTGAGCTTCTCTTGAGCTACTGTACATATGACTGAGCAATAAACACAAATATTGTAAACTGCCTGATACACAAACACTAATTAATGACATGTTTATCTGTCCTTGCTTTTACTCTTCAGACAGGCAAGGCTGAACGAGGCAGCTGAAAGGTATTATGGGAAGGCAGCAGACATTAGACCAGATGTAAGTACACTTGAGCTGTTTTTTCAACACTCGGGGAAGTTGCTACTTTATAACAAGGATTTCAGTGTCTACTGCCAGGCTAGAGGTGTAGCTCAAGTTATCTGAAATACCTCTGTCTGCTTTATTTATCACCCTTCACACATATTATACTTTAAAATTAAGTTTAGTAACTAATATTCTATACAAAATATGTTTGGCACAGAATTAGATGGGAAAATGTGCAATCTCTATCTATCTATCTATCTATCTATCTATCTGTCTATCTATCTGTCTTTGTCTCTCTCTTTGTTGCTCTCAGTATGCTGCTGCTCTGATGAACCTCGGGGCCATCCTCCATCTCAATGGAAAGCTTGCAGAGGCTGAGGCCAACTACTTGCGTGCGCTTCAGCTCAAACCTGACGATCTGATCACGCAGTCCAATTTGCGCAAACTCCGGAATGTCATGCACAGGCGAGGACTGAAGACTGTGGGGTCATGACCATACTTCCTGTCAAAAGCACTGTAAAGCTGATACATTTGACAGTGAGGATTTGAGGCTTGCGAGCCTCTAGTGTTGACAGGTTCAGTAATCTGATTCAGCACCACAGCACTGGTTTAGAGCAGAAGGAGCTTGCATGGGCCCCTGTGGGAACACTGATGAGGCACTGGAAATGAACAGGTCCATGATCAGAGAACATCCTTGCCTTGATGAATGAGTATAACCAGTACTAGTGTATCAAAGGGCACCTAACTCACCTCCAGGAACCTACAGTGTGATGTATGCACTGCAAAAGGAAATGTGTTAGTGCATTTTTATTTTGGAAATAAATTTGCATTACTGAATTTTGAGCTGAGTGAAGACCATGATCTTAAGTAAGATTTCCTGAATCAAAGACTATCATGAAGAAGATTCAACAAAATGAAAGAGAAATTATTTGGAAGTGTCTTCTTACATAGTGTTTTATAAGTAAATTGTTAATTTATTACAGCATTCTGTTTATTTTTTCACTTTTTCACAATATCTGAGTGATATATTTAAGAAATCACTTTGGAAACTGAGTTATTTATCATGCTGCTTTATCTTATAAATTTTGTAACTGTAATTTTATTATTGTTATAGCTTATATGCTACATGGCCATAAGAATGTGGACTCTCACTCATCTTGGAACATGGCTGCGAGGGTTTGCCTCTGTTTAGACACGAGCATTAGTGAGATCGTTACTGATGTTCAGCAGTAAGGCTCGGCTCAAAGCCGGTGTTCCACTTTATTCCACAGGTTTTGGAATGGTTGAAGTTCCCAGATTTTTAAGGTGGTCTCAGTCTTTTGGACCTCGCTGTATGTCAAATTCTTCCACATTAAAATCGGCAAGTCATTTCTTTGTGGAAATCACTTGGTACACAGTGGGAATTTCATGCTGGAACAGGAAAGGTGCTTCTTTAAAGTGTTGCCAGAAAGATGGAAGCACACAATTCTCTACAATGTCATTGTATACTGCAGCATTAAGTTTTCCTTTACTAGAGTTAAGGATCCTGGCCAAACAGCCCTTGTTCAGTTTTCCTCCTCTACCAGTCGTTACAGCTGCCGCTATGCATTCAGACATTCGCTTGCTTGATTTGATGCACTGTTATCAGTGGGTGTGGCTGACATATCTGAACACACTCATTGTGAGTACTTTATACTTGGTTCTTCAGACTTTTGGCCATGTAGTATATAAGTAGTTCTTGGATCACACATTGAAACCAAAAATCAATAAAAGTACATACTGAATCCCCAGATGTCTTTTTTTTTTTTTTTTTTTCTTTTTTGCTTGGATATGATTTTTTTTTTGCTTTTTTCTCTATTACACTTGTCGCTTAGATAAAGCTAAATAAAGTGTAGTAAAAATATTTATAGCACAGTGCAGTAAGATTTTCAAATTTTATTGGGCTGAAGGTGTTGATTAATTTTCTATAACAGCAGCTCTGATGGTAATGCTGTCTGTAAGGCAAATCACAGGTTTATATAAATAAACTTGTTCATATAGTAAAAGCTCATTCATAATGTTCATAATGTAAAAAAAAATGCAAAATAAAGAATGATGGACAAATCATCAGAAATCAGAAACTAAAGAGTTAAAAAGAAGTAGAGCTGTAACAAGCAGGCAATGTAGATTGATGCATTGATTTAAAAGGCAACGATTGATATAAGGCAACATTCATTAATCTATTATTATCAATTAGAATTAATTATAAATTTTGATTCAAATTATGATCAATTATATTTCTCAATTAGATTCTCTATCCTTGAAAAAGGATAGAGAACTGGTATGTTAAAAAAAAAAATGTCATATTTTGAAACTGATGTCTAATTAGTATTAGCAAGGTGATTTGCCCTTAACATTGGTTACATATTGCTTAGAGGCTACTACATTTAACTGTATAGTATCATATTGTAGAAGATTCATATTGTAGAATCTCCCCCCCAAAGTACTATACCAAATAAAAGCTTCTATTTTGCAAAGTTGGTAGGAAGTAGGCCTTATTTTCTTTCTCTGGTCCTTAAACCTGCTTGTCTGCTTATTAGCCCATGCATCAAATTTTCGTGTCTTAGACAAAAATACTAGTGATTTGTCCACCCATGATGTCTTCACTGGTGTGATAATCAAATACATTTATTGTAGCAGGAAGTTTCATAACTTACAAAAAACAGCAAGCAGCTTCACCAACTGAAGTCGCAATTCAGAATTGGAAAATCTTTAAGTCGCTTTATTTTTTTTGAAAGGATTTCTACTTGTGTGAGCCCTAATTCAGCAACTGGTTGTGCACATGGTTATTTATCAGTGTTTGAATCTGCTCTCTATGCAGGTGGCAGGCATTAGTTCTGTACCTACACTGGAGTGCTTCCGCTCTCTGATGTCAGTCTCTATAAGTTGTTATTGGCTCTACTAAGTCAAATGTTTCTAGATACAAGAGGTGGAGTCGTATATTAAATACATCATTCTGATATATATGGAGAAATAAAAAATGCCTCTTCTGATTTGTCACTGAAGATGTTTGAACATTTCCTGTTATTTTCTAATAAGGTAACAGTGAATGTGATTGGCGGCGCTGCCTTTCTCTCTCTCTCTCTCTGGCTCTCCCTCTCACTCTTTTTCTCTCTAGGAGTCAGAGGTAGATAAGCAGGGCATGTGAAGAGCTGAGAGAGAGAGATGGACATCTGTCTTACTCTTGTTTTTCTGTCATCTACACTCAGGATCACCAAAACTGGCAAGTAAACACCGACTATAAAAAGTGTAAATAATACAAATGTATTTTATGCATTAAAAGGAGTAGAAATCTCCTCATGATACATAATAAATCATAAAATGTCTTTTGGAAAAGAACAAGATGGGGAGCTCTTATTTTTCTAAAAATGTTTGTTTGTTTCTTTTATTACAAAACTTCTTTCTGTTATTCTCTCTCTCTTTCTCTGGTGTACAGACAGCGTGAGGCTGATGGATGGTGGCAGTCAGTGTGCGGGAAGAGTGGAGGTTTTCCACAGAGGACAGTGGGGAACAGTGTGTGATGATTATTGGAATATGAGAGCTGCTGCAGTGGTGTGTAGAGAGTTAGGCTGTGGGGAGGCTGTAGACGCAATGGGTGATGCTCATTTTGGACCGGGTTCAGGACCGATCTGGATGAGGTATCTGGAGTGTAGTGGATCTGAATCTACCCTGAAAAAATGTGGGTCAAGTGGGGGGTGGGTAGATCAGTGTAACCATGAAGAGGACGCTGGAGTCATCTGCTCAGGTAGATTGGACTATTTCTACAGTACATTATGTTTAATGACCGTGTAAGTGCTGCTACTGTAAATCTTAAGTAAACAGTTTTATAAAAATATGTAATTAAGTTTTATTAAATATGTTAACTAATCAGTTTTATTAAAATATTACTAATTTTTCCCAAGGACAAAAAATTAATCTGTGCTTTATCTTATACTTAAATCTTTGACAAATAAGCCTGAAAAAAATGTTGATTAAACATCAACATTGTCTTTAATGTTTTTTTGTGTGTCCACAATGGACTTGGACTTTCAACAAATCTGTCATTTGGATTTGATTTCTTTTGCTTTTCTCACTTCATATTTTAAAGGCTTTATAACTCAACAGACTGAATAACTCAACAGAATACGTATATGTAAAAGTACAGGTAAAACTACATTTAAAAATATATTTTTTTAAATGTAGAACATAAAACAGCAAAATTGAAGACTTTTTTTTCCTTTGTAGAAAGGTTTTGTATGAAGTACAGTGACCACTTGTTACAGAGAATACAGTTAGGGCCAAAAGTTTACATACACCTAGGCTAAATATATTCAAACTGCATTTTTGAGGCACCATACGCAATGCAGAGGAAGTGAAATAGCAAACAGGTTGCTATTTCAATATGACAGGTTCATACTGTAACTCATAAGACATGGGAAAAACAATTGCAAATGGACTTTGCTTCTCCATTTAAAATTTGGCAGACGTTGTACATTTGTGTATATGAAAAGGCAAAGGGTAATACGCAATTGCATTTTCATTTGAATTATGTCACAATTTATACGTCCACAAATAGAAAACAAAATGCTTTTCACAAAGTTTTGTAAATGTAATAAAAAAAATAGAGTGCCTTAAGATTCTTTTCTTAGCTATTATCAGTGGAACCAGGTTGCACCTGAGCTCAATTTTGAGTGTTAAGATTTGTCAATTGGGACATGTTGGTGGTTATTGGTGCTCTGGGTCTAATCAAGCTGATGGCCTTACTCTTAAATTGCTCTTTCAGCAATCAGCAAGTATTTATACCCTTTATTTATGGTGTTGTTTAACACCCATGGCAGTTATTAGAGCCTTGGATGTTCTTCAGTATGATACTTCTGAAGAACTTCTCCCTTTCCTCAATTTAGAACCTTTCAAGTTCTGTCAGGTTTTATGGGGAGTGTCGCTGCATCGCTATTTTCAGGTCTCTCTTGAGAAATGGAAAGAATAAAAAGAATATAATTGAATAATAATTGAATAATATAATCTGACCCTAAAAAAGTCAGAAAGCCATCCACCAAAAGTCAGTTACCAGGTGAGTAGGGCATTAGTCAGAGATGCAAACAAAGTGGCCACGGGTAACACTGAATGAGTTGGAGAGATCCACAGCTCAGATAGGAGAAGTCGTTCATTGGACAACCATAGCATGGATACTCCACATAGCTGGGCTTTATGGAAGAGTGGCAGGAAGAATTATTGAAAAAATTATTGAAAAAAAACATATGAATTCCTGTTTGGAGACTAAGGAAACATGTGGAAAAAGGTTAGCTGGTCTGAACAGACCAAAATTAAAGACTTTGGCCATGACACAAAGCAATATGTTTGTAGGAAATCCAACACCCTGAGAAGACAAGCCCCACAGTAAAACATGGTGGTGGTAGCATAATTTTGTAGCAATGCTTTTCGTCTGCAGGGACTGGGAAACTGGTTAGAGTTCAGGGCAAGATGGAGCCAAATACAGGGCAGTCCTAGAAGAAAACCTGTTCCAATCTGCAACAGGCTTGAGGTAGAGGCAAGAGGTTTGCCTTCCAACAGGACAACAACTCTAAGCATACTGCCAAAAATACATTAGAGTGGATCAAACCCAAGAACCTGAATGTGTTATAATGGCCCAATCAAAGCCAAGATCTCAATCTGACTGAAGCTCTGTGACATCCGTGACTCTGAGACTTGAAAATTGCTGTTCTCCAATGGTCTCCATCCAATTTGACAGAGCTTGAACAAATTTATTACAATAAAAACAATTTTGCACAATAAAATGTTAGACATATTGTGTAAACCAAATGGTAAAAATCCCAGTTAAGTCCATTTCAGTTCCAGATTGTAATACTCCAAGATGTGTAAAAGTTCAAGGGTTGAATACTTATACAATCCACTTTTGTTGCTGTTGCTGGACAATATTATAAAAATATGCAGAAAATGTGATGCATAATCATAGTTATTGTCACAATAACATTTTAGGAATCAGGCTTGTTGGTGGTTCTCGCTGCTCAGGGAGAGTAGAGGTGCTTCATGGGAAGACTTGGACCTCAGTGTGTGATGCTGACTTTGATAAGCAGGATGCAGAGGTTGTGTGTCGCGAGCTGGGCTGTGGGTCTCCTGTAAAGGTACTGGGAGAAGATGATTTTGGCAGAGGTGAGGGCCATGTGTGGGAAAAGAATCTTCAGTGCAGAGGCACCGAGTCTCGGATTCATTTTTGTCCAACATCTACACTCGAACACAACTGCTCCAATTATAGCCATGTGGGACTGGTGTGTGCTGGTAAGTGCTGTAACTTACACAGTTTGTTATAAATTTCTTCAAGTTATTCAAGAATACTCTGTCCATATCTTTCTCTTGGATGACTCTTCTAGTCTGTTATGTCCCTTCCTCATTCTTTCTTGCTCATGTACATTCTCTCCTGCACAGAGAGTGTGAGGCTGATGGATGGTGGCAGTCCGTGTGCTGGTAGAGTGGAGGTTTTTCATAGAGGACAGTGGGGAACAGTGTGTAGTGATAACTGGAATATTAAAGCTGCTGCAGTTGTTTGCAGAGAGCTGGGTTGTGGAGAAGCTGTAGATGCTCTGCATCATTCTCAATTTGGATCAGGATCAGGATCAATCTGGATGGATGATGTGGGCTGTAAGGGATCAGAGTCTACCCTGAAGAACTGTGGATCAGCAGAGTTTGGCATACATGACTGTGATCATACTAAGGTTGCTGGAGTCATCTGCTCAGGTATGCAGGTCTTGACTTCAAATTATAAGGTGAACCTAGAATAATACTGAAAGTTTATTTATTCCTTCCAGTGCTGTATTCATCCAGTGGATGGTCCATGTTTTGTCCCTCTATTCCAGCTAACATAAAGGGATAGAAAAAAAAATGTGAGCCATCAGTGGGCTCTCAGGACTGGTTTGAGAACCCACTGGATTTAATCTACATGTAATTTATTTTGAAACCATAATTATTTGTAATTTAATTGTAATTTAAAATTTAGATTTTAAGATCTAAAGATCCATATACATTTCCAAGCCAAATTATGTTAAGTATTTTAACTCTGTAATGTTCACTCCCATGCTAATATTTTAGAAGTCAGACTGGTTGGTGGTTCTCGCTGCTCTGGGAGAGTGGAGGTGCTTCATGAGATGACCTGGGTTAGTGTGTGTGATGCAGACTTCAACAAGCAGGATGCAGAGGTTGTGTGTCGGGAGCTGGGCTGTGGGCCTCCTGTGGAGGTGCTGGGAGCAGCTACCTTTGGCATAGACAAGGTGCAGGAGCAGACAAAGGAAATTCAGTGCAGAGGCAACGAATCTCAGATTCATTTTTGTCCAACAGCTACACTCAAACGCAACTGCTCCCATTCTAATTATATGGGACTTGTGTGTGCTGGTAAGAGCTTAACATTAACATTAGCTTATTTATATTTTTATTGACTGTATTGCTGGAAGTTACGTAGAATTTTAACAGTCTTTCTTTCTTTGTCTGATTATGCTTGTTCTGTATACACTAAATGGCTAAATGTATGTGGGCATGCACTATATTGATAAAAGTACATGGACATCTGACCATCATACCTATACATTGGCCTTCTCCAAACTGTTGCCATAAAGTTGGAAGCACAATTGTATAGCATGTCTCTGTATACCGTAGCATTAATATTTCTCCTTTACTCTCACTACGGGGCCCAAACATGTTCCAGCATGACTGCCCCTGTGCACATACGAGGTCCATAAAGACATGGTTTCTCAGGGTTGGTGTAGAAGAACGTGAGTAGCCCTCAGAGAGCCCTGACCTCAACCCCAATGAACACCTTTCGGATGAATTTGAACACAGACCTCCTCACACAACATGAGTGCCTGATGTCACTAATGCTCTTGTGGCTGAATGAACACAAATCCCCATAGCCACGCTCCAAAATCTAGTGGAAAGCCTTCCCTAGAGATGGAGTTTATTACCGTCACTACCAAGTTCCAAACTGTCTCTGTTTTAGCAGCAAATGGAGAATCAACTTCAAATTAATGCAAATTAATTTGGAATGAGATGTTCTATAAGTACTTATGGATCTGTTCAGGTGTCTGAATACTTCTGGCCATGAAGTGTATATTTTATTCTTAATAAAGTTTTTCTCTCCTGTCCAGAGGGAGTGAAGCTGGTGGATGGTGGAAGTCAGTGTGCTGGCAGAGTAGAGGTATTTTATAGAGGACAGTGGGGAACAGTGTGTGATGATACCTGGAATATGAAAGCTGCTACAGTGGTGTGTAAACAGCTGGGCTGTAGCGAGGCCATAGATGCACCGGGTAATGCACATTTTGGACTGGGTACCGGACCAGTCTGGATGGTTGTTGAAGATTGTAGTGGGTCAGAGTCTACACTAAAGGATTGTTTATCAGGAGAATGGGGTGAAGATTACTGTAGCCATGATGATGATGCTGGGGTTGTCTGCTCAGGTAAACTATACTCTGTTGTAACAGTTAACTATTTACTGACTGTAGTTCACAACTACTAACACTAACCCCTAATTCCATCACTGTTAATTTTTAGTATGTGCTGACATTATTATTATTATTTTGAATTCAAGTATTCCTTAGGTATGCCATCTATTTATCCATGGTCTAATTTCTCCCATGGTAACATTTTTAGGAGTTAGACTTGTTGGTGGATCTCATTGCTCAGGGAGAGTAGAGGTACTTCATGGGACCTGGACCTCAGTGTGTGATGCTGACTTTGATAAGCAGGATGCAGAGGTTGTGTGTCGCGAGCTGGGCTGTGGGTCTCCTGTAAAGGTGCTGGGAGCAGATGCTTTTGGCAGCGGTGAGGGCCATGTGTGGGAAAAGAAGCTTCAGTGCAGAGGAACCGAGTCTCAGGTTCATTTTTGTCCAACGTCTTCGCTCGAACACAACTGCTCCCATTCCAATGATGTTGGATTGGTGTGTGCTGGTAAGAGCTGCAGGATAAATTAATATAGTCTTATATTCCCTGGCTATCTTGCATTCCCATTTGCAAGTAGGCAGGGAACTAAGATACAAAAAATATGCATAACTATGGGTCTTTGTTCATTTTTCCATTTGTCTTTCTTGAACAGCTGGTGTGAGGCTGGTGGATGGTGGCAGTCGGTGTGCAGGAAGAGTGGAGGTCTTATATAGAGGACGCTGGGGAACAGTGTGTGATGATAACTGGAATATGAGAGCTGCTGCAGTGGTGTGTAGAGAATTAGGCTGTGGGGAAGCTGTAGACATACTCTTTAATGCTCACTTTGGCCCAGGATCAGGACCAATCTGGATGGATAATGTGTACTGCACAGGATCAGAGTCTACCCTGAAGAATTGTGGGTCAAGTAGGTGGGGTGGACATAACTGTCATCATGGTAGAGATGCTGCAGTCATCTGTTCAGGTGAGCTGCATTCAGTCTTAACCTACAAGCAAAACTCTTTTACAGAAATATCACATATTACATTGATTAGCATACTACATTTATTTTATTTGGCTTCTGAGCATAATTAATACATGCTACATGTACAATGATGACATCATTTAAAAAAAAACACACAGGTCACAGAAAACCCAGACTTATGGATGGCCCTCATCTGTGTTCTGGGAGAGTAGAGGTGCTTCATGGAAAGACATGGGCAACAGTGTGTGATGCTGAATTTGACAAGCAGGATGCAGAGGTTGTGTGTCGGGAGTTGGGCTGTGGGCTTCCTGTGGAGGTGTTTGGGGCATCTGTTTTTGGCAAAGGGAAGAGCCAGGTGTGGACAAAGGACCTTAAGTGCAGAGGCAACGAATCACAGATTTATTTCTGCCAAGGATCATTTACTCTCGAACACAGCTGCTCCCATGAAAATGATGTGGGATTAGTATGTTCTGGTTAAGTATCAAGTTGTAACATCTATTCAGATAAAGGCTGCATACATGTCAATTAAAACTGTCAGTGACTAATGGATGACTGATTTGTAATTTATGTGACTCTAGTACATTTCCTCCTTCAATAAGCTCTAAGGTCTTTGTCCAGGTCATACAGATGCACGGCTGGTGAACAGCTTGGACTCCTGTTCTGGTCGAGTTGAGCTCAAATACCTCAGTGACTGGGGGACAGTTTGTGCTGTAAACTGGAATATGAGAGCTGCTAATGTCCTCTGTGGACAGCTGAACTGTGGAAGTGCTGTGGCTGTGTTGGAATCGGACTGGTTTGGGGCAGGGAATGGCCAGATCTGGGCCGATATGTTTGACTGTCAGGGGAATGAGACACACCTGTCACAGTGTCCCATATCATCATGGAGTCGAGCTGCCTGCTCTCATAAACAAGATGCTGGAGTCATCTGTAATGGTGAGCTAATGTTATGTTAATGATTCTTCTTAAATCCTAGCATATTATACACATCATGTAGCAGCAGCACAATTCATAAAATCATGCAAATACAAGTCAAGAGCTTCAGTTAATGTTCACACCAACATCACAATGGAGAAAAAATGTGATCTCGGTGACTTTGACCATAGCATGGTTACTGGGGCCAGACAGGCTGGCTTGAGTATTTCAGGAACTGCTGACCACCTGGGATTTTCATGCACAGTTAAAGATTGGAAAAACTTCACCTGGTCTTTTTCCAACCTTCAACTGTCCAGTTTCAGTGAGACTGTGCCCACTGTTACGTCAGATTCCTGTTTTTGGCTGACAGACATGCAACCCAATATGGTCTTTTGCTGTGTGTGTGTGTGTGTGTGTGTGTGTGTGTGTGTGTGTGTGTGTGTGTGTGTGTGTGTGTGTGTGTGCGTGTGCATGCATGCGTGTATGCGTGCTTCCCTCTGGTAGCGGTAGCCAGTCTGGAAGTCTGTTTCAGGTTGCTCTCTGCTTCCCTCTAGTGATGGCACAAGGCCAAGCTGTCCTCTTACAGTGAACATTAATTGAAACTCTTGACCTATATCTGTGGGATTTTATCCATTGCACTGCTGCCACACTGGAAAACTGAATGAATAAACAATGTACAGGTAATTCCTAATAAAGTGTTTGGTGAGTGTAAAACTTTTTTGAAGTTTCAGTGTCATTCATATAGAAATATTAGGAGTTAAATAACTTTTTTTCTCCTTGAGGTTCATCACTGGCATTTCATGAAGGACGAGTGCGGTTGTCTGGAGGGAGTGAATGTCATGGTGAGGTGGAGGTTTACTTGATGCAGGACTGGAGGAGAGTTCTTTTGCACTCTTGGGGTCTGTCTGAGGCCTCTGTGTTGTGCAGACAGCTGGGTTGTGGCTCTGTGCTAAGCTACAATTCCTCTCTGTCCAAAATTGAACATAGTCAAATGTGTGCAGTAGGTTTTAGTTGCTCTAGAAGTGAAACACATCTAGGGAACTGCCACAGTGCACAGCTTGTCACCTGCCGCTCGAGAGAACGGCTGTCAATTACCTGCTCTGGTAAGAGTTACGACACCTAAAATAGTGATGATAATATTATCTATTCAAGCCTAAACTTAAATTTATGTAATGCTATCTCAGAGTAACCAACTATGTGGTGGAACAACTGTATGTTATACTAGTAACAAATTAAATTAAAGAGCTTCTGTCTTGGGCTAAACTTTTTGAGAAGAACTTCAGGTCATGTAAATGTTTATTTGTGTGTAGGTGTTTTTAACCAAGCCCACAGCTCTATAAGGCTGGTTGGTTCTGGGGAAGATTGTGCAGGAAGGCTTGAGGTCTTTCACAATGGCTCGTGGGGGACAGTGCGTCATGACTTGTGGGATATTGAGGATGCACAAGTGGTATGCAGACAGCTGCGGTGCGGCGTAGCCCTCAGCGACCATGTTCTATCCTGGTTTGGTCCTGGAACTGGGCCTATATGGCTGAATCAGGTGGAGTGCAAGGGAAAAGAGGTATCTCTGTGGGATTGCAGATTTCAGTTCTCTGAAGAGGATGAACGTGGACACCAGGAAGATGTAGGACTTGTGTGCTCAGGTACAGTGTGCTAATTTATGTTGTTCTTCAATTTTTCTGTTGCTTATTACCATTTAGAGTGAGTGCAGTTCTGTCTGGACAGAAATTTATGTAATACATTGACAGCTAATGTAAGTTTAGATTGTAAATGTATATACATACACCAGTTCAAGAAGTTATCTTTCTCCCACCAGAGTTCAAAGAGATCAGACTTACTGAGGGCTGTAAGGGGAATCTGGAAGTCTTTTACAATGGAACTTGGGGTAATGTGTGTGAAAATACGATTGATAAAGAAACAGCAAGTTTAATCTGTCGTGAGTTGAACTGTGGAAGTACCGGCAATGAGTACTTGTCCAAAACCAGACTGAAATCTGCTCCTAATTGGCTGGATGATCTGAAATGTAGGAAGCATGATGCCACTCTGTGGCACTGTCCATCTTCCCCCTGGAGAAATCACAAGTGTGATCATGTGGCTCACATTACATGCACAGGTTGGTAGATCTTCTTTCTATTAACACATGTAAAATGTTCCCTTTCAGTTTGTTTGGTCAGATTAAATAAAGAAAACCGCTACATTGCATGTTAAAAAATTGGGGGACAGCTGACCTTAAAATACTAATTAATGAGCAATTTCTTAAATTTATTATAAGAACATTTTCCAAAAGCAGAATGATTGAGTTAAGGCAGAGACTGTTTGAGTAGACAGACCTCACTGCTTAAAGTATGAATGGGGCAGCGTCTAATGCTCAGTAGGGTGGCTGTATCATGTAAATTAAGTAAAAATTGCAAAAGAAAAAAAAAAAACACCTGGCCAATCAGATTCATAGTTATGGAGAAATGTGCTCAGACTTTACTAGAAGCACTTTGATCACTTGACTGGGGCATGTTTGGTGTTCTTAATCAAACACTACTCAGAAAGTTATATTAAAAAAAGGCAAGGTGTCCCCAAATGATCAAGGACTAACCAGTTACCGTACCATACTCACAGATGTGGAAAAGCATAAGCGTCAACGCCATCTGAGAGACTTTTCATCTGCCTGCCAGAAACAGTGCTCAAGTAAGGACACTTGCAAACAATTAAGTTCTTTGTTCAATAATTGGATGTATTAATAACAAAAGTTAAAATATGCACTTCTCTTATTAGTGCTAACCTTAAACCAGGTGTGTCAAAGCGGCTACGTCTTCTCATGTGGAATGTGTGTATTGTGTGTAGAGCGTCTGCCTCTCAGGCTGAGGGGAGGAGAAGGAAGCTGCTCTGGAAGGCTCGAGCTGTATTATAATGCTACATGGGGCACCATTTGTAGTGATCAGTGGGACATGAAGGATGCTCAGGTGGTGTGCAGACAGCTTGGGTGTGGCCAGGCGGTGAGCGCTGATAGGAAAGGTGCCTTTGGTGCTGGTGAAGGGGTTATCTGGCTGAGCAGAGTGAACTGTAGAGGGAATGAGATTCATCTGTGGGACTGTCTTTATTCCCTGAAGGATCACACTGACTGTTTCCACAAACAGGATGCTGGAGTCATCTGTGCAGGTCTTTTATTTGTTCCAGCTAATATTTCTAAAATGTTGATCATAATGAAGAATGTATTAATGCCTCATTAATCAAACTGGATAGGAATGACTTTATTCTTAAATCATTTGCAAGAGAATTTACACAAGAATTTTGGTCGTTTCATATTAATAACTCGAAAGAAAGCAATCGTAAAGAAATCCATACATTAAGTCCAATAAGGCTAGCCATTCCATTAGGACAAAAGTAATGGCACCCTATAACAGCAAGAGGAATTAGTGGGTGTCTGTGGTAGCTCATGCGATGCAATGGCCGCCCTGCATTACTGAAAGATTTAGCACACACCACTCTCAGGAGGCACTCTTTCACCGTATAGTCTGCATTTTTTTTATTTTCAGCTCTGTGAGCTTTGGCTTTTATGGAGTTTTGTGAACGTCACTAAATATACAGTAATTTAGTGGTAATTTATGGGTAATTGGCATTTATCAACATATGCATGTGTTCACAAAGAAAATCAGAGTTACTGAAAGTTTTGTAAATCTGTCAATAATTTTTAGTTAGGTTTGCCCTGTGAAAGTATTTATTCCCAGTTTTACTAAAAGATTGCGAAATGAGGCCCAAAAAGTGCATTTTGTTTTCATATCTGATTGCCATTATGTTACTTCTGTAAGTACAGACATATCCATTCCTCCTTCTGATGCACTGAAAACAACAACCATCACCACCACCTCCATAAAAGGTAAATTTTTTTTGTATTTCAGCCAGTTTTATGAATCTTTATATCCATTATTTTACAGAGTTTCTTCTGTGTTTTAACCCCATTAGGTCAAAAGAAGAAAATAAATACTACACCAAATACATCAGCAGATATGCTCTCTATCCCTACACTGGCCGTGATTGTGCTAGGAACACTGCTTTTCATAGCCTTGGTGCTTCTAGTTGTTCTGTTCTACCATAGCAGAGTGCTCAAAAGAGGTAGGAGATATTCACATCTCTTTACTAGACTTTGTGGATATTTTCTAAACATCAAGAGTCCTTCTGTCTGTCAATCAGAGCAAGTTAAAGCAGTCTGCCAGCGGTCTTCTCTTTTACTAAACTGGCTCTGCTTCTGTCTCTGCTTCCAGTTCCCTCTAAAATGAGATGTAACTCAATGTCTCAGGCAGTGTATGAGGAGATCAACCCCAGATTCATCACTACAAGGCCCACTAGTTCACCTCAGAGGGGTAAGTGATATGTGGTTTGTTCTACATAAGCCTAATAGAGTCAACTCCATGTTTATTGGTACCATTGTATTAAACTGTATTAAACTTTACATTTAAATTTTTTAATGTAAATTTTCCATTCAAACAGTAGGAGACATTTACATATTCACTAACAAAAATCATTACAATTTTTACGATTCTTTTAAAACAATGGTATTTAAATCAGCATTTAAATAGATACTAAAAAGGTGCTCATTCACAAATTCTTTTAATATTTTGAATAGTTTTAGATGCATCTTTGCTTGGCATTATACTAGATATGCAGTTATACACGTGTCAGAGTTTAGTGTCAGTTTGACCACTTTTTTTCCACTTTTCCCTCCACATTATTTATTGCCTTTCAAACATGTCTTCCATCACTTTTTTGTGTTCTACCTCTGTTCCATCCAACCGACCACAATCACTCCAGGTCTTTTAAAGCCAGCACTTTGTCCAAGGAGATGAAAGAACACAACCTGTACTCACCTGTTTGAGGGAAAACCATAAGAGTGAAACATATTACTTATTGGTTGCTGAATATATGTGCTTGTATCTTGTACAGTGTTCTTAAATACCCAATTTGTGTGTGTGTTTCAATATTTGGAATTGTGTATATTTATGGAGAGGAGAGATGAGGAGAATGTGGGAAAGAGAATGAGCAGCAGCGTAGAAAAGGGAGGGTGAGAGCTTAAATGTATTATGCATTGAATTAATGCATTGTACTGTTTTTTTTTTTTTTGGTCTAGTACCTCTATTTGCTGACCAACAAAATCATTAAAAATACACACATGAAACACACATAATGTCTTATAATGCACCCAAAATCCAGTTTTATGTAACACTTACTGCTCAGTTGCTGTTGATCTGCTGAACATCTCATTTCCTGCTTTGCATTATCAGGAAGTCTCCTTACTGTAGCAGAGCATTCTGGATATGAGCATGTAGATGAAGCACTGTGCTCAGGTAAAAGGGGCAGAAATATTTAAAATGCAATTTAGAATGAATAGACTGCATTACTAAAGCTAGATGTCTAATGTCAGAGCTGTTTTTTATAATCTTAATTAATTAATTATAATCAAAAAATGCATACAGTAAATGCAGTGTTTCAAATCTGGCGCATTTATCTCTTTGGTTCACCATTGTGTGTTCACATGATTTTATTGCCATTACTTTTAATTTAACATTAACATTTAACATTACTATTTAATTTAGGTGATAGAGCAAGAGTCGATTCACCAGAGAGCTATGATGATGCCATCACTGCTGGACTGTTTTTAGAGGACACGGATGGTGTGGTTCAATCCCAGAAATAAATTTATACTTCTGTTTGATTATGATGTCATTTATCTAAGGAATAAAATGGGATGTGACATGGTGTTATCGAAAAATAATCAACCACAAGGTGGTGTGATGTGCCCTGCTGTGAAGCTGAGTTATTGTTACCACCCCAAAGCTGATTATTTTCCTATAACAGCACGTGCTGAAGTGTTTTATTCCCTTTGTACCACAGCAATTTGCCAACAATTAGAATTTTTTTTAATTAAAAGAACATCAAGTCATACTTTTTATCCATTTTTCCATCATGGTTTAATGTTGTGGAACATCCACAAAACAAGTTTCTGTTATCACTAACATTATTATATGCATAATATGCATTATTAAAGTTGTTCCTTCACAAGAATCTCTTTTTTTTTTTCTTTCTCTATCCTGAAGAGTATGTCAGAAAACATAGTTGCAGCTTTCATCTCTGACAGTTACAAAGCGCTGATACTGGAGACTCTTTTCATACCAGTGATTACATTTTTTTTTTTTTTAATCCGTTCATGTGGAGCAATCTTCCATACAAGTCTCTGTGTAATTTGTTACTATAGAAACAATAACATATTAGAACGAGCGTGATAATATAAATCTGTGATTTGCCTTGCAGCCTGAACTGCTGTTATTAATAATTAATCAACACCTTTTGACCAATCAGGAAGGCACATTTACCATTGCTGTGGTATCAACAGGGTTTAAAAGACTATAATTAGTATTAGCATAAAATAATTGCATGTAATGTGATTATAGTGTCTTCTACACAGAATTTGTAATGATATTTATTGCTAAATTTGGACAGATATGACAGAGGACTATGATAATGCTGTTCCCACTGGAATAATCCCAAATACCATAGCAGGTAACTTTTTCTTAATGTATGATATGGAGTTTAAACTAATCAATACAGCAACAATATCAGTTTTGTTGCTTATTGATATCATAATTTCTCTTCCAATGTCACTATAATAGACACAGATGAGGACTATGATGATGTCATCACTGCTGGACAAGATGTAGAGGATGCAGAAGGTTAGTGGGTTATTGTGTATGTTGCTACATTTCAAATGTACAATGGTGAGGAGGTTCAAAGGTATCACACTGAAAGAAAGGACTGGGAATACAAACCTCATGTAATGTAAAATTCTAGATCTAATACAAAGAATTATGTGAATGGCTAACACTAAAACAATATTTGTTATCATAAACGATAATGCTTTTTTTCCCCAAAGATACAGTGGCATAATGTTGGCAGTTACATAGGAGCTAGGAGCTAAAAATGCTGAAATAATTCTTTTCTCATTTCCAAATGCTATGTAGGGCTCATTTTACTGTTTTTGCAAGGTGTTTGAATACACTTTCCATTAAAAATATATTAAAATATTTAATGTTGTGTTTACACCTTTAAAATGGCAAATTTGTTTATTTTTCCAGATTATGATGATGTGGAGGAGCCTCAGAAAGACTGAGAAATACCACCAAATGCCTTTGCTCAGGAGCTACCTTGAGAAATCAGTGAACTAATGATTTCAGTATACAATAGCTCTCAGTTTATATCATTTTATGTTTCCTGAACATTGTTCATTTCATTTACATAGAGTAATTTAAATATTGTAACTATGGTGGAAACACCTGCAGCGTTGTTCAGTGAAATGTCACCAAATTTAATTTCTATTCTCTTTGACTCAGATTTAGTAAATTCACTTGTCAAAAATCTTTACATTGAATAATGTTATTTAGAAAAAAATAAATGCACACAGCTCATTTATGCAGCCAATTAGCCGATTGAAGCCTGATTTGGTGTTTTGAGGATGATGGTTGCTCCAGACACGTCACTCCAATATCTCCCATAGGTGTTCATTTGGGTTGAGTTCTGTTCACTGTGAAGGCCATAGCATATGATTTACATAATTTTCATAATTTTCATCCTCATCAAACCATTCAGTGAGCTGTCAAGTCCTGTGGATGGGGGTGGACTATTCTGATCAGGATATAAATGTTTTATCATAGAGTAAAGGTCAGTCAGAAGAACTTTGTGCTGATTTACTAAAAGGCAGAATCTGAGGTTATCATGGGCACAGACTCATTGAAACTGGACAGTTGAAGATTAGAAAAAAAAAATCAACTGGTCTTTTTCCAGTTGTCAACTGTTCAGTTTTGGTGAGTCTGCCCGTGAAACCCTCAGATTATTGTTCTTGGCTGACAGGATTGGAACTCAATGTGGTCTTCTGCTGTTGTAGCCCATCCACCTCAAGGTTCGGTGTGTTGTGCAGGCTGAGATGCTTTTCTTCTCACCATGGTTGTAAAGAGTGCTTATTTGATTTCCTATAGACTTCCTGGCAGCTCAGAACAGTCTAGTCATTCTCCTCTGATTGCTCTCATCAACAATAGCTATTACATGGACATCAATATTCCGATATTAATTGGAATTTGGCAATATTCTAATTAGTACTGAGTCATGCAAATGCCACAATGCGATTCCCGATTCAGATTAAGACAATATTCTTATTCCCCAAATTCTGATTCTCACCCCTGGAATATGCCTGTTTTAATCCGAAATTTGTTGCATGAGAAAATCCACTGAAAGGAGACTGAGCGCATGCTCAGTCCGCAAGGAATTGTGGGTGCTAACAGATGTTTGGCTGTAAGCTAGGTATTTAGGAAAGGCAACTCAGACATACTTAGAACAACAATGTGTATAGGAATATTCCAAAGCCTGTACGCATATAAACATCGTATTCGGAATATGGCTGCAACCGAATATAGACCTTAAACAGAATTTGATGTGCATGTAAACGTAGTCAATGTGTTTCAGCCTGCAAACCCTCCGCTCACAGGATGTTTTTTGTTTTTCACTGCATAAATGAGCAGGTGTACAGGTGTTCCTATTAAAGTGGATGGTGAGTGTATATAATCAAATAGAAAAGCCACATCATTTTCATGTTTTTCTATAAGACATACACACACTTTAACCACTAGATGGAACTGTACAACATCTCAGAAAATAGCTGTGTTTATATGATTATATGAAGGGTTTTGATGAATGTTAGAAGTCTGACATGAACCTGATGTATTTTGTTCTGTGATGTCTATAGTCTTATTCATATCTTCAATTAGTATATGTAAACATTTTTACTGTCCTAAAGCAATAATTTAGCAATAAAACATTTGAAATGATAATTTGCACAAAAATAAAATGTACATTTTTTTCTTATCACAAATCCATCATAGGTTTTAATTGACAAGACTGACAAGGCTTCCTTTAAATAAGCATTTTGACCAAAAGTGAATTTTCCTCCACTTTACCCCAAATATAGTCCAACAACAAAGACATGTTTGGCATCCAAAGTTTCGCTTCTTTATTTGCACAGGAGCAGTTCCATAAAATAGAAGAATAAGTTAATAAATGTCATAGACACACACTCCCTATTAATCTGCTAAGAATGAAAATGATTTTGGCATTAAGGAATGCAGATTATAAAATGATCAAATGTTTTCTTATTTCCTACATTATCCTCATTGCTGTTAAAAAGCAGACTTCGGACACCAAACACGTCTTTGTTGATGATCTACATTTGGGATAAGAGGAAAAAACACTTTTGGTTGAAATGTTTCTTTACAGGAAGCCTTCGTACATTAGATATGGCTTGCTTTTGCCTGAACATCAGTTGACACGTGCACTGACCCATATTTCAGCTATTCACCTAGTTACCATTGTTATGGATAACTGTCGCATTTATCACATGTCTCTCATTTCTAACAAAGTCCCAGTGTGCCAAGTATGCCCAAATATATTAAGATCAGTTATGCTAAACATGCCTATTATCCGCAGTGGTTCTTCAGTCTGCAGTAGCAATCACGGAATCACAGTGGTGATCGATGCTGGTGTTTTCTGCCGTCTGGTCGCTGTGGGACCAAACATGCACCTATTGCACGCTTACAGAGGCGGCTGCTGCCGATGGGTGTTTCTCTAGAGACTGCAGGAGGCCAAGGACAGCATAAGCAACCCCCATAACTCTTCACATCGCCACATGTGCCATTCCCTTCTATTGTTCTGCCTCAGACTCCAAGTGAAGAATACTCTGATGAGTTGGGAGAGCAAATATTAGAATATTATATTAATTTAAAACATGTAGGAATGCATATCTGCATCATCACAATTACATACTTAGGCTAATAAGGCAAGACTAAGTATTGGTCATTTCTTTCCTTTCAGGTAATCTACAACACATAATTATCTTAAAGCATGTTTACTTTCTATTAGACCACAGAGCTGTTGAATTCTCAAATCTGATCTGGTCAGTAGGTGTTGATTAATTTTCTATAACAGCAGCTCTGACAGCAAGGCAAATCACAAGTTTTTATTAATGCTCTCTTTCTAATATGTTACAGTTTGTATTGTAACAACTTACTTAGGGACTATCGTGGATGCTCCACAAAAAAATTAACAGATTTTAAAACTGTTATTTAACTAAGAACAAAAAAGTATAATTGTTAATATGGGGAAGCTGTATGGAAGGAGCCTCCAGTGTCATTGCTTTGCAACAGTCAATAGGTTTTCCACCATGGGAAAGTCTTAAGGACAGAGGACTTTCCTGTCTTTGTAACATGTCAAGCTGTTTTTTTTTTTAATCCTATTAACCTCCATAGAGAGAAAAAAGAAAGACTTCTGAGGGAAAGACTGATTATAATTGCTATAACCAAAGTCATAACAGGAACTAACTGGAACATTAAACCATACATGGATTAAAAAAAAAACATACCTTTCTTTAATTAAAAAAATTTAATCATTGGCAAATTGCTGTGATATAAGAGGAATAAAAGAGAAATAAAACACTTGGAGATGCATCAGGCCATGTCACACCCCCTTATCATTGATTAATTTCCTCCCCCAATGTTTTATTCCTTACTTTAAACCATTTAACTATTTTTATTAAAAACTCATTCATGCTAGCTATGTGTGCCCTTTTCTGAGATTTGTACACACTCACAGAAAGTATCAACAGTTCAAATTCCCTACACTCCAAGATGAATTGGTCAGCTCTGCCCATAGTGCTAGTGGCTCTCTACTGCTTACCAAATTGAGCAGGGCCCTGCATAATACCAAGGGTATAAAGATTCTTTGTCTGAACATTATGGCCTCAATCTAGCCAAATCCACCATCATGCTCATATTTTCTAGCCATTTATAGCAGGCTAACTACAAATACAAAATCACAGAATTCAGAAAGAGACATCTGTAGAAGTCTGTTACTAGACACCAGCCATAAACCTGCCGCGCTCCACTTCTATCTGTTCGCCTTACATCAAAGTCGATGTCCCTGACTTGCCGTGTGACCTTGAAGGGTCCTTGCCACTTGGCGAGCAATTTGGAGCTCGATTTGGGTAATAATATGGGCACTTTATCTCCCGGAGCAAATTTCCATAGCCGAGTACCCATTATACAGCCAGGATTGATGTTCTTGCACCTGTAGCAAATTCTCCTGTGTTAATTGTCCCAGGATATGGAGTTTTGCTGTCAGGTCAAGAATGTACTGAATTTCTTTTACTATTGACTGTAGAAGGTCCCTTCTCCCAATTTTCTCGAATGACATCTAAGACGCTACGAAGCTTGGGCCTGTACGATAAGTAGAATGGGGAAAACCCTGTGGAGGCTTGCGGGACCTCTCATACTGCAAATAACAGGGGCTCGAGCCACTTATCTCAACTCTGTGCATGTTTTTTTCCTGCCCCAAGTGCCCCACCATTGGAGTATGGTGCATTGCTTGGAATAACATTTCCCGACGGCTCCTTGGGACCAGCAGTTGGGTCGTTTCGTCTTGAGTCTGAGTGTCCTGCGTCACTCGATATAACCTATCATTAATAATTGAAAGATTTGGGTGGGATAGTGCAACATTACGCTGGGTTTGCTGACCATCGATTACTCTTACTTGGCTGAAGGCATGCCTCAGGATCTCGTCACGCAACTGCTCCAAGGGGAAATCTCTGAGGGGAATCGCCGCCAAGAGTGGGGGGCAGAGCCCTCCCCACTCTCCATTTCCCCCCAATGTGGAGCTGACGTTAACAGCCTGGGCACAACCTTCCCAGCCAATGCTGTGCACATTCCACACCATCTCTCGCTATGGCAGGACCCATCCACAAACATTTCTTTTTCATTTCAGGCCAGCCCAGGCCTTACTCCCACACCTGTGTCTCCAGAGTCACCAACCTGATCGGAAGAAGAGACAGACACAAGTGGAGAGGGAGGGGGTGGGAAAACCCAGGATCGGGGAACTGGTTTCTGGGGAATTGGCCCATTTTCTTGGTGCAGGGCGTGGGGGAGGGCAGGGAGTGCGAGAGAGAGAGAGAGAGAGAGGGAGAAGGAGAAGGGAGGGGCTCACCTCACCCCATGCCGTGGCTGCACACTTGAAGAAATCCAGAAATGTTTCTGGATTGTCCTGCAGCCCCATCTTGGACAGCGTGATGTGGGCCGGGGTTCAGGCGGTCACTGGGACCACTGCTGGAGTACCGGCCGGCTGTACCAAGCTCTGGAGCACCTGCCGGTCCTCCACCTGGGCTTGGACCAGGGCCTGGAAACGCTGCTCCTGCTCCATCTGTAACTCAAGAAGGGACTGGTGTTGGGTTTGGTGAATGCCGGCCAGGGATCTCAGCTAATGGCGAGGATTCCATGATGGCGAATCTATCTCACTCTCCAGCCTGGGTTTCAGCACCAGTGTGACACTTGCTCTGGGTCAGGACGAGAACGAAGATACAGGAAGCAGGCTCTTTTATAGGCTGTTAATACTTCACTCGCTTTTCAGCAGTTTTATTTTAAACGACATACACACACGTACACTGCTCAGTGCAGCTCAGCTCCTGCTCAGCTCTCCCTCCCAGGCTCTCATCTGTTTATGCTTTTCACCGCTCACTGCAACAGAGAGCACTGGTTAATTTCTGACAAGTGCATCATCCTTACCACTCACCTTGGCTCCATTCACAAATCAGTGCTCGACAACACCCACACCTCCACAATAATACATTATTGTTTATATAGTAAAAGCTCGTTTATAATGTTCAGAACATTAAAAAAATAAAGTAAAGAATAATGGACAAATCATACATTAGCAAATGGAGGTTCCGGTGTGCTGCCCAGTCCCATTTTTTCCCCAGAAACTAAAAAGATTTTTTTTTAAAAAGTAGGGCTGTAATAAATGGGCAATGTAGACTGAAATGAGTCAAGGCAACATTCATTAGTTTATTATTATCAATTAGAATTAATAATAAATTGATTAATACAAAATATAATTGATCATAAATTGATTATTATTGAAAAAAGGATAGAGAACTGGTACGAAAAAAAAATTCATATATAATTAGGATTAGCAAGGTGATTTGCCCTTAACACTGGTGACATATTGCTCAGAAGCTACTAAATTTAATTGTATCATATTGTAGAAGATTCAGTGATATAGTCAAATTTCAGGAAGTTTCATAAGTCAGATGTTTCTAGATACAAGAGGTGGAGCTGTATATTAAGTACATCATTCTGATATTTATGGAGAACGTAAAAAATGCCTCTTCTGATTTGTCACAGAAGATGTTTGAACATTTGCTGTTATTTCTCTAATAAGGTAACGGTGAATGTGACTGACGGCACTGTCTCTCTCTCTCTCTCTCTCTCTCTCTCTCTCTCTCTCTCTCTCTGTGAGGCTGATGGATGGTGGCAGTCAGTGTGCGGGAAGAGTGGAGGTTTTCCACAGAGGACAGTGGGGAACAGTGTGTGATGATTATTGGAATATGAGAGCTGCTGCAGTGGTGTGTAGAGAGTTAGGCTGTGGGGAGGCTGTAGACGCAATGGGTGATGCTCATTTTGGACCGGGTTCAGGACCGATCTGGATGAGGTATCTGGAGTGTAGTGGATCTGAATCTACCCTGAAAAAATGTGGGTCAAGTGGGGGGTGGGTAGATCAGTGTAACCATGAAGAGGACGCTGGAGTCATCTGCTCAGGTAGATTGGACTATTTCTACAGTACATTATGTTTAATGACCGTGTAAGTGCTGCTACTGTAAATCTAAAATAATCATTTTTATTAAAATTTTAGGAATTTTTCCTAGAGGAAAAAAAATTTATCTGTGCTTTTTCTTATACTTAAACCTTTGACAAATAAGCCTGAAAAAAATGTTGATGAAACATTGGGTTTTTAATGTTTTTTTTTTGTCCTCTGCAGTGGTTGAGTTTCAACAGTTGTAACATTGTTAAAAATCTATCATTTGAATTTGTTTTCTTTTGTTTTTCTCACCTCATGCTTTCTAGGCTTTATAACTCAACAGAATCATTATACATAAAAGTACAGGTAAAATTGAAGACTTTTTTCCCCTTTGTAGAAAGGTTTTGTATGAAGTGACCACTTGTTACAGAGAATACCGTTGAGGCCAAAAGTTTACGTACACCTAGGCTAAAGATATTCAATAGATAGTTCATAACATTATGGTAAATTAAAATTAATTCATAGTAAATGTTTATTAAGTCACATTAAATCACAAACTCCAAAAGATTAATAAACAGGACATCTGATTTTCCAAAGTGCAAAGAAACCATTCAGTTTTCAGGAGGGACATTAGATGACTAGTAAAAATTACATCAAAATTGTATATGGAGGTATGTGTCAATATAAAATGAGCCACATTACTTTAACACTAGTGTTCTGCATGCCAACTTACTGAGTACACCAGGTTTTCTTACAACACGTCCTTCCGCTTTTCCAGCATGGTATCTGGGTGCGTTGGTGCTGGAGATAACTAAAATAAAAAATAACTTACGGTTCTGCCTCTGAGAAATACTTGTCTCTTGCTGTTTTGCTCTTGTGCTTTCAGTTCTCTGTGAGCTTCACCTTTTATGGAGTTTTGTGGGTGTCCCTAAATGCAAAAAAAAAAGAAAGAAAAGAAAAAAAAAGAAATTAAAAAGGACAGAAACTTCCCTTTCACATATTTGAGTCACTGGCAAATTGGAGCTGTTAACCATTACTTCATTACCCATTGTTATAACTCTGATGGAGGTGATTGTTAGAGAACTCTGAGTCTGTTTTGATATCTGGAAGGTGTGGACCTGAGCACAAGATTGAATAGCAATGGACTGGACCTTTAGAAACTCTGGAAATAGACTCACGCATACAACACACAAAGAAAGAGCACTCAACAGAGACAGAATAGAGAACAGATGGAGGCCATAACATGTGGAAATGATGGAAACTGCCATAAAGTAGTACAAATATTAAACAATACTGAATTGGGGGTGCAGGCATTTCATGACATGTAAAAGAGAAGAAGAAAAAAGCAGGTTTTTATGTCCTAGAATGTCACCTAGTGTTCATATGAGGAACAATCACATAAACCTAGCACTTCTAAAAGTAACCTGGTTTAAGGTTTGTAACAGTCTTTTAATTTTATGTAAAACAGATTAAATATGTTATTAAACAATGAAGTTATATAGACCATAATATGTTAATTTGTTTAGCATATTTCATACAATTAAAATTCTACTCAGAGTGATTTATATTAAATGATTCTATTCAGGTTATAGCTCTTAGCAAATCTGTGTGTGTGTGTTTTATAGGAGACTTGGTGAAGGAGAGGGTGCGAACTGACAAGAGAAGACTTACCCACACACATGCTGTGTGGCCACACGTGGTAAGTTAGTGCCTTGAGGTCGCAGGTTAACATGGCAGAGGACCTTAGAGCTCCTGTGGTTCCAGAGGTGATGTGCAGGCCCACACCTGGCATCCACCAGCCACTGTCCCACTGCCTTGTGGATAAACCTGGGAAGACAAAGGCTAGGCGAGCACACCCTGAGGGAGCTGTGGAGGCAAGCTTTAAGGCAGTTTTCTGAAAGTATGTTGGAGGGAGGTGCTGCTCATCTTTGGTAAAGCCTTGCCACTGGAGACTCTCAGTGAAGAATGTGATGATGGCAATGGCAAATCCTCTATTTTACATTAACAAGCTCAAGTTTCTATAACTGCTTGCCCTGTGTGGTTTTTTTTAAGATCCATACACCATCACTCTCCTGGCGATGGAGTGTCTGGTGATGGGAGCAGGGCTTAATGACCTTGGAGCTCCAACCAAGCCCCTGCATAGCATAGCTGCATAGCATGGGGTATAGGCTGCTACTAGCTGGGACTGAGTGGCAGCTACTCTCAGCAGACCCCTGTGTGTCTGAGCAACCCTTTTCCAAATGGGGAAAGGCCTAGAAAAGGTGGCCCACTCTAACCTTCCAGGACAGGCCACAGCACCTACTAGGACATTCCTGTCGGCGTTCAGAAATAACTTGCTTCATATAAGGATTGCAACATGGAATATAAGGATGCTCCTCAATTGTAACCAGGGCACTGAAAGACCTAAACATCGGACTACACTTTTTGCAAAAGATCTACAGTAATATAACATCAACACTGTCGCATTGAGTGAAACCAGACTCCTGGGTGCAGACTCAGGCTGCAGTGTGACAAACTCAAGATCATGGAAGCAGGCAATAACTGCAGTGCTCTAGCAGAGAAGCTGGAAAATATTGAGTTCCTGCCAAACAAAGAAGACTCCATCAACAACTAAAGGAGTACCATCAGTGCCCTTCTTCATATATCAGCAGCCCACGCCATTGATCACAGCAGTTAAAAGCACCAGAAATGGTTTGCTGAAAAAGCCTCACATATTTCCACCCTGCTAGACAGCATGTACACAGTCCATGAAGTGAGCATCAGTAATACAGCATCATTAATCTTCAATCAGTGATGGCAAGAGCAAAGGAAAACAGAGCTTCATCGACTACAAAATGAGAACTGGACTACTTTTATGGACAAAAATTAAATGCACAAAATCATAATGTCATAAAAACCATGTATGGACCAAGTAGCTGCTCTGTCCATCATTGAAAGTGCCGATTGTTCCACGCTCATAAAAGACCAATCAAAAAAATTGCTCAAAGATGGAGTGAGCATTTCACAACTCTCTTACATCAAACTAACACAGTGGGCACTTCTCTCCTTGATGAGCTTCCCATCATGCCTGATATCATGCCAAATGCTATTTCCTTCTACACTGTCTAGCAAACAAGCACTATTTTTTTAATGGTGCTGGTCTTGACTGATTCTAGTAAAAAAAAATCTGGCAACCTCAGTGGCATGAACTACATACATGTAATTTGCATAATCTGAATGGCACACCAAGAAAATCCACTTAATGACGTGCATCACCCATCTCTGAAATTTCATGCTTAACTTTCCCACATAAATATTAATGTAATTTTTGGACCTTTGGTCACCAAGTTAACTCTCCAACCATGTGGCATATTGTGACTTACAATAACAACAACTATGTAGCTTTCAATCCTTTGATAGGACCATCCTGTCTTGTGTGCTCATTGTATAGCAGTTGATGGAATCACTGGTAAAACACAACTGGGCTCTGTGCCATCTGGATGTTTACCTCGTTCTACTACCCAAAATCTATCCGTCTGAGCTAATCACCATGGTGGAGTTCAATTTCTCATATTTAGTTAATTCTTCCCTTGTGGCCAGATGTTCTGTTTTAGGGGAGCACAAGCACTAGAACAACCACATTATTCACCTGTATATAACAGTGTCATGGTATACTATTAGTATAAGTGTTAGCTTATTCCTTGGGTGTCAGCTGGAATACAAATAGTCAGACAAACAGCCTATCAGATATCTATGTACTCTTGTTATAGATCATGGTGCTTCAGACATCTTGTGAAATTTGGTATACTTGGATGGAGAGGGAGTAAAATCCTAGCAGTGTAATGCCGTTATGGTATAATGCACATATCCACGTCAACACTCCGCTTCTCCAGAGTTATGAATCGATGTTTTTGTTTTGTTGTCTCCACCCTTTTATTTTCCTTGTGTTTTTTCACCTTCCTAACCTGTTATAACCTGTTAACCTTATCATCTCTGCCTAGTTAATGGTTCTGCATATACAGTATTTCCACTTTAGTGTTTAGTTTAATTGTCTTTTCTTGTTGGTTTCTTTGTCTTGCATGTTTGTTTGTATTCCCAATGGTATTTGTCAGGTTTCTTTAGTTCATTAAAATTGTCATGTGCATATATCCACTGTGTGCCCGTGTTTCTATGGTTTAACATTGACAAAATGTATTGCACTGTTTTTTTTTCTCACCTGTACTTAACAGATTGCCAATTTTATCTTTCTATTTCTTATTTATTTCCTTTTATTAGTAATGATTTACAGTGTATCTTTAGTTCAAGTATATACTGTTTTTACGGGTCCATGCACCTAGAGCTAGTGGCCTAAAAGGAATGCCATTTATTTATGGCTGATTTAATGGTAAAGCTGAAAGAGACGTTTTCTATTCTTTGAATGTTCTTTTTGTAATATTGTATAAACTTTCAAAATAATAATTGATAACATGAGAGCTTTATTAAAAAAATACTTCTTTAACATAACAGCGATTGTCTGTTTTTCTGAAAGTTTAGTTACTTTTATTTTTTACAGGAGACAGACAGTTTTATACAAGATACTTTTTAACAGTGTAGTTAATGTTACTTCAGGATATTATCCCAAAGTTACATTGCATCACTTGTGTTTTTAACAAGTTGTCATGTGACAGAGTCAGAGACAGTTGCAAATGCAGTTGCAAATGCAAATCCAAATCATGATGCAGAATCATAAACAGGAACAGGCAAAAAGTCAGGCAATCAACAAACAACTATTCAAAGGCAAAATCCAAGAATGCAAAAACCAGAATATCACTTGTGGACTCAAAAAGCCTTGATAAATTCAGGTAAGCATACACTGAACATTACTTCACAATGAGGTTGTATCCAAAGTCTGTTTCTATAAGCGGAGTGTGACTGAAAACAGGTGCCCATGATTAGAACTCAGGTGAGTGTGAATGTGGCAGTGGAGTGAGGTGTTGGGCATTGTAGTCCAGGGTGGCCATGTTTGTAGGCCGCAGTGTATTCTGGGAAGTGGAGTTTCTGGTGGATTCCTGCACTGACAAGACACGTCTTATTACATTAAGCAAGTCCTTATAAAATTAAAAGTACTGATTAAACAAAAAGAAAAAGAAAATTGGTGTCCTGCCAAAAAATGCATGCACAGACTGCATTGTGATTGTGGTTCAGTTGTTAACTGGCGTTCTTCTACTTCCTATGTTTTTTTTGTTTTTTTTTTTTTAATTCCAGTTGAGGCATCCTTATACAGTGAGGAACTCCACACAGTGAACTCCATTATTAACAGCACTGTGCATAAGAGCACATTCAGTGCCATGGGATGTACTTCACTATCCGATCTTACTCGGCTAGTTTAGAGTCAAATCAGAGGCACATTCCAGCTGACAGGTGCCGATCCAGACTTTTTTTTTTTTTTTTTTTTTTTTTTTGACACTACTGAGGCTGGAGTTATTGGACAACAATTTGTTACCAATGTGTTGCTTCATGAATGTCTTCCATGCAATTTTCTCGGGTCCCAGTAGAAGTTCTTCAAACTGCCTGTCATTGATGACCTGTTTGAAGGAAATAAAGAAAAAATAAAGAAAAAATCCCTTCCTTTATCTTGGCATCAGTAATTTTGTGAAACATCTGTCTCGAGTATTGAAATCCTTCACCATATTTGTTCATTACTTTCACAAAATTTTTCGTCAGCCCAAGTTTTATATGTGGCAAATGTGGAAATGTGGATATCTTTATTTCCTTTATTTGTACTGCATAGCCAGTTGGTTCTAAAGGATGGAAATTGTCATTGTTTTAGAACACGAGTTTCAGGCTCAACACTGACAAATCAATAAAAAGAGGACACTGTTCATGATTCAGCCATGAGCAACCCATCAGTGTCAGTGCAGAAACGCATTTTGTCAACCTGACCAAATTTGGCAAAAGATTTTTGGACCTGGTGACAAGAAACCCATCCTTGCAGCCTTGATCCCAGTAACTCTGCTTTTGCTTCTGACAAACTCAAGTCCCTTACCAAGTCATTCAACTCATACTGTGTTATGAAATAAGGCTCACTGCATGCAAGTGGTTGAAAATATGGATCAGTGTCTCTTTCCATTTCAGTTTTAGGCTTGTGCATCTTGGCATCTTCTTTGGCTCCCTCTATGCTCAGTACCGGCAAATTGCGGCCTCATGGCTGAACGCAGATTGGGTTATTCAATCAATTCCTTTTTTTAGCAGAGAAGCCAAAGACATTGGTCAGAATTGGCCAAAACAGGCAATTTATTTAATAAATAAATAAATAAATAAATAAAAATTAACAAAACAAAAAAAAAACAGTATGTGATAGGAAAATTTCAAGGTGATTTTTTTACATCAAAAATACATAACATACATCCAAAACTATTCAGGAAACCAAAATATTTGTTGTCCATTATAGTCCATCAGGCTTGGTCATTATCAGCCTGGAAAAAAAAAACCTCCCAGACTGAAGTGCAGTTTGACACGTTCTTTACTGTTGTTTATTAGCGTTTAACTGCACTAATAAAATAGCCTAAAATAGCCATGTCGTGAATCCGTTTTTGCTTTAAACACATGAATAGTTGGATGCTTTTTTTTTAAAATTAATGGTTGACAAGTAAAAATCAACAGTCATGCAACCCCTAGTTTGATGTGTCATTTGAGCTTGATATTTAGTAGTAAGCTTATACGTAGACATATGAAATATAAAAATTCACATGTAGGCTGTGCATTTTTATATTTCATATGTCTACGTATAAGCTTACTACTAAATGACACATCAAACTAGGGGTTGCATGACTGTTGATTTTTACTTGTCAACCATTAATTTAAATTATTCCTTCATTCTGCTGTGCTTCATTCACTCAGGTGATCTTACAAAACTTTGTTTGCGTAGGTATATGTAGATAGAAATCATAACTGAGGTGTACATAATTGAGAAATCATTGAAGACTGGAAACCAGTGTAGCTAGACTTTACTACCAGAATCCTTTGGCAGTGGTTATTTATGGGGTTTGTTAAAGAGTAAACCCCCTGCTCCTCCTCCTTGGAATCCTAATGAGTTATGACACAATGCTAATGCTGTCAGTCTTTGATCGGCATGAGAGCAAGAGATACTTCCTAAACTTGGTCACTTGGTGCATTTAACAACATCTGACAAATCTGGGGAAAATGTTAACTGTGGAAGCTAAGTCTGGACAACACAATGAGAGGTCATTATCAAGACAAATGGAATCTCCGGGCGCGCCAACATACCTGTCCCACTCTATTGAAGATATACTGAAAAGACCTTCCTGTTTGGCTGAGAGGGAAATGCAGAAGACTGAAGAGAACAGGTCAGAACATACTTGGACACCCAATAGAAAGGACGACCTCAAATCTAGCCAATATGCAGGTAATCTTCTATTGAAAATGTACACTATATTTCTTTTTACCTTTCCCAACTTATAACTTTGTTAATTTTTATCTTCTTTCTTCAGTTCCTCAGTTCTTGCCAGATGGTAAAATCCAGTAAACTATTTGGTTCTCTATTTATTTCTATATATTATATATTTCATCCTATACCATACAACAAGTTCTCATTAATATTGTCTACAGTTTGGGCATTCCAACAACAGAGGCATTTCGACCACAATAACAATATAACTAACTATAACACAATAACTGCAACTACTAAAATTTGCATTATACTGCAGTATACTTGATTTATCCCATGCTCACTGGTACTTAGCTCTGGGAATTAATTGTTAGAGTCTTAAATGACAGATTTAATACTCATAAGATGGAAACGGAGTCAAAATCTAGACTATATATTAGCTGACAGATTTTTAATGCTGTTTATAACTGCATTTTTCTTGCACAGTGTGTCAGCAAGGTCACAGAAGGGTGCGGGCCACATTCACAATGGCTCAGCTTGAGGAACTAGAAAGAGTTTTTCAAGACACTCACTACCCAGACGTTCATACCAGAGACTGGCTGGCCACACGCACCCAGCTGTCCGAGGGGAGAGTTCAAGTAAGTCCAGGCTGCAGTAAGGCATAAATTCATCTGTCACACTAGACCTGAGAATTTAGCCATGTTGGATAGGTGCAGATTAGAACTGGACCAAGAATTCTAATTGTGTAGTAGCCTACTTACTTAGTTTGCTTACTTAGAAGCTTACTGTGGTGTGACAAAGAAAAATGAGAGCTAGGAAAATTTACAATTGTCTGTGTGCTAGTGCTAGTGAATGACTACATTACATAGTTTTATGGGTTATCACATTTTATTTGTATTTGACATTGAATTTAACTATACAAGTGTATGGTGTAATTATGTACTTGATGTGCAGATCTGGTTCCAGAACAGAAGAGCCAAGTGGAGACGGAATGAAGTGCAGGAAAGAAACCGCGTCCAACTGGACTACACCACGAGAAAATGCACATACCCTCTCAAGCCTTCCTGTTTCTTCACACCAGTAAGCACTCTCCTTCACCTGTTTCTATCTATGCTGCTGGCACTGTGTAGTCATAAATATTGTATTTTTATCTCCCAAAGCCAATTATTATTTAGTAAAGCCTCCCCTGGAGAGAATAACAAGCACTGAGAATTTTCCTGTAATGTCTAACAAGATTGTAGACATTTGTAGAGGGACTTTGCACTTCTCCATGCAGAACACTTTAAGCTCCTTTATATTAGGTTTGCACATGTGGATTGTCCTCTTCAACAGGACTTAAACAGGCTCCAAACCCAGAGGCTGAAATGGTCATCGCAAAATATGGAGCAACCAGGTTTTTGGCTTTAAAAATATCCTTGTAGTTAGAAAAATTCATGAATTTACCAAGAGCTGTTAGAGAATAGGTAGTTTCACTGTGTATAATGTTTTGAAGGTGCCAACATTTTGTGCCTTAGAGGGCGTAAAGAGAATTCTGTACTAATCCAATCTACTTTTATCATCACTTTTGCTGTATATTAACTTTTGTGTGATTTGTCTGCTTTTTTATGTCCACTCTTTGACTCCACACCATTCACCAGAAGCATCACCTTCCTGCATCATTCTATCCTCCCGTTCCTCTGTCTGAGATCCGTACCCAAGAGCTGCACCCCTTTGTTGGGTCTCATCAGTTCCATGGGCTGCCATACCAGCCATGGTTCTCAAACTATAGACCTCATCATGCCAACACACACAGCAAGAGGATGCATCTTGCATCTCATTTACTGCTTTATTAAAATGTGTGCAAAGACTGTATGGAGAATTGACATGGGAATGTTATTATGTGCACAGCATTGCTTTTGACAATCGGTGTGTGTGTGTGTGCGTGTGTGCGTGTGCGCGCGTGTGTGCGTGTGCGCGCGTGTGTGTGTGTGTGCGTGTGTGCGTGTGGGTGTGGGTGTCTTTTGAGCTGTAAATCACTTGATTAATCAGATTAAAGTTTTTACACAGGCAATCTATATGGCATTGCAGTTGACAATTCTGTATCTCTAAGGATTATAAGAAGCCAACTATTTATAATGTAGTAAATTAACCCAGTTAACACCAGTTAACATATTTTCAGGCAAAAAAATGCACAGTTCAGTGAATATTCTTTGTGTGTGTGTGTGTGTGTGTGTGTGTGTTGTATAGAATACTGTAAAAAAGACAACAATTTCAATTATGATAATGCTTAATATGTCCTATTTTTGACATATATCCAACCATAGCAGATAAGATGTCTTCTTCTTCTTCTTCTTTTTCTTCTTATTCAGTATTCTTCAGTAGTAGTGGCGTTTCACATGAATTTTGTTGCTGACTTTTCCAATTATCCCTGAATTGGTTTATTGCCACTCTAATAAAATGGCTTATCTTAATATGCATTGGTTCATGTCATGATAGGGTGATAGATTAGGTCACATGCCACATTCAGTCTACAACTAAACCATAACTTATTTCAGAACAGACAGAGCAAGATGACAAAGAATTAATACCACAATGGTATTTTAATGGTATTTTCCTATTTCAAAATAGGAAAAAAAAAATCACTACAGTGAACAACAATAAAAACTTAATGGACACCAGGAACGAAACACATTTTTTCTGCATGACAAGGCTAGGTTGTTCCAACTGAATGAGAATCAGGTTAAGTAGGTATATTGGTCAGCTTCTTGCTAAAAAAAAAAAAAACCCTTCTTGGATAGGTTTTTTTTTTTTTGTGGTAGTGAGATGAAGCTATGAAAAAAATGTACTGTGGGTATTTACCAAATAGATTCACTACATGAAGCCTTACAAGCTACTTGAATGTTTTAGTTTGACTGTTGCCTCTCCCTGATTCTAAGATTATTCATCCACTGCAGCTATATAAACTGACTGTATTATTGTTTGTCAGTAACTAGTAGATTTTCTTATATGGCTGTGTACTATTTCTAAAACCTCTCTGCCTAAACACCAAAACAATATAATAAAGATCTCTTTCACCTTCACTAAAATGTGCCAGGTATTTTTCTGTACTCGTTTTCTACAACCAGCACTCTCTCTCCATACTGGCAAGACTCACACATAAGTTAGGGTAAAAATACACAACAGATCTCAATAAAACAATATAAACACAACATTCAAGTGTAGAAAACCATATATACAACACATTAACAATAATACACAAAGAACGACCACAAAACAGCCAGTGACAGAAGCCTGATCTTTTGCTCTTGACGCTAACTGGGGGTCTTCCACATGTGTGCAGAGCCTAGTCTATTTGCCAGAAAATCTTCTTCTTTTTAAAAAATATTTTTAACAATGTTTAAAAAATAGTAATTGTAGACATCTTTGGCAGACACTCAAGGCATTTTCTATAGTTCCTAACTCTCTCAGGTTACCAAAAATGGAGCTGACTCCTTTTTGGAGATGGAATGCTGGCATGATGTTGCACATCCTGAAGGAAAGATAAAGTACTTGAGAGAAAATACATGAAAAGAGAGTTAGAGTCTATGCTGAGGCAGAAGCTAAAGTCTATATGTGACTTAGCTTATGTTTCTCACAATCTTGCAAGGTTTAACACAGTAAACAAAAGCTCATGTCCTTGGGTTACAGCCAAACTTTCTCCCCAGGCCAATACTTGACGGCCTTCCTGGGATGGTGTTTGGCTTGTGGTTATGTCTCTGAAAATATTTTTTCCTGATGGATGTGGGCAGACAAACCAAAATTATTTATTGGATCAGAACCACTCGTCCACTGCTTTTCTACAGGACTGTTTTTCTACAGAGAACCAATGAGAAGAGAGGAGGCTGGATCCTAAAGATATGTAAATGAGAACATAGCTTAGAATGCTATTAACTTTGGAGATAACAGTATATCTCCTTATTTAGGATTTGTCATAATCTATACATCGTAATAATGGTGATAACTAATCCCCAGACTGGCAATTTGAAATTTGAAATTGCAGAACAAATTATAGTAAACAGCCTCTGTTATCTGGAAAGCAGTTAGAAGAAACTAAGAGTTGGGGGAAATGTACAAAACAGGATATACAATAACAGTCAATAGTATGATACTTTTAATTCAGGACTTTATGAGAGCTCTGTAATGAAGACCATGGAACAACATAGCCAAGACATAGGGAGTGAAGAAATTAGCTTCACAGATTCTATGAGTAGTTAGTAGAATATTTCAGTTCTGGCACATATGGCTTTCTCTACTTTAGAGTATCTGTAGGAGAGAGGGCTGTAGCAGAATTTCTTTAAGTGAATATAAAGGTAGATTAGAAATAAATTCAGATTCGTATCTGTATTGTGCAGTTTACTATGTGATTGAGTATGTTGTCAATACCTGAGGTTAACTTTGATGATACCAAAACCTTTACTTATACCATTATCAAATCCACCTTGTGCACACTGACAGTGTAAGACAGTGTGTCAAACTGGAACAAGCCAAAGAGTGTTTGTGTTTTTACAACTGTGGTCTTACCTTGACATTACTATCCTTCCAAGTGTTCAACTTTTCACCTCAGCCTTATCAACATTTATAACTAACTGACACTGGAGTGAACTCTGTATTACCTCATGTTTATCAGTGTTTGTCGCAGTGAATTTCACAGAACAAGACTGAGTGTGGTTCAGAGCTTTGTTTGATGATTTGATAATGTACTTGCTTGGACAACTTCTAGCCTATTTCTTAAAAAAAAAAAAAAACACTAACTTACAAGAAGATCATTATTATTTATGAGAACACATTGCTTGTTATGTTATTATGTAAAATGTGACATACTGCAGGAAAGTCAGTGACTAATACTGAAGAATTTATGTCATTTAACAATATTATCAGAGTTCCTAACACATGGCAGTGTTGTCCGTTGCATAGTTATACAGCTCAGAGAGACTTTAACATATTTTTGCACCTCAAGTGGGAATTTTCTTGCAATACTGAACAGCCCCGTAGAGTTAATAGTTCATATTAATTACCTTTCATATTAATTATTCCAGGGTGATTCCATGACATAGGTTAACATGTATGAGTGGCTGAATGCAGGTTTTCTTAGATTTAATGTTGAAAAATTATTTAAAAATTATTTTAAAAAAAATATGAAAAAATACCTTTAATTTTCACAAGAGTCACAAGTGCTAAATGGCAGTGTAGTTATGAAATAACTCACACAAAGAATTGTTAATTAGCCTATGGCATAGGCTATTCTTTCATTTCTTTTTAATAGAATATACTTTTAATCAGCCAATCAAAATGGATCTACAAGTGTAGTCTATTCAGGATTATTTTATCAATTAAAAGACTCCCTTCACTAACTCAATTTACTTTCTGGATTTATTTTATTCCACTTATTCGACTCCAATCATCCAACTCCAGTTACATAGTTAGAAGTCTGCACACAAGTCAAAGCAGGACTACACTGCTTATGGAATCATTATAGGCTAATAATCAATAGAGGCTATGCAGTTGTATGTGTAACCACTCTCTCAGCCCTGCGACAGAAGACAGCAGATGAGAGCATCCCTCAGATGATGTGCAAGATGTAGCCTACAAGGATGCTGTGACGTCACGGCCACACGGATGGGAGGCAAGTTAGGAGGCTACTTTGTAGAGATGGCGTCCCCATGAATAAGCAGAAAAAGAAGAGAAAGAAATAATGCCACTACACGGACTGCACATATCGAGGGACATGTAAGAGCAGCTGAAGTGAGATCATTTCTTGTTACAGCAGTGGCAGAATGTGCTTACAGCTGTGTTTGCTGTGCTTTAAGTGTGTGATTGCTAAGAGCCGGGCCGGTGTTGATGTCTGAGCGCGCGCGTCCGCCTCCCTGATCCTCCCGGTAAGAGAGGAGGCGGAAGAGCGGCTGCGGGAAACGCGATGGCTGCGGGTGGAGAGCGCGAGGAAACGCTGGAGCAGTACCGGGCCGAGGTGGAGCGGCTCACGCACGAGCTCGCCGAGGCTAACCGCGAGAAGATCCGTGCTGCTGAATGCGGACTTGTGGTGCTGGAGGAAAACCAGACCCTAAAGCAGCAGTACGCCGACCTCGAAGCCGAGCAGGACACTCTGAGACAGGAGCTGGAGCAGCTGCATGAGGTAAAAACCCCAGCAGCAACCTGCACCACTCAGGCTTTCAGGCTTTCAGGCACTGCTTAAACCCTGTATGCAACGCCAACGCCAGTCTTATTGTTATTGTTATTATTATTATTGTTATTGTTGTTATACATGGTTTCTCCACTCATTGCACAGGGATAGGCCCAGCTGTAGTGGAGTAACTCATGACCACTGATGATGGTGCAGATGACTAACTACAAAATAATTCTGGCTCAAAGATGCAGCCTTGCTGAAAAACAAACAAACAAACAATACAAACCAAAAATCTAATGGTTTCCACTACAAACATCAGCTTACCATTAAAACCATTACCATTACCGGTCCTTAATGGTATCCACTAGACATAACATGCCACCAATAGAAGGCAACAAATTGCCAGTAGAGACCCACAGAGACCCATTACAGTTTCCATTAAAACCAATACAATTCCCATTATAACCATTAAAACCATTAGAAATTCAGTGAGGGTTTCTGTGGGGTTTTTTTTTTTTTTCAGCAGCTAGCTTTGTCTGTGATGCTGCCCGGACTGTATTCCAGGATGCTCTGTGCTCTCAGGGCACTGCTGTTTTGCTGCAGTAAGCTACAGACAAATGAATAGGGCAAGTCCCTTAGATCTGTTTAAAAAAAGATTTTATCCTTTTATCATGTCTGGCAAGGACGTTAAGTACTTGTGTGGAGATACTCGACTTAAGCTGCTGTTCCTAGACATAAAATGACCTGGAGGGCTTTAAACCTTCGTAGACTCTCTGGGCCTTATTCATCAAAGTGGACCGATGGTTTTTATAGATGGTTAGTATAGTGGGAATACACACCTGGAATAACATACGAATGGATCAGCCTATGAAGGGGCACAGGACAGCCCTACTGCAGGGTTGGGCAGGGAATGACTAATCTGTTGAAATGATCATAAGTAGGAGAGGCATGTAAGGCAACTGCCAAAGGTGTAGCAGGTGAGGGTGTAGTTATAACCCTTAGGAATTTATTCTAAATGTTTATTTTAAAAGTTAATTTGCTTAACACTAAAATTGCTAAAATTCTGAACTGAAATAGAATTATTTCTACTATATAAATTGTACGTGTGTGAAAAAGAGTTGGAGTTACCCTTATATTTATTATTATCTTGAATAGTGATACAGGTTGATCAGATTCTCTTGAGGGTTTGTTTATGGACACATATATTAGGCTACAGCAAAAGATCAAGGTTCATTTCAGTGTTATGTCTACAAACATGGCTGGTTACAAGGTCTTTAGATTTTCCTCAAAATGCTCGCGGGTCTTAGTAGGCTACACAACACTGGATATCCATTTTAAACACTACTACTCTTGTAGACTGTTTTGTTATTGAGGCTAACTCTTAACCTTTTGATCTGACACATTTGAAATAGTATACTTGTGTACTGAAAACAAATATACAGGATACTGCACCAGTAAATGCTGTGTACTTCAGGCTATATTTTTCAGTCCATGTTTCTTTCTTTACCATTTTGAAACACAAAGTAACTGTTTAGCATTGTGGGATTCACAAAGATAGCTTTGGTTGCATTCGGCTCATGTAGTAGACTATGTCATATCGATAACCTTGAGCATAATGGAAATATTTTTGTCACATACTGCATACTACATACTGATAATGTTTTGAATGCAGTCATTTCATCTGCATCATATAAGCCAGAAAATTCCAGTGATGAAAAGTGACTACTGCATTAACAATAAATAAGTAAGTAAGTAAATAAATAAAGTGTAAATTTCTTTGAACAAGACAAATAATGCTTAAATCTTTCGAAATCTATTCACATAAAATAACTATGCAATACGATCTTTTTCTTTCTCACACAATCTACATAAATTAGATACAGCTAAAAAGAAGGACACAGATGACCTCCTGACATTGCTAAAAATTAATCTCTTTGATACAGATTCTATGACTCAGGTTACACTTGGTCGTTTCACACGCTATGTGTATGAGGATTATATCTGGATCATTTCTGTGAAGTTTATTCTTCATGTCATTCAGGGGAAGAGAAAGACAGACCCAGAGGTGGGGGTGGCTGATGTTTTTGCACCTGTAAGGGTTGATGTACACTGTGTGATATTGGTCTGACTTGTGAGCTCCTGAATGGTTTTGCCAGTTGGGACAATATGATTAGAAGATAATTTATCATTAAAAAAAAAGACTGCTGTCACCTTGAAAAACCTGATGTGCGAGATGTCAGATGAGCCGGTACAAAGTTCTTACTCACGCTGACCAATCAGAAAAGTTTATTTGTGTTTAGGCTTGTGCAAATATAATTACTTATTTTTTTCTTGTGGAATTATAAAAGGACAACTGGTCACGCTGTAACATTTCTTCTGAAATCTTTCACGACTGGGTTTCTACTTTGTAGAAAAAAATAAATATACCAGCCAGTAACAGATTTAGCATACTATTTTGGCACACTCTTTAGTTCACTAGTGAGTGAATTGTGAATGTTATGAAGTCTGGTTTGAGTTGACTCACAAATCAGGGGCTCGCATAATTGTGTAGTATATGACTGCCTCCATAGGACTTCAGGCATGTAATCTGGCCTGTAAAAGGTTTGCAAAGGTTCACTGATGCCATAACTTCATCAGAACTCATGGGGTGTAGGTCCACCTTAACCTAGTAAGAATGGGTTTGCATGTTTCATTGTGTGCCACAACATAACAGCGATAGTTATACAAGTCTGCCCATTTGCCATTTATAAAAATAAAACAATTGTACATAATTTTGCTAGCAAGAAAGGGAAACTTGTTACTACTGGTTTACGTCAGTTTCATCATTTAAACTACATGCCTAAATCACCGCCAATTGGCCATAAAACTGCCAGCTCTACTGTTCTGGAATTTAACTGCATTAATCTACTTTATCACTTTATGGTCATGAGTTTTGCTGGTGATGCTTGGCATGATCAGTTTATCTTTGTTAATGTCATGAAGTTTTATCACACAAACATAGAAAAATACACTGAAAATGTAGTCTTGGGTTTATAAATAAAAGTATAAATAATTATAAAAGTATTATAAAAGAAACATGATTAATTAGACAATAATACAACTTGCCTACCTTTTACAGTCCTAGGCGTAGATCATGATCATCTCGGTCATAGTGCAGTCACTATGCCAATTCTCTACTACCCATCACTAACACTAAAAGTTTTACAACTTAGACAAGAAGAAATTCAAGAAATTCAGAAGACATTCAGAAGAAATTCAGAAATCTCTTGACCGAAATACAAACTTCACCACAGAAGCTACAGAAAACAATGAGGTGAAATTATGAAAATAAGTTGACAAGGACTTTAAATTCCATCAAGTTGATAAGTAATTTCAGATAGATGCAATTAAATTGTACATATGAAATTTGAAACTTGCTTTTTTTTTGTAAAAATGGACATCATATAGCTTAAAACAGTAGTACTCAAGAAGTCAGAATTAGTTTTGTCCTCAATACATAGTGGCCCATTTTTAGGAGTATGATTGCGTTTGGACAATAATACAGAATAGTTCCAATGTGATTTGTATGTTTAAAAAGTTGTTTATTCTGCAATTCTGTGAAATTGCTTATATGCAAAAACTTGTAGTGAAAGTTGTCTTTTGAGTCAAGTGTGTGAATTGTTTGTGCAATGCTACAAATTGGCATATACAATCACCTGTACACCTGCACATTCATGCAGTTATCTAATCAGCCAATCATGTGGCATCAGCACAGTGCATAAAATCATGCAGATACAGGTCAAGAGCTTCAGTTAATGCTCACATCAAACATCAGAATGGGGAAAAATGTGATCTCTGTGACTTTAACCATGGCAGGGTTGTTGGTGCCAGGTGGGCTGGTTTGGGTATTTTAGAAACTGCTGATCTTCTGGGAATTTCACACACACCAGTCTCTAGAGAATGGTATGAAAAACAAAAAACACTGAGTGAGCGGAGGGTCTGCAGGCAGAAACACCTTGTTGATAAGATCAGAGGAGAATGACCTGACTGGTCTGCACTGACAGGAAGTCTACAGTAACTCAAATAAGCACTTTTTACAACCATGGTGAGCAGAAAAGCATCTCAGAATGCACAACACATCAAACCTTGAGGTGGATGGGCTACAACAGCAGAAGACCACATCAAGTTCCACTCCTCCTACTCAAAAAAAGCCCATCTGGTACCAACTTCCATGCCACGATCAAAGTCACAGAGATCCCACTTTTTCTTCACTCTGATGTGGACATTATCTGAAGCTCTTGACCTGTATCTGCATAATTTTTGCATTGCACTGCTGCCACATGATTACCTGAGTAGATAACTGTATGAATGTGCAGGTGTACATGTGTTCCTAATAAAGTGGATGGTGAGTGTAAATAATCTTGCCTTACTTGTTAGCAACATTAGTGTTGTAGCTCTGGCACAAAGCTAAAGAAGTAACGTTTGGCCACCACACTCATAATTTGGAGGAAGGGAAGTTTTAATGTAAATTTCTTAAATATCCAGATCACCAACCAGAATCAATAAACATGAGGTATGGAGTGCTGGGCATTTTTAATGTAATCCTAGGGGTTTAGGCTATCAACATTATTATCTTCATTATTTTGCATTTCTATTAACATCTGTACTTAAACCATGTAATTCCACGTGCTATAATGATAAAGTATGAAGAATATGTAACTTCTCATGAGGTATTTACTTTTTCTAAAGTACCCTTTTTTTGCTTTTATATTTATATTGGCAAACACGTGTGGTTTAATTTTGTATGCCGTGCATGTGTGGTGGCGAAACATTCAGGATGCACATGATTAGTTAGGTGAAATAGCAATGCAAATTCTGGCGCATGGAAGTGAAGGAGCGAGCAGTCATATATGAAGCTTGTGAGAATAAAGACCATGTTGATTCACATGGGAGCGTATTAGATGCAGTGGATTGCTTATGTGATGCTGCATATTTATCACATTCCATTGTTCGTTCCTTGGAAGTTTAGTGGTCTCTGTGTGGCTTAGATCACCTACACAAAGAGCCTACCATTGATGCCATAACCACACACAACCCAACCACAACACATTAATTGTCAACATCATTTTAGTCTCTGTTGGAACAGCATATAGCACCTCTATGCTCTATGTGAGTGTCTTTGTGCTTTATTTCTTGGACATGGAAAACAATGTTGAATGCTGGTTTGGAACAGGCTTTGACTGCAAGGAGTTTTACAGATGAATAAGTGCCAGGCAGCTTTAACCCATGGAAATGTATTGATTTGAGTGTGTCTGTGAGAACTGAAGCTCAGCTTACAGCAAGACAGGCTATTGCTGCTCTAATGAACCACCGTATGGTTTTCAGTGCAATCCCCGAAATAACCTCCCCAATGTCACAATCAGGATTGTGCAAAATCGCTGTGCCAGTAAAGGCTAGTGTATCCTAGCTGAGTGCATCCTTGTTTTAGCAAATACAACCTTCAAAGACAACTTCCACACCCATTTTAATGTATAATTGACTGGCTAGCTGTGCACTTGGCCAGCTAGTATCCACTATGTTAACTAGATCTAATGGTGAAATTATACTTCCACGTAGCAAACAAATTCAGAATATCCCTAATTCAAGGCACACAAATGCTTATATGTGTTCTTATATTTTATATACTGGATTGCCATTTAAACTCGACAGCAATGCATAAATACTGCAGTTAATGCACATGAATCCCATAAAACATAAAAGAGATGTTTGTTTCATTTTAAAATTCATTTCAAAGACCTATATCTAACCTACTGGTTAGTTTTATTTTCTGGGAAGCAAAAATGAAATATGATCCTCTCTCGTCCTTTCTTTTACTGTTACTGTTGTGTATTTTCTTAGTAGGGCGGAGCCTATTTGAGTTGGAGCTGGAAGCAGTGAGACGCATTTGACACAGTGCACAGAGTATTTAACAACACTGCTTTTAAGGCGGCCAAGTACATTGCAAAGTGAATTCGCTTTACGAGTATGAAATCATCTGTGTCGTTCTTGTTGTTGTCCTGTACTACAGCTTTGTGTTCATAGTAAATCATTACCAGGAGGCTCATACTGCTCAAAGAGCATAGTGTACTCTATTAACCAACCCCAAGACCTTACTTTGTATTATCATCATGCTGAGTCACTATCATACAATACATGATGTAATTTATAAGAAGTCATTTTAAGTACATTAACACACCTATGAGAACAGTGTCCCATTGTGGTGTGACTGTCAAATGGGCCCATTTGTACAATGCTTTCATTTCAAAATTGTAAAATTTATTATTTTATTCAATGTCATTTCTAAATGGTGTGTATATACATTTGATTTTAAAGGTTTTATTGTATCATGCAGTGGGCTTGGGATGAATGATGATGTCAAATTGGACAATTTAAATATCTTTTGGAAAATGTGGTGTCTGCAGCTTTAAGATTGCAAAACATAAATTCTGGTGTATCTCATAATATGTGTTTCCCTTTAGCTTATTTTGTGTCCTATATGAACCTTAATAACCTGTTGTCTGACTTTGGAGCAGAGCAACAAACCAACTTTCTCTGATACACCTTAGCTTGCCTTGACCATGGTGCCAAACAGATAAAGCCGTAGATGTCTTCACTTGCAAAACATGAACACGGGCTTAAATTAAGAAAGTGAAACAACATTAGGTTTATCAGGGATACTTTGCTATACAAGAATTCAACAGGTATCTCCACTGCTTTTCAACACAGAGCACATGTACGCTTGGTTAATATAATTTTATTTAAAGTTTATAATGAGCTTAGTTACACATTGAGTTTACTTACAGTCCATACCTTGGTAATGGGTAATCAAAAAAGACTAAATGCTAATGCTAGTGACTAGCAGCTACAGCCAACTTGTAACCAGCTTCTAGTAATTTTTACCGCTGTAATGAATTAAAATGTGCACAACACACATTAGGTACATCTGGCCAGGCCCTCTCTCCTGTCAATTCATTGATAGTTAGAGGGCACAATAGGGTTAAAGTGCCATTATTGTACTCATTTGAGGATAAGAATTGCTCAGTCTTAGTACTGTATTATATTGAGGGTATAGTGAGGTATAGAGGTCATAGTGAAAATCATTGAAAAGCTACCTTCAGCAAAAGCTGTGGAACTGGGATATATCAGTACTTCAACCTCACCAGCTGCCAATGGGTTTTTTTTCATTGAAAAGAAGGAGGGCTCAGGCCATGTAGTGCTTACAGTGACTGTCAGGTTCCTAGGGTACATCCTGGATGAACATGGAGTCGAGAAGGATAAGACAATATAGAGGCGGTAACATCAGGGCAACAGCACCAGTGCGAAGTGGTAGCTCAGTGGTTAAGACTTTGGACTTCTGCTCAGAAGGTTGAGAGTTCAAATCCCAGCACCACCAAGCTGCCACTGCTGGGCCCTTGAGCAAGGCCTTTAACCCTCAACTGCTCAGTTGTATAAATGAGATAATTGTAAGTCGCTCTGGATAAGGGCGTCTGCTAAATGCCGTTAAATGTAAACACCAGACAATATAGGAACTACAGGGGTCTCTGGGATTTGCAAACTTTTATTGCTGGTTTAGGAGGATGCAGCTCAAAGGCAGCCACACTGACATCATTAATAAAGGGAAAGCCAAAGTCTTCTAAGCAGAACGAGGCAGCAATCCAAGCCTAACAGAACCTCAAGGATCATTTCCCCAGTGCCTCAATTCTACATCATCCTGCCCCATCACTACCCTTTGTTGCGGAGGCTGACATATCAGAAAGTGGCATGGGGTGAACCCCTCTCAATGTCATGGAAATCCCACAAAACTACATTCCTGGGATTTAACTCCAGGAAACTAAACTATGATATTGGAAACAGGGAGCTGTTGAACTCAGTTCAATGAAGAGACTAAAGAATTTTAATTTTAGTCTTGGTAGACAGTGGTGCCAAAAGGTAGCCTGGTGCCTCAAAATGTCCAGTTTCTTTCATACAGAAGGAGACAATGACCTAGTGCCTCCCAGGCCTTCTCATCTATGTTAACAATTCCAGTGATCTATCACACTTCACTGCCACATTTCCATTTGCTTGATTAGGGTTGCCTGTAGGATATCTGTACCCAGATATTGGTGTTATCTCATTAAGGCTCAAAAGCAGCCATGCCATGTTACTGATACAGTCTACTACTAAGTTTCCCTGAGCGCTACACTTCAGAGTGCTGTTGCATTGTTGCTTACAGATCGCTGCAAACCTTCACTTTGCAAACCAACATGTTAGCTCCTTCATATTTGGCTGTTTAATGCAGTGCATTGTGGGATTGCCCAGTCACTCGTTTGGGCAACTGTACCATGAGATGGGTTGGGCATTCAATAAGCTGTGTCAAGTGGAAGACGCAGCTTCAGTTTCACTTAATATCAGCCTGCAGTGCATTTTCTAGAAGTTGTGAGTTTATAGACATAAGATTATTTACTCCTTGTCTGCACTGCCCATTCTGCTACATGGCAGACTCAAACAATAGTAGGCCTACACATGTATTGTTGAATGACACAGTCAATCATTACTGAAAACAGTTAAATAAAATATAAAAGTTATATAAAATTACCATCATCCTTTTTGTGCATCAAAACACTCTATATGACAGATTGAACGATTACAAAATTAGCAATAGTCAAAGGATTAGAGTGATATACACAGCACCTTGAATCTTCTTCCTCAGAGTACTGGCATAATGGGTGGCTTTTTATAGGCTACACATGTGATCATGTGAAATCAGTAGTTTCCATGATGAGTACTAACAATAAAGTCATCACCTTTTGACTGTGATCTGATCAGCTCTCACTGTAACATATTATTTCACTGTATTAAGTTTTCCAGTGAAGATTATACAGCAGTTGCCAAGAAAACACATTCTTAAAAGGTTAGGGTGGTTTCCAAAGATTTTATGGATCAAACATCCCACTTCATGTTACTGTATGTTCTGTGTTACTGCTATATCACAGGTGTGTGGATGCAGTGTTAATTTTGTATTTTCCTAAATGATGATTTGTACAGTAGTAGCTGATTAAGGATCTACAGTTATTATAAGATCCTTGGTTGCACTCTCATAAGGGTTGAATTGACTGATTTCTTTCTCATAATATTGAAATTGTCCTCCTGTCTTGTAGTATTTTAACAGTTCTGTCTCTGATGTCTCTATTTCTGTCTCAGTCATTCTCAATCATTTCTTCCTCTTTTTCCTGTTACACACAGGCCTTTAGCCAGGCATACTCCACCCAGAGGAAGGTAGCAGAAGATGGTGAGAGCAACGAGGAAGCACTCCTACAGGAGTCGGCCACCAAGGAGGCGTATTACATAAGCCGTCTGCTGAATCAGCAGACTGAACTGAAGCACAGTCGCTCTCAGGCCTCCAACACGCAGGCAGAGAATGAAAGACTCAGCACCATCTTGCAGGAGCTTAGAGAGGTACTGCTTCAAGAAAATTTTCCCTGGGCTTCACATTTACAGCTGAGGTTCTCAATCCCATATCGTCTCATCTGTGTTCTGATTTTATATCTGTTCCGTGCTCCACATCACACCTGAACCAAGTGATAAATGGCTGCAGAGTTCTTGAATACCTGGCTCAGTTGTTTTGAGAACTGTAACTGAGTACATATATAAAGTCCCTGAGAGTCTTCCATGCTTAATTTGAGAAACTGTTTGTATTCCAGTTTGCCAGTGTTCAGCATTTTCAGTTTTACAGAGAGGAACTCTAGCTGATTCAGTCCTGAATGACAGTATTCGTTTAACTTTCTCTCTCAAGCTGTCTCTCTCCAAAGCATTCTTCTTCTCTTTTTTAGAACAATGAGATGATGGAGTTACAGAGGAGCAGGATGAGAGAAGAAGTGAGAGAGTATAAGTTTCGAGAGGCTCGACTGCTGCAGGATTACACCGAGCTTGAAGAGGAGAATATCACGCTGCAAAAATTGGTGTCCACACTCAAACAGAACCAGGTATGTGAACACAGACAAACCCACACACCATTGCATGTACAGATTAATGTTGCAAAATAACTATTAGTTTTATATATATATGGAATCAAACCAAACAGTTATTCATCTCCCTCAAAGGTGGAGTATGAAGGCCTGAAACATGAGATCAAGGTCTTGGAGGAGGAGACAGTCTTGTTGAATAGCCAGTTAGAGGATGCATTGCGCCTGAAGGATATCTCAGAGAGTCAGCTGGAGGAGGCACTTAATGCTCTGAAGAGTGAACGTGAGCAAAAGAACAGCCTGCGTAAGGAGCTAGCCCAGCATCTCACCCTGTGTGACGGACCTTTCTCTTCAGCCAGTGCCCACCTGGTCGCCCTCAGCTCAGCGCCCCCGAGTGGCAGCGCCACCCCTACTGCTGCCAGTTCTCCGGGCAGCGAGGATGGTGGAAAATGCAATGGACTTCTGCTACAGGGTTCAGCTGGAAAAGCACTGGGCCGACTAAATGGGGACTTCAGGGGAGCAGGTCAGAGAAAACAGAGTGACTCCATGACCCCTGACCTCTTCAGTGAGCTTCATTTCACTGAGATTCAGAAACTTAAACAGCAACTGCAGCAGGTGTGTTGGTTTACAATTCTTTTTATTTACGCATCACTCCATAGTGATTTGCTCAAATTAATAAAAATGAATATAATACATAAAATTATTAACATGTCCAATAAGTGATATTTGGATCTCAAACATAAAGGTGCGCTCCATGGTTTTATTTTGGCACAGTATTTGCTTCAGTCGGGTTTTCTGCAAAACACCGGTTTAAAAATAATCAGTATGCCTACAGTTGATATTGGTGAAGCGTTCTCTGATCTCTAAAACATGCTGGGTTAAATGTAAGCAATTTGACCCAATTTTGTTACCTAGTGCTAGATCAGTATATGACAGAACACACATGATGTAGATAAGAGCATATGAACACATTTAGAATTATTGGAAAGTTGCTTTTTCTTGTATTTATTTATTTGTTTGCCATAAATTCATTTTAATAATCCAGTTAATCTTATACACCAAGACCAATTGCAACATTTCATTTGCATTTTTTTCTCTTTAAAATATATTTAATTAATACTATTTATTTGACATTACATTAAGCAGGGTAGACAAAACAGCTCTACTATGCATGTTACAATAATAAAAATAATTTCAGTAATTTAATACTTAAAAATACAACATTTAAAAATAAATAAACATATAGTTATATGTTAGATAAGCAAAATTAGATAAGCCTATGAAAAAATATCCAGCTGTGATATTGTATTTACTACTCAAAAGTTGGGTTAACTTAATATGAAACCACCCAGCAAAATGACCCCACCCACTCAACATAATTGATTTTGTGATGCCATAACTTGAGCTGAGCTCCACAAGAGCTGCAAAACAACTCCAAAGTGTCAATGAACCACCACCACGTTTTACAGCGATATATCAGGTGCTTTTTATTGATTGCCAATCATGTTGATTGTGTGAATTTGCTAAAAATTTGAATTTCGATGTCATCTGACTACAACGCACAATTCTAACTGTAGTTCCAATGCAGTTGGTAAACCTCAAGTTCAGCAGTTTGTGAATTGCTGTCAGGGGGGAGAACTTGGGAAATGTGAATTTGGGAGGCAGTGGCACTACCTGCTACACTTTATTTGTGCCAAACATCAATTTCTGGATGACAAAATGTTTGTATTTATGTTAAATATTCTTTAGGGTTGACAATAACTTTTTATCACATATATTTTTGAGAGAAAATGTAAGTGGTGTTTGTATTAGAAATTTTAAAGTTACAAAAATGTTTATATTAGAATGCTGCAAATATTCTAGGGGTGCAAATCTATTTTTCCACGTGTTTTTGAACAAAACAAAGATTTTTTTATTCAGAAAAAAAAACTAAATCCCTTAATATCAGGAACAGCACAGGAAGTTTGTGGGCAAATATAATGAGCTGGTTTGCATATTAAGCAAAATACAGCAGTTAGATCTTCTAGCTAACCAGAGATGCATCTGACTAACACGCAAGGTTTAAATGGACAAACTAGACAGCACTGACAAGCGACAAATTAATTTCCCCAGAAGCAGGAAACAATAAAAGGAAACATTCCATAAAAGGAAAGGATAAAGAACAAAACCACAACAAACAGTGCACAGGTTATGGAAGATGATCAGGGCCATAACAAGAGAAGTTTACGTTTGGTCAGTAATCCAAATGGCCACCTTTCCACTCAAAACCCAAGACCAGAGTTTCCACATACAGTAATAAAGATACACAAGAACTAATAGTCACTGCCAGTAAAAATTAAATGTAAGTGTTAAAGTGGTTTGTTTGTATTTGTAAGTAAAGAACATGATGTTTTGCTGTTTTGCTTTTCAGGTGGAGCAGGAAAAGACATCTGCACTGAATAACCTTCAGGAGTGTGAAACACAGTTACGACACACACAGTCTGCCCTGACTGAACAGTATGAGAGGGCGCAGCACCTCCGACAGCAAGTTTGTACGCTACACCAGCAGGGAAGCACCACGGAGACTGGTGATGAGGACAAGGCAGAGGTGGAGGTGAAGAGCCCTTCATGGGCATGTGATGACCTGGAGCACCTGGGTCTGGAGCTATTGCAATGTAAGTACAAATTAGCAGTGACAGAGGTGGTGAGCCTTAATGCCGAGCTGAAGGAGCTTCAGGAGAGGCATAAAGAGTGTGTGGAGCGGGCATCACGGGCAGAGGAACAAGCCCAGGTCCAGCTACAGACTCTCAAAGCACAGGTGGCTTGCCTGGAATGCAGCTGCCATGAGGGGAGGGAAAAGGAAGTAGCACTTCAGCGAGAGCTGAAGAAAGCTAATAGCTCTGCCTTGGAATGCCACAGCACCCTAGCTGCAGCCCAAGACGAGCTGGCCACCTTCAGTGAAGAACTGGCGCAGCTTTACCATCATGTCTGCATGTGCAACAATGAAACACCCAACCGTGTAATGCTGGATTATTACCGCCAGGGTCGGACCCCGCCACGTGCTACGTCCACAGGTCTTAAAGCACAGGATGACCACCGGGTCCTCTTGACACCGAGGCTGGCGCGCCGCCTGGCGGCTATCAATGCTGCCACATCTTCCACTTCAACGCCAAGTGACTCACAGAGCCCCACCGAGTCACCCTCCAAAGATCCCCTCAACTCAGAGGAGAGCCCAGTGCGCACAGTGCTGAGCTCATCCGCTGTCAGTGCCTCTTCGTCATCATCGTCCTCATCCCCAGCACCTGATTCGCCTGCGGGCTCAGACACCCGGCGGGAACCCATCAACCTCCACCACCTGACTGCCATTATCCACGATCAGATCAAGCATTTGCAGAAGGCTGTGGACCACTCACTGCAGCTGTCTCGCCAAAGAGCAGCCGTCCGTGAGCTTGCACCACTCTTCGACAAGGAAAAAGAGGCTTGTATGGAAGAAATTCTCAAACTTAAGTCCCTGCTGAGCACCAAGAGGGAGCAGATTGCCACTCTGCGCCTGGTGCTCAAAGCTAACAAACAGGTAGGCTTATCAGTGCTTTTCTTTAGATGGCAGCCAATTGATGACACTTGCTGACTATAAGGATTTCACTGTGAGTGTACAAAACTCTGAGAAGCCTGACATGTTCCACATTTTATTGGTAAAGTGCTTATTTTTGTCATTTTGTAAAACAAAATGCAGTTTTTTGTCTTGTAGGCAAAATTTTTGGTCACTTTACCAACCTTTAAGTCCTGTACCCAGTATTGAGTAATGTACTCTGATGTCAACATGCTTCCATGTGAAGGGCTTTTCCCCTACTCTTGACACAATGATTTGTATTTAAATGCATGCTCAGAGGTCTCCCTTATGCAGTTACTAATGGATTCATCGATTTGCTGATTAGGTAGATACAGATACAGATATAGATTTTTAGATATATTAATGAAGTCAAAGATGAGCTTGAGCTTCCAGTTTTCATTAGTCTAACAATGTAATTTCTTTTGAATTTAGCATGATCGTATATATATTTAACCTTATTTTCAATTCCAAAGACATTTTAGGCTATAGAATTTATTTCAAACTACAAGTTATCGTATTCACCATGTTTCACCCAAGGCAGCAACAGCACTTCACATACCCCAGACCAGGTCATAGTATGCATTTGACACAAGAGCACAGGGTCTTTAATCACAGTTCTTAATGTTATTAAAACTAATGAGTAATTAAGAAGCATAATTTTAAAATTCATTGCTTTTTAAAAAGATGCTGTAAAACGTGGTTTCCATTATTATGTGACAGACTGCAGAAATGGCTCTGGCGAACCTGAAAAGCAGGTATGAGACTGAGAAGAGCATGGTGACTGATACGATGATGAAGCTGCGTAATGAACTGAAGGCATTAAAAGAGGATGCTGCCACATTTTCCTCACTAAGAGCCATGTTTGCCACACGGTGAGAATCTGAAGAGCATGAATGTGTAACAGCATGAATTAACACATCTCAAACTGAGAGAGCACTTGTACATGTTCAGTTCACAGCATAAATGTCAGTGGCAGTCTGGCCAGTTAGTTTTTATATGATTAGAAACATAATGTTAAAACAAGTGGGTGACACATAATAAGAAGAAATTAATTATAGTAACATTTTAATCATTTGCTCTGTAACATTCTGTCCCTCCTGCTATCTCTGCCTCTCTTTCTCCAGGTGCGATGAGTACGTAACTCAACTGGATGAGATGCAGAGGCAGCTTGCAGCAGCTGAGGATGAGAAGAAGACACTGAACTCCCTTCTCCGCATGGCCATTCAGCAAAAACTGGCACTAACGCAGCGTCTGGAGGACTTGGAGTTCGACCATGAGCAATCACGCCGCCCCCGCATGGGCAAGACGGCCAAATTGAGGACCACATCACCCAAAGTAAGTGGAACAGCCACCTTGCCCCTTCCTGACACCTCGTCCACTGTTGCTGAGGCAGTTGCAGAAACCTCAGCTATCTCATCCCCTACCCTAGTCACTTCCTTGCTCTCCTCTGACCCAGGCAGTCCCCCCTCTCTGGAAGCCCCTTCCTCTCCTGCCTCATCTTTTTCCTCCTCCTGGACTCCCCCAGTTACGCCCTACAGGCGGGGCCACACACACTGGACGGTGGGTATGCGGGCATATGTGGTGGAGCCACACTCCTATGGTGTGGACATTCATACCACCAGTGTGTCCCGAACCACCAGCTTGGCCCGTCGCTATGCAATTGAGTCGCTCTATTCATCGGGTTCACTCCCTCCCTCCCCCTATCGTTCGCCCATCTTGGGCACTTATCGCTCCACCTGGAGCTCACCCAGATCTCGTCCACTCTCCACAGCCCTAACGCACTCCACCCACACAACCAGATACACCTCCCCATCTTCCTCCTCCTATGGCCCACCATACCCAAGAAATTACACTTCTCAGCACCCCCGATACTGAAGGCTCAGCGGGGTGGCACAGAGAGGAGGACAGACTGGTTTCCTATTTTTATAGTTTCCACTGCACTCTGCAACTTTGGTGACTGTTTTCTGCTCAGGGATTTTGTGGAGCACAAACGGCCCTGCCTTCCTCCAAGAGTCAGTTAATCAATTCTCAGAACACTGTTCGCTGTTTCTGACCTCTCACTCAGTGCATTCTGAAGTGAACTTCGTGGGCCTTTTCAGTGCAAGCCTCCGAAACCACAGAGATTACATTTACTTTTATGAAAGTGTTAACTGGACTTTGTCAGCTGTGTTGGTTTAAGGCGTTGTTGTCTTGTTTAAATGTGAATATATAATTATAACAAACCATACAATTTACATGAAGGGGTTTGGAAGTGTCTTATTAATTACTGAACCAAGAAATATGCACTGTAAAATCCATCACTGTGTAACAGCTGTATGACTTTTTAATACTAATTTAGCCTTTTTGACAAGAACTGACAAGTTACTTTTAAAATCTTGAACAACAAGGGGTTTTATGTAAGTTAGGCCTTTCAGTAACATCTCCTTTGATTAAGCAAAAGCAAGTTTAGTTTTAGCTTTGGATTATATCATTTTAGCTAGCTGTCCTATGCTGCAAAATTACAGATTTTTTTTTTCATTGTCTCTGACCTGTTCAGAGTCATCGTCACATGACATGTGGTGTGCCCATTTTCATTTAAAGGAATAACAAACATACAAACACTACCAGTTGCCATAATTCCATTTGCCCATTGCTAGTTCATGACTCTTGGCTTTCATTTGTTCTTAGCATTTCATGATGAAAAAGCAATCACACAGGGAGAGCACTGTGGCTGCACAGTTTAAATATGGAAATAATGTCTGGAACGTTTCAATGAAGAGAGCAGGGACTTGTAATTGAATGTAATCTTTATTAAGTGATATCTAGTATGTCTAATATACATAACAAATCTCAGGGAATAGCATTCTTGGTTTTGTAATAGAGTCATAAGGCGGCATAAGTGGCATAAGTTATTTGAATCATAAACAGTGTCCTATTATTGACTTCTAAATTAGAGTTTATGTATAACATGAATTGGGTATGTTTTGCCATTCACTAAATATTTGTGTTAATTTAGTAAAGTATGGCCCACAATATTGTCTCCAAATTGCATTGCCAATCAGACTGTTCTATTTACCATTACAATATGTCCACACTTAGCCGCAGTCATCTGAACAGTGATGAGCAAGTGCATTAATAGCATCTCTGTAACATCCTAACACATATTTTTATCCCACCAAAGACACTGAAGGCATATGAAGGCACTGGCCTTCATCTCATCTAGACTTTTGATTATGCAATTTAGAACAGCTTTGTCCCGCTGTCTGAACTCACAGGGAGACTGAAGCATTTGACAAGTTCCCAATTTCCAACTCATCCAGCTTGACATACTCCACTAATTAACATATGTGGATTTGTGCAACGTTGTTATATTGTACTTTTGTATTTGTTCTGACAACAACACGTATCACATGGCCCTCACAATATATGATATCACAGAAGATCACTGATCCCTGTAGTATTTAAACACTACAAATAATGTACACTTATGGTTGCTATTATACATGAAAGTAGTTGTAATTAACACATTTTGTTGTGTACTGCTCTGGTCCTGCAGTTTTCGTATTGCGTAGGAATGAAGGTAGAAGGTAAAAGGAACTCAGTCTTGTAATACTGTACAATTTTGTGATAATGCCACTGGTGGTTTGTGGGGCTGGTGGTCAGATAGAGAGGAATGGCGGCCTAGATTTAAAATAGCTTTTTAGTCATTTTGTTGAAGGGCTCCATGTGCTCAGGTGTTTATTGTCATATTAGGACAGAAACCTTTCAGAGAAACCTCTCAGACCTCCTCTGTGTGGCACCCCTTTCTTTTTTCAACCTAACTACATAAACATACACACACACAAGCACACACAGTACTATTACCATGTCCCTGCCCCACCACCTCCTCAATGCAATTCCCTTCCACTTAATGTAAGTTCAAGTCATCGATCTCAAACGTCAAATGCTTCAGTACTGTAGTTGTCCCTGTAATGATTCAGACAGCTTGATTGTTTTTTGTGTCTTTTTCAACCTCTAATTATTATCATCATACACTGGGACTATAGTCCCAAGTCAAAACATTACTGTATTTTTGTCTTTTCTACTGGGTGTAATGTGGCCTACAGCATTACTACTATTACAGTCAGAGGGTGTTTCTGTAGACAGACTGTTATTACTGAACATAAGCATGTGTCAATACAGAATACAGAAAAACCCTATTTCTCCAGTGCATTGTACAGTAAACATGGTGTGTATATTCTTCGTATTTATTGTAAATAACACATAAAAGACCTATAGTAATTAAGTATTTGTGTGTCATCTCATGTTGTACATACAGCAGAGTCAGAGGTGGCCTGAAATGTTTTCACTGATCATACACAAGTTTCATAGAAACCTGATCAAAAAGGAGCCTGTCATTTGATTTTCATGTCAATCCATATTTGAGATTGACACATCATGTTGCCATGGATGTATCTGTATTTCTTTATGTCACACCAGTTAGGACCATTATAAAGTATGCACATACTTGTGGAGAGATGGTCATACAGGAATCGTAGAAATCAAATCTAAACTAAATAATACAGTCAAGTCCATAAATATTTGGATAGTGACACAATTTTGCCTCTGTACACCACCATAATGGACTTGAAATGAAGCAATCAAGATGTGATTGAAGTGTAGACTTCAATCACATCTTGATTGCTTCATTTCAAGTCCATTATTGAAGTGTTTGATTGAAGTGTAGACTTCAATCAGCTTTAATTCAAGGGGTTTAACAAAAATATTGCATTAACTGTATAGGAATAACAGGCATTCCCTAGTCCTTCTATTTTCACCAGCGCAAAGTAATTGGACAAACTAACATAAATATAAAGATTATTTTTAATACTTCAGTTTTGTCTTCAGTAAGTGAAAAGCATACTCAGTTAGGTTGAGGTCAAATGACTGACTTGGCCAAGAACATTCTATTTCTTTGCCTTAAGAAGCTCCTGGGTTTCTTTCGTGGTATTAGGGTCATTATCCATCTGAACTGTGAATCAGCATTTGACAGAATCTGAGAAGAAAGTATAGTTCTATACACTTCAGATTTCATCCTGCTACTTCTATCAGCAGTTAGTTTCTATCAATAAGCACCAGTGACCCAGTTCCACTGGCAGACATACATGTCCATGCCATAACACTGCGTCCACAATGGTTGACAGATGATGTGGTATGCTTTGGATCATGAGCCCTTCCTTTCCTTCTCCATACTCTTTTCTTCCCATCATTCTGGTACAAGTTAATCTTGGTTTCATCTGTCCAGAGAATCCTGTTCCAGAACTGGGCAAGCTTTTTTAGATGTTTTCTAGCAAAGTCCAATCTGGCCTTTCTGTTCTTGTGTGTTACAAGTGGTTTTCATCTTGAGGGAAACCCTCTGTATTTACATTCATGAAGGCTCTTGATTGTAGACTTTGACAATGATATGCCTACCTCCTTGAGAGTGTTCTTGACTTGGCTTGATGTTGTGAAGGGGTTTTTCTTCACCAAGGAAAGAATTCTGCAAACATCCACTTTAGTTGTCTTCCATGGTCTTCCAGGCCTTTTGGTGTTGCTGAGCTCGCCAGTGCATTCCTTCTTTTTAAGAATGTAACAAATGTTTGATTTGGACAGTCCTTAAGTTTCTGCTATCTCTCTGATAGGTCAGTTTTGTTATTTCAGCCTAATGATGGGCTCCTTCACTTGCATTGAGACCTCTTTGGACCGCGTATTGAGAGCTCCCATGAACAGCTACCAAATGCAAATTCAACTCTAGACCTTTTATCTCCTTAATTTGTTATGAAATAATGAGGAAACAGGCCACACCTGGCCATGAAACTGCTTCTCAGTCAATTGTCCAATTACTAGGAGGGACTCTGTAAAAAACACCTGTAATTCCTAAACAGTTAATGCAATATTGTTGTTAAACCCCTTGAATTAAAGCTGAAAGTCTACACTCTTTATTGCTTAATATTAAAACCATTGTGGTGGTGTACAGAGGCAAAATTTTTTACAAAAAATGTGTCACCGTCCAAATACTTATGGACCCAACAATAATATCACCACATTACTGTATTTGTTTCCAGATTGGATTCGATTATGGAGATTGGAGTAGTCAAAGAGTAGTCTACCCATACTTGTGAGACATAATCTGGCAACCCTGACACAAACACGCAAATTTTCAGCAGTAATGCAGTGTTTAATGGTGCAGCAGCTTCTACCTTCAATACAGGTAAAGCAAACACATGTAAGTACAACAACATCTGGGGGGCTAGTTTTAAAAGCAAGCAGGTAGGATATCCAGTGCTGTGCAGTGAAGGTTGCCCTGAGCAAATCTAAATATTAGGGGTCTAATGATGCATAGTGACATGATGCATAGTGAGGCAAAAATGTGCAGTTCTCATTGTGGAAATCAGCATTCTATTGATTATGCATCTAATGAAGTTACACTGTTTGAACACCAGAGGTCCCAATCTGCACAACCCACAGAGTTAAAATATAGAGAGCACACTAGTCACAATGATTGCATTCTTTCATGGAGAGCCTGAGCCATTACCAGGAATCATCTACACTTGTGAAGTGACCTATAGATTGGATCACAATGACCAAAACACATTATATGGTTACACAACTACAATATAACCATTAAAAAGAGCTCTTCAGTAGATTTCAAACAGCACCAGCCCTGCATCGCTGCAGGCTACATTGCCTGAAAAAGAGGCTGTAGAAGGCAGGCATTGTAGCCAGTGTTGGAGCTCTATTTCTGGTAAAATGATGCCTCAGGTGTTGCTACAGTGCTCATTACAATTGGTCGATCATTTTCCCCGGGTCAGAGACTTTGTTTATTCAATCAAAATTTTGGGAGAATTTATAAATTTATTTATGTATTTTTAAGATGGTGAACCTATAGTACATTTTGTTTATAAAACTAAACCTCCATCCGTAGCAATTTAATTTACTTAGTTTCATACAGACAAAAATGCACATTGTTTTGCATTGTTTATGATTCAGAAATAAAAAAAGAGTCTCTTCAGTCATAATTTTTGTTCATTAAAATTTTGTTCAAGATGTTCCGAGAACCTAATTGAATCAAAGTGAATCATGACCGAAGCGTATCGTTACACCCCTACTAAATACTTAAGTAAACTATGTTGATTAATAAGGCTATTACATTAGTTAGCTAGCTATCTAGTTGATATTGGTTTTATACTATTACTATATACTATTAGTTAATAGGCACTACAGATATGATTGTTGGGGCTAACCCATATGATTTATTTGAGCATGGTCTAAAAACAGAGGTGTAGTTAAAGCACAGGTGAGGCAGGCATTTGCTTGGGGCCCAGAGTTTTGAGGGGGCCCCCTGAAGGCCGACACTGAGTCCATGAAAATGTCAAATCTCACAGTGCACAACTCTCCCAAAACCTCCCATGGGTAATGTACAGTGCTATACCAGGAACCCTTAAGAGGGGACCCTATCTTGCTACACACGTGGTACTTGCACACGTTTATTTTGAATTGTTGCACTTTTTTAAAATGAAGAGAACTTACCTGTCTGGAAGCCAGAAAAGAAAGCCGAAACAAGAAGAATAGGAAAAGATGAAACAGAACTGTGGGAAATGGTGGAGAAAATCTAATGAGAAAATAATTAGGGGTGACAACTGTAGGCCAAGCCATAATGTAACGCTAGCCCAACATCATTTTGGAAACTAAGTAGTTTCAGAGCATGTAATGTTCACTATGAAATGCTATGAAAAAGATTACATTCTAAAACACCTTTTTGTGTTTTTTCTGTATAAAGGCATCTGGGTAACATTATGGCAATACATTTCAGGAATACCTTGAGGACCCATTGCTTCATGGTTGGGGCCCCCACAGTCCACAGAATCACCTTTGGCTGAAACAGCAATATGTCAAACTCTAGCAGTAGCACATTTAGATAATCTTTACAATGGCAACCCTACACTACCTCTGTATCTGTATTGGCCACAACACTCAACATATTCTGAATGTGTGTTTGTGTGTTGGTCACAGAATTAAAGAGCACATGCTTTTTACTTTAGTAGTTTTCTTTGCCCTGAGCCTGGTAAATCCAGATAATAATCTTATAATAAAAGGATGTGTGTGTGTTTGGGGAACAAATATCCCCACAATGGTAGGAAATCTAACAGTTTTGACCTTCTGGGGACATTTGGCTGGTCCAAAACAGATTTCTTTTTGGATACTGAATTTAACTCTGTGTGTGTGTGTGTGTGTGTGTGTGTGTGTGTGTGTGTGCATGCATCCTAGTGGTGAGATGTCTAATCTGTCAGTCTTTTCCAGATTGTCAGCAGTCTCCTGCCCCACTGTCGCCAACTTCCTAACAACTAAGATTCAGCCAGGCCTCACCACACAGCAAGTAATAACACATAACACTCTGCCTTTGCTTTCACCTGGAGTATTCATGAATCTTACAAAGCAAAATGAATGCTAAATTATTGCCTATCAGAAAACTCTGTGGGGATTCAGATCTTTTTAAATCCATCCACCTAGTTTGCAGCACTTCATAATGAGTAATGGTGATATTAACAGTTCTAATAGATATTACAAACATAGTATGTTAGCTTGTCTGTTCTTGCTTTCTTTGTCTCATAAGATCGGATGGCTTATGATCTTATTTTGCAGGTGTAGTGTGGAAGCAAACCTCCAGAAGGTCATTGTAACTTGTCTTCCACTGAGGAACTCCAGCCTACTAATCTACCTTTACTCCCACCCAATCTGAGCCTTGTGCAGCAAACCAAATATATACCCAGACTAGTATCGCAATCATAAATGCCTTCTATTATGGGACAACTAAGGAACTTCTTATGTCAAAACAACGTCATTCTATACATTTTTAACCAATCCCATGACAAAACAAGTTTTCTAATGCCACATATCACTTCAGTGCAGTGAACTACCTCTCTTTAAAATATGTTTAATTATTCAAATACAGATGTCAACCATTACACTGGGAATGTTGCATGTTCATGACAAATCATTACTATAGCTCCCTTTTTATGCATTTGCATTCTATGGTTAACATTTTATTTTGTAGCACACATCTGGAGTCTTCGTTTGTCCTCAAAATCTTTCCTTCTCACCACAGTTTCTTAGATCGATAAGCACAACTGATCAACAAAGCATTCCAGTGCTGGCAACAATTTTAACTGTTAACTAGAAACCATGACATAATCCTACAGATGGCCCATGCTACCTTACTGACCCCTACATTACTGACCCTATGAACTATTATGAAATGATATAATGTGTAACAGTGTGATAATAAGTCATATTTGATAGGAAATACCCCTAAAGTCTTAATAAAAGATGTCCACTTACAGTGATCCAATGTAAGGGCAATGCTATGCATGTGAAAGTTCAGTGTATTAATTGTTTCTGTAACTAATCTGCTCCTTGTTTATGACTGCTGACACTCATAACAAACTGCCAAATATTCCCCTAACAGAAAACTTGAGACTTTTTTGGAAGTCCCTTTGTGCATTACAACAGCTAGCTGAATAAGCCAGTCGTCACAGGAGCACATTCAGTTTCATTGTATTTCCCTATCAGTCTCCTTTATCTTCTACTCCACTTTTACTCAGCATATTGCTCATTGTTATATAGTGCATCCAAATAATTTATGAAACTTCCAGTATGGTGGACTACTTTGAATTATACTGGTTATTTGCACAATTTGAACCTGTCTATGACTGAAGGGTGCCTTCAACACAGACAACAGGACAGATCTCTGGCATCAGTGAAAAGAAGACCATGCAGCAATTCAGTATAATATTTAGTCATACTTCTTCTATTTACTAATTTTGAATATAAGCAATTCTAAGTAATGCATCTGTTAAAAATGAATAAAGCAAAAAAAAAAAACTGTACCTAAGTGTCTATTAGTTATTTTGTAATTATTGCAAAATTCTAAGAAAATAATAAATAAATATAGTAAAATTATTAAGTAATACCAGTGTGCTAATTTATCCCAACTATTTTTGTTTCAGCTCATTCACTGGAAAGAGAATTACATCTTAGCAAGTAAAAATAATTTGAATGTAGTAAAATATAGATAGTTCCTACAATACAATAAACCAAATATAAGATTATTAAACCTATTTTTGACATTTTTACTCATTTCAGGCGTTGAATGTTCTTATTCTATTGGCAGATACGTTTGCTTCTTTCTTGTCTTTTCTGAATTTCCCACAGACTGGAAGCCTTACAAGGTTGCCAGGACCATGGTTTGAATTGCTGAGGGTCTATCTATCTATCTATCTATCTATCTATCTATCTATCTATCTATCTATCTATCTATCTATCTATCTATCTAACTATCTATCTATCTATCTATTTATTTATTTTCAGTTTTGGGCTCCTTACATATATTTGGGCTCCTTGCATACATTTGTAACAATAACTGATATATAACTTATATAATAATATAAGACCAATTTGACCTTGACTTTGAACAATGCTAGTACTGATTTTTTTTTTTTTTTTTTTTTAACTAAAATTTTAGAAGCAGTGTATATGGACTGAATGGGGAAGATTTTGCATTTGGTTTTGAGATCCCAAACATGGCAGTGCAGGCCATTTAGTGAATACATAGGCTATACAAATTTGGTAGTCGCAATCAATCACGTTTTTTTTTTTTACACAAAGTAATGTATTAAACCTAAAAAAAACAAATAATGGTGTGTTGTGGAAATTAAGCTCACGAGACTATATTTATAAATTATCTAGATAATCTGGCGCTGTTACTTCACTGGTGTGCACGAGCCACGTAAATGTCTGAAGTTGCCTCGAAATTTAGTTTAAAGTTGGGTAAGACATTTTCCATTTAAACAATGTTTAAATGTTTTTACTACTGACCACCTGATGGCGCCTTAGTGTAAACTTAAAAAACTACAATAAATACACCATTCCAGATTATACGGTGTATAAACACTCACCATCCACTTTAATAGGAACACTGATAACATAAAAACTTGAAAAGCACACACTAAAAGCTACAATTTCTACCAAAATGTTGATGCTAAAATGTCAAGAAAATTTCAGTAGAGATTCAGTGTAATTTTTGTTTTAGCAATGATCCAATATTGTGCTCCCTCAGGATCCTAGATGCTTTGCAATGAGCTGTTCATTTAGGGGGTTACTGTGACACAGGGGTGGACAAAATAATAGAAACTCATAACAATATTTTTAAGGACCTAATAAGAAGTAGGGCGACATACAAATGCTGTCATACAAATCTTAAATGGTTTGTGGTGGAATGTTGGGCCACTTTTTCACAGTCAGCACTCCAGAATTTCCCATAAAGCTTTAATGATGTTTAAATCTGGTGACTGGGAAGTCATGGAAGGTGCTTGACTTTATCCTTGTGTTAATCAAGCCTCTCTCACACACATTTTAGCAGTGTGCATCATCCTAGAATATGGGAACATCAGGAAAGACTATGCACAGTAGGGCCCATCTGGTCCTGTACAAGCTGCCTCATATTTGTTATATCTGTTATACAACCATGCATAGAACACACTGGACCTAATGATTTCTAAGAAATGGCTGCTCATGTCATTATGGATTTCCCACCATGCACAACATTTGGCAGCAGACAATGTGGTCTGGTGGTCTAGCATCTTAAGGATCTCACCACCATGGCCCGGGTTTGATTTCCAGGCAGGAAACCAACCCAGCCACTGGGAGTGTACTCTTAGTGCTGGTCCCAAGCCCGGATAAAACGGGAGGGTTGCATGAGGAAGGGCCTCTGGTGCAAAACTAAATCTAACATGCAGGCCAATGATCTGCTGTAGCAACCCTTAACAGGAGCAGCAGAAAAACAAGTAATGTACATTGAAGCTACATTTGTAACTGGATAACCACCAGGGGCAGTGCAGAGGTTCACACTATCCAGGTGTTTAAACATAACCCCTGGCAGTTAGGAGGGGTGAAACAGAGCAATGAATTGTGTAATCATATATCAACAGCTACATCAATTCCAGAAAAGTGCATAACCGACTACTTATCTCTGTTCTTTTTTGGTTACACAAGCTGAATGACCTTGGCTTTACCCTGCTCCAATTGGGTCAGAGGAAGAATAGGACAATGGAATCTTTTGCAATATAGCTTCTAAACTTAGGAATTCACTTCCTCAAAGTCAGTATTCCAGTACTCAGGTTTCCTTGTTGATGTTTGTTGTGTCCCCTATAGTTCTGCCTGTGCTTCCTGTGTCCTTGTTTTGGCACACTATTAATCACCTTTCATTGTGTTTATCATTACTTGTCCTTTATTATGTCCCTTTATTTGTTCTTATTCTAGCACATCTATTAATTCTGATTCAAGTCTTCTGTATATCTGGTTCATGTTTTTTGTCACAACTCTCATTTCTGTCATGGATTTTGTAAAGCATATTTGAGTTTAAAACCAGTAAAAATCAGTCAACAGTTCCTTCAAGGTAGCAGGGACTTACAATACTCATTTTGAGACACCTAGAGCAAAATTGGCAGAAAATTCTAGTTTTCTGTTACCATCAGTTGTCAACATTTTGCATGTCTCCTGGACTCTCAAAAAGAGAGATGTGTACATGAATGTCAAGTTTATCATTAGTGGTTGGCAGATATTGTCAACCTGATTATTCCTACTGTTCATAATGAATCAAGCATGTGGTATATTTACTTCATAAGCCATGAATTAGCTGTTCTATTTCATTCAAAATAAATTCTACATGCAGGTGTTTTTGTTGTTGTTGTTGTTGTTCATTTGGCTGCTCCCATTAGGGGTTGCCACAGCAGATCATTGGTCTGCATGTTTGATTTGGCACAGGTTTTTACGCCGGATGCTCTTCCTGGTGTAACCCTCCCATTTTATCCAGGCTTGGAACCAGCACTGAGAGTACAGTCCCAGTGGCTGGGTCCCCGCAATTGTTAAAAGACTAAAAAATTGTCAAATTGGTCGGTGGACAGCTCAAGAGAAAACAGCAATATCTGTAGTATCAACCCTTCAATATGTGGAAAGGAAAACTGTTTGTGAATCAAATAGCCAGAGTTGTGACAAAGTAGGATATTGTGATTTTCCTGTGTACACAACCGAATATTTTCGTACTCATTTTCACAGTCAAAGGGAACTTGGATGTAAATGTTATGACAAAAGTTATGATGGAATTCACCAAAACTACCTCAACTTTGAAATAGGAGGAATATTATGTGTAAGATTATGGCCCACTGGAACAAGTACACATACTTACTTTGATAATTTGACTATGTATACAAATACATACACACTGTCCCTGAAACCAAAAAGATTTGCATAGACAAAAACTGGTCATTCTTGCCTGGCCAAGTTTGTGATCCCGGTAACCAGGTTTACTATCAGTAGCCCTTTTATCAGGTAACTATAATATAGAAGGACTTTGTACATCGTTTTTTATATGTACAGTTTGTTTGGTATGAGTTCAGGTGCTTCAGCATTTTTAATTGGGCTAGTCAGTAGCTGTATACCTATGGTATTTCATTTACAACAAAACTAGTAGAAAACAATTATTCTTTGGTAACATTTTTACTCAGAAAATATCAATATACATAACATTATTAAAATACTTGATAACCATATTTCACAAAATTATAATTCACCTTGGTCTTAATTTTTTTCTGTTCAACAAATTGCTGTATTATTATTATTATTATTATTATTATTTCCAAAACGAGGAATAGTTTATGACAAGCTTTACACAGACTGAAATCGGTGAAGATAACAGATTTAATTTGTATTGCAGGAACACAAAATGCTTACTTCACCAAATGCATGTGTACATAAATCTGTTTTTGCACCAATGAAACACATTTAACTCTACGAAGTCTAACATTTCACCAGTAAGCTTTATTTATTAAAGATCTCCTGAGAGAAATCAGGTGGTATAGACATCTAGAGCATTTTTTTTTTTGCCATTTCGCCCAAACAAATTTAGCACTTAAAAATGTAGGTGTTCTACTTCCTTATGTTTTGGACCACCACTGAGGTCTTTCAGTGTGCACATTTCCTAGCCAATCGCCGTGTGAGTCTGACCTCACGTGTAGTCATAAAAAAGCCCCCTGCCATGTCATGTTCTTCCTCAGATACAAAAAAAAAATCCTTGTTAAAAATTGCATGAAATTGTTATGCCAAATCTGCACCGTCACAAACAAAAGATCTCCACATCCACATACGCAAAATTCAAATACCAATTCAGAATCTTTCCCTCTGGGCTAGCGTTAGCACCCATCCTAGAGCCTCTGCAACGCCAGGGTCTGTGTGTACTTCCCTATCTAGACGATTGGCTGCTCAGCAGCACATCACGAGAGAGACTCCATGCCCTTAGTATTTCTTCCTGAGAAAAGGGAAGTAGTAATGACAGATGTGTATGAAAGCAAAGAGAAAATGGAAGAACGAGGCTGCATATTATTTTGTCAACATGAAAGGGTGTGGCAAGTGCTGTAACACTTCCGAGAACTCCTATATAGTGTCACACGTACTACTGTGGACAAACAATGATGTTTTACACCAACCGCCAATCTCAAACAATATTGAGGTGGGCAAACAAGCTCTGGACACAGGCAGATGTATACCTTCTGTCTCTGACAGCTGCCTACTCACTGGGCCATTTCAATCAGACAGCCGTCTCACAGCAAGCCTGTGTCCTGAGGTGGTAACTTGGATTACCTAATTCACAGTAGAAGGAGTAAACAGACACTGTCTCACATTTGACTCACTGTCAAATATGGTTCATGGACAGGACAGAAACAGGGCATGACAAATTTAAGACTCTATACTGCTTAACCCCTCTGCCACTGTTACAGATGTCACTGCAGGGATAGAAGCGTCACTGTGGCACAGGAGACCCCACACCATGAAAATATGTATCTAGTCCCTGGGAGAGAACCCACTGTAATGCCATGTTCACACTCTTATGAGCATGCATGCTCCATCTATGCACTTGATTTATACAAGCAAGTGGAATGTTTTCTCACTGGTGTAAAACACTGGGAATAAACCGCTTATCTTACAATATGAACATCTTGTCTTTATCTACCCTAAAAGTGTATGCAGCAGCATTGCTTACATACAGGGGATTGATTGATGCGTTGTCACTGCGAGTGCATGAACTAGTACAGACATTTCTTTAAGGTGTGAAACCTTTGTGGCCACCACAGTGGAATCCAGACTTGGGGCTTGGCAGCTTTAGAAACTTGCCAATGATCGAATAGAAGACACAGACATAAAGCAGCTTAAACAGCTTTTTTGCAGACCATCACTAAGGGCATCACTGAGTCAATGTCAAGCTGTGGCTGAATTCAGTATTACTCCCAAAGATAATGATGGCATGGTTTATTACTACTAACAACCAATCTGTTCTTGCAGATAAGAAGTGCTCAGGCCAGTCCTGTGTCCTCTCAATGGCTATGTGAAAGTGACTGCCAGCTGGCGGGTCAAAGACCAGCTGTTTTGTGTGGTTTCGGGTGTACCATAAAAGGGCTCTGTTGCCTAAACACAGGTTAGCCTGTTGGTTGGCACTAAGAGGAACACCACTGGCAGACATGTGCTACGTGGCAAGATGGAGTTCACTGTTTCACGTGACTTTCACTTTCAGTCAGAAACAGTATCGAACCCTAACAGTATCGAGTCATTTTCATCCTAAACAGGAAAAAGTAATGGTGATTTTATCTTCAATAGAGTGCAGTAATGGGATTGACAAATGGCCAGAGAATAAAAGTGGTCTGGCAGTCTTTTGTAGGCTACACATATGAGCTCATGGTCATGAGCTAATGACTTTGTTATTAGTTCTCAGCTAGGAAATGAGAGCTGCCACTAGTTTCAAAAGGAAACTGCACTGGCGGTTACATGCATAACCACACCTTTGTGTGTTGCACATAGAATTTGAAAGTTATGTGTCCAAACTCTCCAAAGGCACACATTTTGTTTAGATGTCAATAAAATAGAAATTTAAGCTAACCACCCTAACCAAACTTAACATCTTGTAAGCACTGTGTTTGGCTCTGGGGATGTTGAGCCCTGACAATGTTCATTCATCCTTGGTGTGAGCTCATCTGCATTATTTCATTTAAAAGGTTATAATTTAAAAGTGAGAGCTACTCATTGAGCTTATTTTAATGTCATATATGCCCATGTGTTAAATGAACCATGTACTCTGAATTTTTGTCTGTTGAAATAGTCCATTTGAAGTATCAAATATCAGGAAGCAAGAGGTGGCAATGCCATGCACATTTATACCAAACCAACCTCCATTAAGTTGACTTTTATGTTTTTGTAATTGATAAGTGACATATTAAACTCTCTCAGGCAACACATCGAAGCAAATGAAAGAAATGCAAATAAAAACTAAACCTTGACATAAAAAATTTAATTTGCTGTTAAAATACTCTTTGGAAACACTGTTTCAATACTCAGCTTAGGCTGATCGTTTTTCCACACCTTGTTTAATGCCAAGCACCAAGTGTAGAAACCAGTTGAATTGCACTGTCCAGCCCTTGTCACGACAGATCTCAATCTGATCCAAAAAGTGTCTCTGAGCCACATCTTCTGTGCACCCCACAGTCAGAGCCTCTCGAATGTACTCTATGTCCTCCTTGCTGGTCAGCTGGGGCATGCCAGTCATCAACATCATTGAGAACAAGATGATAAGCAAGTTGGTGTGATGGCGCAGAGCCAGGTAGGCCTTCACGCAAATGTTCTACATTTAAGAGAAAATAAGTATATTAATATACATTCAGTATACATTCATATACCATAGTGTGGTTGAATTCTCGAAACTGATAGGTCAGAAGGTGTGCATTATTTCTGTATAACAGCATGGCTTAGACAGTAGTTCTGACTGTAACATGAATGATGGGTTTATATTAATGTGCTCATTGTACTACGTTATTGTTTCTATAGTAAGAACTCATACACAGGGACTTGTATGACTGACACTCCACATAATCTTAGACTAATAAACAGATTCAAAAACATGTTTAACAAAGAAAACCGTATAATTGTTGGTGACTTTTTTTTCGTTAGGAGATGTTTATTTAACGTTTATGGAAGGAGTCTCAATAGTCACGGTGCTTTGTAAAATTTCCCAACAAAGGAAAGTCTTCAGAGAGATAGAGCAAGAGAGAAAGAGAGAGAAGCAGATGCTGGTTATGGAATAACTGCTTATCACAGCTGTAACATAACGAACTAACTTCTCTCTTGGATGTTCAACAACGTTAAAACTTACCCATAAACTGTTAAAAAGGATAGCGTTCCTTAATGTATTAAATATTTTAATCATTGGCAAATAACATACGACAGACATGACATATCCGCATGATCTGTCATGTGTTATTATTTACTTATTCCATCATACAGTAGATAATAAAAATAGGCTTCTTCACCTGGAACATGAGGAAATTGGGGCTTGTCTTCTTTCCTGTTGTGCCCATTACATAGAGGAAGTCAGGTGTTAAAACAAAGGGGACCCTCTCCTTGGTTATACCAAGAAAGCTCTTGTAGTTTCCAAGAATGTGTCCAAAGTCAATGTGGAATAGGTTACCTAAGCACAGCAGATTTGTTACCTCAAAAATGTATAACAATTAAATTATAAAGAGTTAGAGAAAACAAGATGCAACAGGATACACTTTTATATCAGTTTCTTTTCTTTTTAAAAAAATAAATAATGTCATGGCCATTTATGGTACATCCCACTAAATTATTATGAAGAACCTAAAGATTATAACAAACATAAATACTAAATATCATGCAAAGACGCTAAGTAAAAACATACTTAACAAAGAATCCTCGACTATTTAAATAACTCTTAAGGAACCCTTTTTTCTAAAAGTGAATAGTCATTATTTCAAAACAATGTTGAATCTGTTTTGTCAGAAATTGTTGATTAATTTTCTATAACAGCAGCTCTGACAATAGTGCTGGCTGCAAACCATAGGTGTATATTAACATGCTTGTTCTGATACGCTGTCTTTTCTATAGTAACTTGTACAGGGACTTATAAGGAGGAAGCAACACGTAATCTAAGACTAATAATAAAACGTATGATCATTGATATAGTGAAGCTTTCTATATAAGGAGCCATTTATTTAACATTTACAGAATGAGCCTCCTGTGTCATCATTTTGTAATGGTCAGTAAGTTATATTAAGGACAGAGGACTTTCCAGTTTCTCAGTTACATGAGAAGCTGTTTTTTTTTTTTATAAACTTATAAACTTCAAGAGAGGCTGGTGAGGAGATGATGCTTTATATAATTTGTTTTGTGGACATTCTACAACATCAAAAGTAACTATTAACTGATAAAAAGCATTCTTTATTTATTATTAGTTGACTTTTTTGTCAACTGAACCCCTTCAACCTAAATTATTTTCCTTAAGTACCTCCTGCAATTTCAGGTAGGAAGATTTTCAAGTTTAACATTTACTTGTTGAATTTTTTTTTTTAAATCATCTGCTTTTACTGCGGTTTTAAGCTACGCAACCTTCCTTAAAACATTCAACTGGTTTTGTGGCCAGGTTTCCATGTTTTGTTATCAAGTGTCTTTTTAGGAATGATAGCTTCATGCTTTGCACCAAATAATTTTAAATAGTCCTTGCTGTACATCCAGAACGCTTCAAACTTTGGAAGTTTTGTTGTCTGAAGTGCGCTTGGATGTTCCTCCTCTTGTGATTTACTTTTACTGACAACATATCTATCCATTTTCATAGATTTTAAGGTACTATAAAGATGACATTTTTACCTAGCTAACACTGTATTTTATTTTAACTCTAATGTGCTAAGAAATGTGATCACATGATATGTATAATTCAATCAACTACTAACATTTACTACTATTTACAATAAAATGTTGAAATTTTAACTATTTTAATTAACTTAGTTTTTACTTGCATGATTAATTAGTATTATCTTTTTAAGATCTAACTTAATGTGACATTGACATTTCCATCACAGTCTTGCAAACCTCCTGCAATGCCACCATGAACCCCTGGTTGGGAAACCCTGCTTTAATTAATGATAATTAAGTAATCATTGGCAAACTGCTGTGGTATAAGAGGAATAAAACACTTTTACAGGAAAATAATCTGCTTCACTTCAGGTCACACCACACCACCCCACCATTGGTTATTTTCCTAAAGCCCTGTCGTGCTTTATTCATTACTTAAAACAATAGGATTTGCAAGTAATGCAAAATAACCGTTTTAAAATGCTCTCCTCTAGTGGTGGTTTGTTTAAGCAGAAAATCTGCAACCTAAAATAGGAATCATGTGCCAGGTCCACTCCAACCACTGCTGTTCGAAAATCTCTGACTGTCTGAAACTTTAATCTATAGGTTTATTTATTAGAGTGTCTAATAAATACAAAAAATTTATATATGCTTTCTTACCAGATTCAGTGATCATGATGTTGTCATTATGGCGATCACCAATCCCCAGGACGTAGGTTGCTACGCAGTAACCTCCACAGGAATACACAAAGCGCTCCACTGCCTGCTGATACTGGAGGGAGGGCAGTAACCTCAATGTCTGAATTATTGAATTATGCAAACAATACACATTCAATATGACTACTGGGGAATATTTGTCATTTCCCGTCAGCAGCTGAGTTTGTTCAGACGCTCCTTCTACAATAAGACGCTGTACCTCAAAGCCCCTGTGGAACCAGGAAGTACACCTACAGACGTTTCCTTCCCCTCTAATGCAAATGGTTATAACCTCCAACGGAAATAACATACCTTCTCCTCATTCAAACATTTGTCTCGAAGCCACTGGTTCAGGATTTCATCTTTAAAAGCCCCAGTATTCCCCACAGTGCTTTGCTGGATGTTTGCAATGGTGGTAGCATCCTTCACTATCTCAATCATTCCTATGGTCAAGAATTCATCTGGCTCATTAATCAAAACTGACAAGGGTAAACATTCATAGGAACACTGTAAAAAAATACTAATTTATTAATAACAATATGAACTTTTTAATAAAAAAACTTACCAATTTTATTTCCAGTGGAAATACAACCATACGGCAGTAAAGACAGATCTAGTGATTCAGTCTCCCATATAGACTCCATGATCAACAAAATCTGCATTTTAATAAAACAGAGATTGTTACCTGTTATAAATGAACCACTGGTATTGCTGTTGTTAAAAAAAAAAATCCTACGATCATCTGTGATTTTTTTTCACTCAAATTTAAAACAAAACTACATTCTACTGAGATGTTTTTGAGGTTTCTGATGACAGAATGTGTGTAAGCACAGAAAACTTGTTTTCATTAACTGTCACCTGTAGAATTAACATGTCCTGACGAAGGTCATCTCCATCCTTGAAAATGATCCCAATGGTATCGCTCGACAAAGTGGTGGGGTCAGCTCGCTTAAACTGCAGCCACAAGGGTTTCTTTTTGGATGCCATTACTTTGCATTGCTCAATCTATGAACAGTAACAGTTTCATCACCAACTGTCTAACAAACTTAACACTACAGTTTTATAATAAATATTGTATGTCTGTTTTTCGATTCTTGAAATGTAGCAAAACCGGTCACACAAGCACACAGGGTCACAAGAGTAACAAGAAATGTTTCTGACACTAATACAAAAACAAACAAATTTGTTGTGCTTCTCTACCTACCACCAGTGCCCCAGCTCGCAGGCCAGGATCATATGGTACTTTAAAGCTCTCAGGCAAACCCTGCATTTGCAGACTCTCCAGTTTCTGGCGCAGCTGAAAAACAACTACAGGGTACCAGAATGATTAGATTCCAAGTACTTCAGGAATTGGATGTAATAAGAACACTTCAAGTACTAACTATCAGCATGGGCAATCACCTTGTGCTGACACATCATATTTCTCAGCAGATATGGCTTTGACCTCACGGGTGACCTTCTGTAGTGCCTCAGTAATTTCCACCTGCTTCCTGAAGTCCTGCAGCATGGCATCTCCACAGCCACGTAAGTAGGCCTCTAAAATAACTGCATACCTCTGTTGGTAGTGCATGGACTGAGCTATCTCACTCCGCAAGAACCAGAACAGGAAATGGCCAATTCGTTTGCTCTGGGAAGAACCCGGGAATGAGCGTTCACACCATCAAATGTAAAAACAAGGAAAACCTTATTTCTGTATAGTATCATCATGATGTGCAGAGGATACAGAAAGTTTTAACTCACCCTGAGTGCACGCTTAAGGAGGAATCTGGCGAGTGCACTGTCATGATAGGGTTCAAACTTCACAGCCTGGGGAAGATTTATGACAAGCACAAGTTAGATTTGTTAACTGAGAGAGATATACAAATAAGTAATAAACTGTTGACTGTTGAAATATAAAACAGATGAAAGACAACTATGGCAAATACACATTCCACTCAGTATTTTTTATAAATGGAGGTATTTGAATAGCCAGCTAGGGGTTTCTTGTTTATTTTTGAACTGACAGTTTAATATTTAAATATGCAAAACCAACTGTGTAATATAAAACTCTCACTATCTACTATAACTGTCATTATCACTATCAAGACTTACCTGAACCAGCTGCAAAAGGTACCGAAGGACATCGTCATCACCAAGAGTCTCCAATTTCCTGACAGCCATAGTGCGCACATTTGCATCAGAAAAGTGGCAGTCCAAAAGCTGCATGGCTAAACCCACATCTAGAGGGCTCCGGTCCCATGTGGTGCTTCTCTCTAGAAGATGGTGTGTGGCCATGACGGCTTCCTGTTTTCCCCATTTCACAGAGCCAAGAAACTTAGGGTAGGCCGTAGGATGCCGCACACACTCCTGTCTGAAATGCCAGAGGAGTTCCTTATCTTCTGCACTGAGTGGATGCAGAGGGTCAGTAGCCACGATTTGATCAAACTGCTTTCGTAAATGGTTAGGCATCTCTCTTTTCCCCCTTTCTCCTTCCATTTCTGATGTATCTCGAGAATCTCTGCTCTTAGGCAAAGCAACTGGGTAGCAATACTTGTCCAGTAGCACTGCAATTGCCATGGAACTTGTTTTGTCTGGATTGGTGGCAGAAGTGAGTTTGTCTGCATTTACGCTACTGTTATCCTCACTTTTCTCAGGCATCTTCCACATGTGCAGGATGAACTCGCCCTGTCTAAGTAAAGACCTATGGTCCACCACTAACAGGTTCACGTAGTAGAGCAGGCGGCTCTTGTTCTTGCAATCATGTGAAATGTTGTCTTTTGAGGTCTGTGTTTGTGCTTTACCACATGACACCTGCAGGTTTAGACGGGCACCTTTGGGTAAATCTTTGATCTTAATGTTGAAATCAAGCCAGGTATTCCACAGCACCTCTTCAGTGAAAGGCTTTGAGGATGTCCTCTCCTGAGCTAGCAGCTGCTGCCCATGGAAAATACTGGCCTCCACAAAGACTATCAGTTCTGAATTACGAGGCAGGACTGGTATATCAATCCCCAAGATTTTGACTCTGAACTTGCGATTGCAGTCCCAGAGGGAGACGGTGAACACCTTCTCATGGTCTTTCTCATTAATAGTCAATTGCTCATGTGTGCCAGCTACACCAGTGCAGTCATCCACCTGTGACCAATCCTCCTTTTGGACCACATCTTGTTCAGGGTCTGGAGGGGATTCAAGCACCAAATGGATCTCTTCTCCACTTTTGATGCACTGTCTGATCCAGTGGAAGTCTTTGATGGGATAGTTTCCAAAAAGATATTCTTCTCTTCCACAAACCCTCAGAACAAAATCTGATTCATTGACATCCTCAGGTATGCCAAGTAGTGCCCTCTTGTTGGTAGTCTTTATGAAAAAACTCTGAAGAACCTGAAATGGTGTGTCATCAATTGACACCTTTATTGTCTGACTTGAGGTATCTCTGTGTATCACAATTAGAATGTGGTTGTTAGTGATCTTACTCAGCAGGTAATCAGGTAAGGGTTTGGTGGTTATCCAGGGGTCCATTGAGTAAAGTTTGGGTTCTCGGTCAACCAGTTCAATTTTTCTGGTTGTAAGTAACTTCCTCCTTGTGAACTCCAGCTCATCGTCATGAACATTACTGACATCTGTGACATCATAACCTATAAGATGATTTAGAAATTTCTGGTACTGGACTGATTCTTCAGAGGGTTGTTGCCTCAGAACGAGATGGATTTTTCCAACCTCCTTTTTAAGAGCTTTCCAGTAGCGAATGCAGTCAAGGGTCTGAAACACCTGGTGCTTATCATAAATCTCACACCAGCTCCCCTTCTTTTGGTAGAGCAGGATGCAGTGGTCTGGTGAGTACTTCTGGTAGAATTCTGGACACACGTTGGTTGTGACTGCCTTCAGCCACAGTTGGGCTTTTACCTGCTCTACTGTCCAGTTCCCAATCACATCCAACTGCAGTGTGTCGGGGTTTCTGGTTGTTTTGTTAGTTGTAGGAAGCACAAACTCCAATGCTAAATGATCCATTGCTACAGATGAGTTTGATGTAAATGCTTTCATTTTTCTTCTCCTCCTCCGGGTTTCACTTCTAAGAACTACTGGTGATTCATCATCACTAACGTGCTGCTCCATAACCAATACTAAAATTGTATCAAAACAAAACATTCATCAGAGAGACCAGTACTGCACAGCTTTCTGTTATAGTTAAATATAAAGGCTAGAATGTCAAGATCACTAAGGCAAGAAAGGACGTTGTGAGTTTATGACCTTGCTCAAAGACACAATTTAACACTCCAGATTATAGCTGATTATTGAGTGAGCCACTACTGCACAGTGAAATAACTGTAACTTTTAATGACCCCAAAAGGGACAAAAACAGAAGTCTAAAGAGTATGAAAACTCAGACTACATACAAATATGGCCATCCCTACTGAAAGAAAAAAAAAAAAAACAGAAACCATCACAGAAATTCTAATGGTTTCCACTACAAATACCATAACAAACCATCAGCTAACCATTAAAACCATTACTGGGCCTTAATGGTATCTACTAGACATAACATGCCACTCATAGAAGGCAACAAATTACCAGTAGAAACCAATACAATTCTCATTATAACCATTACCAAATTCTATGAGGGTTTCTATTATTAAGAGCAGGGATCTCAATATTTTTCTATCTATTTTCTGTTCTGCTTATCCTACACAGGGTGACGGGGTGTAAGAGGACTTGGGGTGTAAGTCAGGGGACATCCTGGACAAGATACCAACAAAATCATGCACCTACTCACACCTAAGACAATTTAGAGATGCCAATCATGCTAGACAGCCTACAGAGCATATTTTTGGACAAGGGAGGAAGCCAGAGTACCCGGAGGAAACCCCCAGGGGAACATGTAAGAACATGTCAGTACACACAGGATGGAGGTGGGATTCGAACCCACAACCCTAGAAGTGCGAGGCGAGCGCGCTAACCACTACACCAAAATATCCACCGCTATAAATTTATAGTCAACGCAAAGGAAGTCACAAAACAGGAAGCACTGAACTGTAGTAAATAATACTGAAGTTTATATTATGAACCAATTGTGAAGTTTAAAAATGTGTTTGTACAGCTGTTTCTATTCAATTAAACAGCACAATGACTGATATTTTGTTACAGATTTACTGTCTAATCTGCGTACATCCTATCTGAGGAACACAATACAAATGCGGAAGTTTTTTTTTTTTTAACATTTTCACCGAGAACGCTTGAGAAAGACGGAACCACATCATTGCAGACGAAACTGCTGTTAAACTCTGAAACTCTCTGCAGTTACTGAAGTAACGGTTTCAGCTCGCGGGTGTGTAAAGGATGTGAAAACTCACCGTTCAGCAAGCACAGGGCCAGCTATACCCCCGAAGGCGGACAGACGGACTGCGAGACATTGATGCGGAGAAGTAGGTTTAATGAGCCCAAGAAACACGGTGTCTTTCTGAAGTTTCCCCGAGTTCCCTGTGAGCTGTCACACGAGCCGCCGTTTCAGCACAGAGCCCCTCCCCTCAGCAACATGACGTGCTCAGTGACTCGGAATGATGCCGCGTTCAAGTCATGTCGGAAAAATCGGGTTTACGAGTTGAACGCACATACATGAATGCCACCACAAGGTCGTAACTACGAGTGGGAAACTCGGGATTTTCTTTGAGCTCAGTGTTTCTGAGTTGGGGGTGTTGTGTCAGTAAGAAAACATGGTGGAATCAGTGGATGCAACGTTTGTAGTTGAGGGTAAATTAGGTGAAACTGAATGGGTATTTAGCAGTGATATGTCTTTGTCAGGCTTTTTTATTTACAATAAAACAAGCTAAATGCCTCCATAAAATACTATAGCATTGTACAGTTACAATATATATATATATATATATATATATATATATATATATATATATATATATACATACACATAATTATTATGTAACGAAAAGTTTACAGTGGCTTCATAAATTGATTAAAAACATAAAAAAGCAAAACACGCATGATGCACATTGTTTAGTCTTCAATTTCTAGAAGGAGAGTTAAAAGAAACCTTGCTGTATTTTTTGTAGTTAGTTATGAGAAAGTACACCGCCATCTTGCTCCGGACAAAGAGACTTGAATGCACCTGACGCGGTAGTTACGACTTCACAACTCGTAAATACGAACTTTCTAGGAGCACTTGAATGTACAGTAATGCTGCCTTCAAGTGCTATGAGAATGCTCCTATTTCCCACTTCTGAAGTGTTCATTAGGAGGATGTCGTGTTCACATGCTCTGTTGTCGGAAAGAGCATGAAACATGGCTGACGCTAGATTCATTCATACATATTTCTTTTTTTCTTTTTTGTTTTCCTTTTTTTGACACCATAACACATATTCGTCAGTTAGTTAGCTTGCTGAAGATAAGGGAATTTGGTCAAATACAAGTTGTTTTGAGGTGTAAAAATGTACAGCAGGCACAGAATGGTTGCTGATATAGTACATACATGAATATGACCAAAACACTAAGCGCTAACAATTAGCTGCATTTAGACAAATGAACCAAACTTGTCATTCAGTACAGAAACTGTCCTCTCCTCCGCCATGCTGAAAGTTTAGCACTATCTCAGAAACTCGGGTATCAAAATTATCTCCGAGTTTCCAAGTCGTAATTACGACTTGAGGGGTCATTCAAGTGCAACTTCCTAGTGGGAAACTCGTAGTTACGATCATTCCGATAGCACGTGAAGGCAGCATTAATCTGGTTGCATGACGTTAGAGGACTCTGATTATGTTCTTTCAGAGTCAAATTTAGTATTCCTCCATTTTGGTTAATACTGGTAATGGCAGTAATCCATATTTACACAATAAAAAAACACCAATAAAATTTAGATTTTCTTTTTTCTTCTCTTCTTTTTTAAATTGCTCTTTTTTATTAATACTGTTGGGCCTGTAACGCATATTTATATACCAAAGCCCCCTTTGAATTTCTATTGCCCTTTGGCGCCCCCTAGTGGTTCATTGTGTTGCCTTTGCAGCTTCCTCACTTTTGTTAAAAAGAAAAGCAGTTTAATTAGACTAGAACAGTAAGATCTACTGTATAAGATATATATCTATATAAGATCTAATAATATCTAATTATTAGATATAATAATAATAATAATAATAATAATAATAATAATAAATGTTATGTATACTGTATACTATACTTATGCAGGCCTGTGATGTGATTTTTTGAACAGTTTTCAGATTAGTGTTTAGCACTTCAGAAAACATCTTATCAAGTGAAAATATCTTGCATACAGTCAAATGTAGCTAATATTTCCTAATATCATACCAAATATAAGTCCTACCCAACACTGGCACAGTGAAATGAGAGGCACCTTGCATTATCTTACCATGAACCAGAAAAAGAGTTGTCAGAGATGTAATCTATAATAAACATTTCTCAAAATAAGAAAAAACAGATTCAAATAAAGACTTGTTTAATTTTCATGTTCATAATTTAACTTTTTTTTTCTTCAATAAATAGGTTCAATAAAATAAACCTATTTCAACAAATTTTAACTCATTTCTAGCTTGTAACAATCTTGTTGTAGTGGCAGATAATTTTACTAATATAAGAAACAAGCAAAATTATCTGTCAATAGAATAATACAGTTTAAAGCTTGAAATGTCCAGAAATTGGGTTAAGAATCTTATATTTGGTTTATAATAGGAAATACTGGATAAAGTTTCACTTTGTAAGATGTCATTTCCTGCAGTGAGTGTTTAGCCATCACATTTTTAATCTATGGGTTGTGTTGCCAGGTTAGACATTTGTAAATCATAATGAATGTGTCAAGGTGCATTCAGCTAGACTTAGTGTACACCGTAGGTACATAGATGGTAATCTTTATTTTATGACATTTAGACTGTGTATCTGTTTCGGGAATGGTTGTATTATGTAAATAATTGATTTTTATTAGGCAGACTTTATGATAATACACAAAATGTGGCCAGTTTATTAGCTTTCTCAACTTTCACTACAGGATGTAAAGGTGCAGTGGCATACTGACTACACTTTCAAAGCAAAGGCTATTAAAGCAGCCATTGATTACAGATGTGCTTAATGTATTTGTGGAAACATTAGTTGCTAAGTGATGAACTGGTAATGAATAAGTCTTTCCTACAGGCTCCATTGTTTAGTTGTGCTAAACTACTAGGGCTAATTAGAAAGTATTCATAACTGGCTAAAGGATTCATAGGAAAACCTGGGCTACACTGAATAATTATCTGTCAACTCTTCATATCTGCATGATTGCAAGCTACAAAAAATTAAAACAATCTAAAAATTGATTAGTCAGTGTTTCTTTCACTCTGATTTCTGTAGAATTTTGCAGATTTTACAAGTTTCCATTGCAAGCGTCTAGTCTGTCCATCAAAGGCCAGCTACCGACGGCGTTGCACCTGACCCCCATCCTTCATATTGCTGGTGATGTTACTCATTTTAAAATGCAGCTAAATGTTACATTAGTAGAATACATTCATTCAATATACTCTACATTTCTTGTTATTTGGGGTACTTTTATTTTCTTTTGAATGAATATATATATATATATATATATATATATATATATATATATATATATATATATATATACATGTTATTTGACAACAACATATACACAGTTGTCAGTCCCAGAAGAGCAGATCAGAATTTCTCTGATTTTTGTTAATCCTCTGTGAGCATGTTCATGTTGAATGTAAAAAAGCCCTCGTCAATGCTGAGCACTGATAAACTAAACTAAAGTTTAGTAATTTTGTACTAATATGTTCCTTGAATTCAACACTTGTAATAATTTGAGCTATTCATTCATTCATCTACAGTAAAACCTTTATCTTTTTTTCAGGGTCGCCCTAGAGAGAGTATGTGATATTATTGTAGCATGTGTAGTCCTACACAATACTGGCACAGTGAAATGAGAGACACTCTGCCATATCACACCATGAACCAGAAAAAGACACAGAGATGGCAGAGTTACCATAGATGCAATCCACAATCAACAGTTCTCAAATTAAGAAAAAAACACATTCAAATAAAGACCAAAGAGCATTCATTTCCTTTTCGTTTCAGGATTTCCTAATTTTCTGCTACATAAATGGCAAAGACTTGTTTAATTTTCATATTCATAATTTAACTTTTTTTTTTTCAATAAATGGCAAAGTTCAATAAATTAAATCATTAAATCATTTAATTAAATCATTAAATCATTTATACACATTTTGACTCATTTCAAGCTTGAAACAATTTTGTTGCAGTGGCAGATAAATTTACTAATTTAAGCATTTATGTCTAGAAACAAGCAAATTTATCTGTCAATAGATTAAGACAATTTAAAGTTGAAAATGTCCAGAAATTGGGTTAAGAATCTTATGTCCGGTTTATTGTAATCTTATAATACACATGTATATGACACATATGAACCAGATAAAGAATAGTCCTACCTTCCTGATGACAGAGATGGCAGAGTTATCATAGATGTGATCTACAATAGCCATTTCTCAGATTAGGAGAAAAAAAAAAAAAAAAACCAGAAAGACCAAAGACCCTTTGTTTTCAGGTTTCTTCATTTTCTGCAATACAAGTGGCAAAGACTTGTTTTATTTTCATGATCATATTATAACTTTTTTTCTTGTTCAATAAATGTAGGCAATCTGGTGTGTCAACAATTCATTTGCTTTCCTCATTTTCCTCTTTTAGAAATTAAATTTGTCTAGCTGGAGATCATGTCTGGTGGTTGGATGGTGGTTAGAACTTGGCCATGTAGAAGATACAGATGTTTAAGTTGTTGTACCAGCAGCATACTGGGAGTTTAAACTCAGTACCCCTTCCTTTCACCAATTGGCAAACCTTTATGTAGGCACTCGTGTAGTGGGAGGTATGTGCTGTGGTGTAAAACTCATTTTAGGGGCCTCAACATCCTTGCTGCTGGTTACAGAGTGAAACTAAAATAAAATGAGGTTCTAGTAAAAGAATTGTTCTAGCTATAATCTATAAAATATATAATATATCTTCACAAAAATGTATTTGGCTTATTTTATGTAGTGTTTTTAATTTGCTGTTGAATTTTACTATCACTGAATTAATTTAAATTGTATTTTGTAAACTCAGCCAGCTCAAACTGATGGAACAGTGGCACATTGGGTAGCGTTAACTCTTGTCAGCTTCAGGGTCCCAATGAACCTGAGTTCAGATTACTGTCTGTGTGGAGTTTCACTTGTTCGCATGTATAAGTCAGTTTCCTCAGTGTTTTCACCTCCTATGCTGAATTACTCCTATGTGTGAATGTGAGTGTTCATGGTGCCCTGTGATGAACCAATGTCCCATCCACGGTAATATCATCTCACAACCAGTGTTCCTCAGAAAGATTTCAGATCCACTAGACGCTGGTCATGAGGACGTCTATAAGCACCTCAGCCATGATTCTAGACCTGCTGTGGTTCAGGTTCAAGGGAGGGTAAGCGCAGAAGCCAGACAGTGCTTCAACCTGTCTCAACCTGTATTATACTATACATACACTATATGGCCAAAAAGTATGTGGACACCTGACCATCACACCCATATGTGGTTCTTCTCCAAACTGTTGCTACAAATTTGGAAACACACAATTGTCTATACATGTCTTTGTATGCTGTAGCATTACAATTTCACTGGAATTAAGAGGCCCAAACGTTCCAGCATAATAATGCCCATGCTCACAAACTGAGGTTCATAAATACATGGTTTACCGTGGTTGCTGTGGAAGAACTGCAGTGGCCTGCACAGAGTCCTAACCTCAACCCTACTGAATGCTTTTAGGATGATTTGGAGCACCAACTTTGTGCCAGACATCAGTGCGTTACCTCTTGTGCTCTTGTGGCTGAAGGAGCACAAATCCCCCACAGCCAAGTTTCAAAATCTAGTGGAAAGCCTTCTCAGAAGAGTGGAGGCTGTTATAGCAGCAAAGGGGGAACAACTCAGTATCAATGGCTCAGGGTTTCGGAATGGGATGTCCAGGAGGTGGGAGGAAACCAGGTGTCCACAAACAGTTTAGTCTACATACAATGAACCTAAACTGGACTTTAAATATTTGCTGCGTGGTATGGACTCAATATAAATCCTTGAGTCATATCTATGATCATGGCTTGAGCTTTCCCCATATGCCTCTAGTGTTAGTAATGACATGGGCAATTAAGGTCACATATTCATTCCTGTTAATTCAGTGGAGGAGAACTGCCTACTGAATTGCACTATATAACCCCACTGAGGACCTTTGGGATGAAGTGGAACACTGACAGCGCCCCAGGCTTCGTCATCTGGCATCAGTACCTGACAAATCCCAACAACCATGTTCCAAATCTTAGTGGAAAGTCTTCCCAGAAGAGTGGAGGTATTATAGCAGCAAAGGGGGGACTATCTAGTAAATCCTCAGGAAGGTAGCTGATTAGTTGAATCAGGTGTGTTGGGAACAGGGAAAACCCAGAAATGTATTCCAGGATACATGGGTGATGGGTAGATGTGCTCTAGTGCAAACTGAGCCCATTTCTGAGGTTTTAAACTTGGTTTAGTTTATAGAAACCTGCCACCAAGCTGGTTAGCATCACATCCTGAGTTAGCCTAGGAAGTCACTCTGATCTAGGTCTCCCCCTCCCCGAACTCTATTAATACCCCTCGCTGCCTGTAAAAGGCACCTGGCATTTCTGAAGCTGGTCTGCTGCCATGTTGTACAACCCGATCACTACTCTACACGATGCACTGCACTATTCTGGGACCTTTGCTATACTGTAGTCACGAATAAAAGAATAATCCAGTGCACTTCCAAAAGAAAAAAATCATAAAATGTACTGCTGTAGCTTAGACGCCAAATGATGCAAAAAACAAACAAACAAAAAAAAAAAACACTAGCCCAGATTAACCTCTGACACCATGTCACATGCGTCGGGGCCAAATGAGTTAAACGTAAACATCCATCCTCCATTTTAGATAAGACACAGGGCTGCTCTGTTTGCCCCGCCCACCCTTAAACGTCATCCGCAACGCTCCACTCCATGTATAAGCCCCGCCCTTCCGCACGCGCGCTTCACCCGCCCTGTTTAACTACGTGCTGCGTTGTGAGTTCCCCCTGTGGAGAGCGTCGAGAACAACGGAGCTGAGCTGACAGCGGCACCTCCAGTCAAGGGGAAGATGGAGACCAGGGATTCTAACTTCAATATATTGTTAGCTACTGACTCGTACAAGGTGAGGAGACGCTTATGGTTTATGTGGGTGTCAGGTCCAGGAGCACCGGCTTGGCCTTGTGGAGGTGCTGGATGCTGAATGATGAAAGAGGGAAAGGTGCTTTCGTACTGTCGAGGCCATCACGTTGTGCTCTCAGTGTGTGTGTGTGTGTGTGTGTGTGTGTGTGTGTGTGTGTGTGTGTGTGTGTATCATTTCGGTAGGCCAGACCGGCAGAGGAGGATGGCAGGTAGGGTAGACACATTTTTTACAGCATGTTAGAACCAGGAAGCTGAGTGTTTCGACAGGTGAGGAAGCTGAGAAGCCGGCTCCAGTTTTCACGCCATCATGGCTGTACATGAATGATTGCAGCTAAGCTTATGAGCTCCTCGTGCACACAGGATGACATGACATGTCCTTGCTTCATCACGTCCGCACCTGGAACCAAAACTGAAAGCTATGATGTGTTGCTTTCAGGAAAGTGAAAGCTACTATACAATAGCCTATTCATTATGGAAATTTAATGTGGACTAGCTTTATGAAGCACATGAGATTGATGAGGTGAGGATGATGGTGAGGATGAGGATGGTGATGAGGGTGAGGTTGATGATGATGAGGGTGAGGATGATCAGGAAGATGGTGAGAATGAGGTTGGTGGTGAGGATGATGGTGATGATGATGATGATGATGGTGAGGATGACTCGCACATGCATGGTTACTCAGCCTTTTCATAGCTACATACTATAGCTGATGTATGTAAAGCACAGCAAACATTGTGTTCTAGGTTACTGTCTCAATGTCACACACACACACACACACACACACACACACACTCAGAGTGAAAGGTCATTGCATGATGACTGGTATCTGTGCTGTCACACTTCAGCCTTTGCACAATTGATTATCTGAACAAACTCACAGTGAATGCTGAAATCATGCTGACTATGAATGAAAATCTGTGTTGTATTATATTTCAGTTCTCTTTAAAGTTATGTCTATAACCAACTCCAGTCAGTGAGTTTGATCATGTTGGGAAGGTTTATTTTCAGATGATTGAGTCATGTTGGAAGAAGTGTAACATTAGAGGGCGAACTACTCATACAAGACAGCTCTTGCAAGTTTGCAAGCTTTTGTGGAAAGACACCAATTTTTTATCATGCTAATGACATCAGGCACTGAACCCCGTGTGATCTCCAGTTGGACGGCATAGCTTTAAGTAGATTTTTTTTAAAAGGAATACATTGTTTAGAAGTTTTATAGAAGGCTGATAATGTTGAGTGATCGCTCAGCGATCTGTCATCACATCAGTCTGTTTTAAATGCAAAAGCACGAACCTGATGCTGTGTTCACATGTTCGCATGTTTACAGTAAATTAATTCACATCGAGTTATGAATGATGACTACCCGTAATTTGATGAACAAAACATGATACTACACATCATGTAAATCCTGCTATGGTTATTTATTGGGATATAACTTTTCTTTTATGTTTGAGTAGATGTTAAAATGATGAATGAGGAATACAGGATCATGAATGAGAGTATAGTAAAATTGTGAATGAAGAAAGCAGGAGGCCTAATTGGATGATGAGTCTCATTTGCAATATTAAGGATATGTTGTAGACTCATCAATTTGTAGAGACTTTTAATAGCACAACATGCTGTGTATGTGTGTGTGTGTGTGTGTGTGTGTGTGTGTGCACGCACACACACATACATGTCCTTTTGTTTCATACTCCCACTTACCTGGCTCTCTTGGAATCCAATCATACCAACTCGATACTCTCTTGAGCATTAAGTTGGTATGATTGGTTTCCAATGTGTGGCAAACGTTGTTGAATAAGGTTTCCTGTTTAAAGTTGTGTAATGATTTATTGCATTATTGGCAACATCCGTTTGCACTTTACTGAGGTTTTTCAATGCAGGGTCACCTCGAAAAGGTCAGAATGAAAAGAATCTAGCAACAAGTTTGGAAGAGAGCCTTACAAGTTCATAACTCTGCTTTCGTTATTATGATTCTCTTGGTGTAAGCGAAGGATGTATAGAGGGAACCAACAGTAGCGAGTGCTCTTTTTATGGACAGTACATGGCTGTGTGTGTGACATACACATGCAGTACAAACCCCAACACGTGCCTTCTACACACACACACACACACACACACACACACACACACACACATATACAGATAGATTGTCCTGTCCAGGAGTTAATAGCAGTGGTACTGTGTGAAGACAAAGATGTGCAGGAGAAAAAGAGAAAGGGAAAAAAAAGACAATGTTAGCTTCTAAGTAAGACTGCTGTTGTGTACATATGGGAAATGTAGTTACCAGTTATTACAGGTATTAGTGCAGACGTTATGTGCTTATGTTTACACTTCCATTTGGCACTCAGCTGCTCTTATGTCCGTGTTGTTCAGCATCACTGCAACATGTCTGTGTTGCTGTGTACGGTCAGTGTGAGGTAGCTCTTTTTCAATCTGATAGGTTGGAATCACTTACATTTGCTTTGGAAAAAGTATATTATTAGTACTTTCGTTAAATAACCACATTGCTGTCCTTGTGTTCAAATGACATTGGACCTGTTAAGCAGTATAGAATACTAATATGGGATCATGACCAGTTAATCTGTGTGATGAGAATGATTCAAAACTCCAGTGGCCTTGGATTAAATCTTGATCTTGAAGCACCTTTTCATAATATAAGCGCTTTCAAAAACACGCATATGTACTGTGTGCACTTTTCTTTGCCATTGCTGTGTCCTCAGAATGGAGAGCATGTGGTTCCCCTCCTTCTTTTGTTGCGCATGCCCAGCGTGTCCACAGCTGCTCAGCTCTTCTGAAAGAGAGAAAGAGAGAGAGAAAGCGAGTGGTCATGGATAAAGTGTAGCTGAGGTGCCAAAATGGAAGCCGGAAGCCTGTGACAGAGTGACCCTTCTGCAGCTTTCGGTTTAGTTCTGCCCTTAAAGAAAAGGTCAATGTAACAATCAGGGGAACTGCAGTGGTGTTTGACTAGCCAGTGCAAACCTGAAAGGTGATGGAAACTTCATGCACAGTCCTAGCATGTTTTTCAGATTGCACACCATAACTCATAACAGTTAGTCTGTCAGTGGACGTTGGAAGTTGATAGGCAGTAATTGTGTGTGTATGATAGGGAGGGAAATTATGACCAATATTTAGGGTGTAGAATAGGGCTAAATGATAATGCTATAAGTGTGTAAAAAGCAATTTAAATTATATTTATTTATATATTTAAAAACTGAAAATGACATAACCAACATACATGCTTCATGTTCTTTTGAGGAAAAGAAAGCATTCCCTGCTATTCTGCGTCGCCCTAAAATTTTGACTTCTCGTAACCTTTTGAAGTATTAAAATCATTCCGTTATCTCAAGCCTTTGCGATATGCATAACGCCATATTTACATTTGCAACATTTCGATAATTTCGATATATTGTGCAGCCCTAGTGCAGAATATACTGTATATTAAAGGCAGCACAGTGGGGTAGTGTGCAGCATTGCTGCCTTACAGCTCTAGGGTCTCCAGTTCAACTCTGAACTCTGGTTATGTCTGTGTGGAGTGTCTTTGCATGTGTGTTTCCTCCCACGTTCCAAAAACATGGCAGTTCAGTGGATTGGCTATGTTACATTGCCGCCAGGTGTGAATGTGTGTGCGTGTGTGCGTGCGCATGGTACAACAGACCAGTGTGTATTTACCCCTCATTCCCTGTGTTCCCAGTATCTGAATCCACCATGACCCGACCAGCATACTGAAGATGAATAAGTACATGAAGAAACATTGGGGATTGTGTAAATTACTGTCTAACCAAGCAGAACCTTGTGGTTGCAAACTACAGCTAGTTTGTCTACTTTTCGCTCCATTGTTCGCTGTTTACCGGGGTTTGGACAGGTAAGCAAGAGCGTGCTCATATATTGCACAGCATGTAGGAAGCTGTCTAAACACCCTAGAGAACTTATGTCAGTGTCAGAACACCAGGGTAGTTAGACGCTTAGGTTTCGTTTTAGTTTCTAGGTGCAAATGAAGAATAGGGAAGAGCGTTTTGTTATATTTCTTTTTTTCCTTTAGCACCACCTGAGTCCAGTCCCTTTGTTGCATACATCCTCCTCATATACCTTTGTCTTATGTTTTGTATGTTTGTACCCTTCAGTGTACCACACTACTAGTAAAATAACTAGTAAACTTTGTTATGCGGAAATGTTGTTGTGACTTCTCCTGTTTGGCTACAAGCCTAGCTAGGTATTTCCATTTCATACTTCTAAACACCTGTTACTGACCCTGAGTCACCCCTGGGCTCACCTCGGGCTTGTAACGCTGGCAATTTCAGAAAAAAAAAACAGATAATATTAATGAAATATATTGCATTTAAGTACTTCTTATATTGTGAAGTCTCATTTGTTTGATTATTTATTTGAATCAGATTGATGTTATTCTATTTATGCATTATCCAGTGACGCAGTTGAACATTATATTTGATTCTTGGTTGTTTCTCACTGTCTCTCACAGGTCACGCACTATAAACAGTACCCACCGAACACTAGCAAAGTGTACTCCTACTTTGAATGCCGTGAGAAGAAGACGGATCCTACCAAGGCCCGGAAGGTTAAATATGAAAAAACGGTCTTCTATGGCTTGCAGTACATTCTTCACAAATATTTAAAAGGTATCTGCCATGTGATTTTTGTACTACAGAATTTGTCTCTGTATCAACAGTCTGTGATCCATCATGGGTGTCCATATATGTGTGGTGGCCTGGAAAATCCCATCACCTGGTTCATGACATTTTCAACATATAGGTCTGAAAACATAATATTTTAAAGTCTGAATACCCACTGTGGTGCAGGAGCGTCATGGACATTTCAGTAGGCAGTGATTACAAACTGAATCAGTTATTCTTATGCCTGTTTCTCTATGGCACATAGCTATCCAACAACTTGATCAAAGGCATTCATTATGTGAGGGAAGGAACGCACACACTCAGCTAGCGAAGGTTTAGACAGCTTTATTTTATAACACTGAATAACCAACATATTTCGAACAGTAACCAGTAGCCTATTTTTGTACCATTTGTTTCCTCATTAAATTTATTTCTTGGTTTGTTTGTTTATTTGTCACTATCGTTTTGCTGACACAACCCTAAATATCATGAGTTTCATTTTGTATCATGAAAATGTCTTTAAGTATTATGATTATTATTTTTTTTCGTTTCCCAAATCGCCCACCCCTAATATACCTGCCACTAACCAAAAAGTTTTTGGTGAAGATGGTAGGAATGTAACGGTACAGCATTTCTTATTGTATTGTTTCATACTCTCGATTAGATACATCAGCATATCTAACAATACATTCAACAGGCTCCAAAATAAATAAGGATGTTCATCATAAAATACTGTTAATATTGCATGAGGGATAATAAACGTTTAAACTTAATCAAGCCCACACTCCTTCCTTTGAAAAAGTAACTTCCTCTTTATCACAAATCAGCAGAGGCTGCAGGGGTTTACTTTTTTTTTTCTTTTCACTTCTTCTTCTAATCACACTACTTTTCAGAAGCCAGAAGCATACCAGACAGCACTAATAACACACACACACACACACACACAATCTCTCTCTTTCTCTCTCTCTCTCTCTCTCTCTTTTTCTGCTGCATTAAGACAGCATTTCCTGGCTTATTCAATCCGGGTTTAAGAAATCACCACAGCATTTCATATTCGGAAACTCAAGATTTAAAAACACGCTTGAACTACAGAGAGCTGTGTGACTTTCATTAGCACAACAGAATGTGAAATAAATCACCCCATGCTTTAGACACACCCCCTTGTGAGTCACGCTGCAGAGTTGCCAAGGCTGAAACGCATCAGAAACACGTGTGTGGTTACCTGATCCACATCCCCTGCTTGATTTGCACACACATTTCTTTTTTGCTTTTTACTGCTTCTTATTCACGGTGCTTTACGACTCTGCCTGATCTGTACCACATGTGTGTCTTGTGTTTTATTGATTTATAGAATCTGAATAAAAATAAGCCATTTGTTTATTGAAATTAGATAGCTTAATTGATAGTCTTGATATGCTGTAATTATATAAAAGATTGGAGACCTTCCACTTATAATACACAATTGGGAACGATTTTCCATTTGAAGTAAGGTCTAGATGAAAATTTTCTTAATCAGTTAATATTAAATGTATTTTTTTAAAAATGGAGGACTTTTAGACCATCATACTCCATACTATTCATAATAACATACTTTTTAACACATGTATACCATTAACACATGCATGGTATGCATCTGGCAGCATTATCACTACCTGAATCGCACAGGGGATGCAGATGCAGAGTTTGTCCCCCTTTTCCAATTTCCAAATTCTGAATTTTTGGGCTAGGTACTGATTGGGTGAATATTTTCAGAGCTCTGCCAACCCCACACCCTAGCAAAAATAAGCATTTTTGGCCAGATAGCTGATGATTAGACATGTTTAACTTTGTTACATCTTAATGCACAGCTTTTATTTCACTATATGGTGCTAAGAGTCTGAACGGATCACATAAACACTGTGTTATTATTAAGATTAAGTTATGGTAGTTTAATAATATGGAATGTTTTTAATGAATTAAGGGCACATATTCAGGCAATGCTAATTTTGGTGTAATTGTATTTAGACACCACTTTATCGTCTCACATTTGAATTTTGTGTATCATTTCACCCCTAAAAGATGAGTTATATGACAAACATACACTCACCATTCACTTTATTAGGAACACCTGTACACCTGCACTTTCATGGAATTATCTTATCAGCCAATAAGCTTCAGATAATGTTTACAACAAACATCAGAATGGGGAGAAAGTGTGATCTCTGTGACTAACCATGGCATGGATGTTGGTACCAGAAGGGCTGGTTTGCGTACCTCATGAACTGCTGATCTCATGGAATTTTCACACACAACAGTCTCTAGAATGGTGCGAAAAACAAAAAACGTTGAGTGGGTGACAGTTCTGTGGGTGGAAACGCCTTGTTGATAAGAGAGGTCAGAGGAAAATGGCCAGATTGTTTCAAGCTGCCATGAAGCATATAGTAACTCATATAATCACTCTTTATAGCCATGGTGAGCAGAAAAGCAACTCGGCATGCACAGACATCAAAGCTTGAGGTGGATGAGCTACAGCAGCAGAAGACCACATTGAATGCCACTCCTGTCAGCCAAGAACAGGAATCTGAGGCCATCATAGGCACAGACTCACAGAAACTGGACAGTTAAAGATTAGAAGAAAAAAAAACTCACCTGGTCTTTTTCCAGTCTTCAACTGTCCAGTTTCTGTGAGCCTGTGCCATGATAGCTTCAGATTCTTGTTCTTAGCTGACATTAGAGGAACCTGATGGGGTCAAAACAATCTTATTATATAACCTGATGATTAATTAGATGATCTGTGCATTTTCTTCTGACCTCTCATCAGCAAGGTGTTTCCATCCTCAGAACTATTGATCACTCAATGTTTTTTGTCTTTCTGACCATTCTGTGTAAACTCTAGAGAGTGTTGTGTGTGAAAATCCCAGGAGAACAGCATTTTTTGAAATACTTAAACCAGCCCGTCTGACACAACGTCCATGCCCCAGTTAAAGTCACAGAGATCACTTTTTTTTTTCTCAATCTGATATTTGATGTGAACATTAACTGAAGCTCTTGATCTGTATCTGCATGAAAATCTGCATGATTTTGCATTGCAATACTGCCACATGATTGACCGACTAGATAACTGCATGACTATGCAAGCGTATAGGTGTTCCTAATAAAGTGGATGATGAGTATACATCATGCTGGTTGCATTTCTTTGCTAACAAATTATAGCGCAGACACAGAGCACTAGTAGAGCCACTACTGAAAATGCAAATTCATCATCATTTATTCATCACCTGACAAATGAAACAACCGATACAAAATATGAGCATGGTATGTAAGGATAACCACTTCCTGTAATAGCTTCTTGTTACTAGGCAGATCTGACAACTATGACATCACTGGATATTGGTCTGAATCTCTCTGTTTTAATGAAACTTTGGTCAGTGCATTAAAAATAGGCAGTACCTCTAATAAAGGTAATATTAGTAAATTGATGTAATGATATAAATATATAATGATAACATAGTAATAATTTATAGATGTAATAAAAAAATGCCTTTAATAAAGACGTTATTGTCTATTGTCATATCATATCACAAACTTTTATTTTTAGGGATGCATTGAAAGTAATAAAGTTACCAAAATCAGAGCTTAAAAGTATAGCATATTAGAGAGAGAGAAGGAGGGAGGATTTGGAGAGGCTATGTAAGAGAATTTTAGTGCTGTAATTTGGTTGTATTTTGCGGTTGTATTGAACACTGAATGACTTTTAGAGTTTTTCACTCAGACAATAAGGTATTTTTATTTTTTTTATTCATTGCCAAATGACATATACGTAACTAAACACCTGTGCTGAATTTGGTTACCCTTCTTGCCAGGGTACTAAGAGTACCAAACAGAGGTACCCGTTCCCACCTGAGAACAACTCCTGCGTTCACGGATACTGTAATGCAGTGTGTGTGTGTATATATATATATATATATATATATATATATATATATATATATATATAAAGAATGTCTGGAAAAGAGTCATTATTATCCTCTGACACACTCATTATGTCGTCGTTCATGGCTGACAGGGAAGGTTGTAACCCCTGAGAAGATTCAAGAGGCAAGTGAGGTGTACCGAGAACACTTTCAAGACGATGTGTTCAATAAGAAAGGCTGGAACTACATACTTGAGGTAAGTCCTTGGGTTTTTTCGGACACTGCAGTAGGCCAGAAAATGATGTCTTTTAAATTACAGAATGCTCGCCGGTTTGTAAGCAGTTGGTCTGGTCGGTAATCTGGTGTTTTAATTTGTTAACATATTGTTAAATTGTATATATTTATATTCAGTTTCATGGATTGACACTTATTTAAACATCACACTACAAGTGCTAACCTCTATCATGTTAGATTTCTTCACTCTGTGGTGTACTCTGTTCCTATAGATATTATGTATACTGTACATGTATACACATTCACACATATTGGGCTTTATTTATCAATCTTTTAGTAAAGTTGTAAGTAAAAATGTTAGTCTCTGACCTAGTGAACTAGCATGAGGATATGTTTTTGATAGAGACTCCAAAGCACTTCTATAAGTTGCTTTGGATAAGGGCGTCTGCTAAATGCTGAAAACGTAATATAAAATAAGCAATTTAACTTCAACAGTATATTCCAGATATAAAAGTCCAGTAATCCATGCAAATTATATGATTTGAAGTTGATCAAATCGTGGTTTACATTAGTTAGTCTTCTTATGTGTAAATTTACACACACTGAGGAGCACGAGTAGGATACAAATGTTTTTCTGAATTTATAGGATTTTCTTGAATACCAAATTTCTCATGTAAGCGCTCGTATGAACAAATTATGCATAAATCCATTCATATCCAGCTTGATAAATGATGTCCATTGATCACAGTTGCTATGAAAAGCTTGGCTCATCACTACCTCTCAGTGAACAAAACAACTTCTATTACTAATGTATTTGTACCATAAGTGTTTTTTTGCATTGAGATCATGAAAAAGAGCTCGATCATGTTTATATAACTAGAATGTTGTTGTGATTTCTGACTTCAGAAGTATGATGGCCATCTGCCCATTGAGATCAAGGCTGTGCCGGAGGGAAGTGTGATTCCGCGTGGAAATGTCCTCTTCACTGTGGAAAGCACAGATCCTGAATGCTACTGGCTCACCAACTGGGTAGAGGTCAGTAGCATTTGTCACTATGGTAAAATTTTCCCAAATAAGTATTATGATGGTGGTAATATCGGCAATATCATTCTCATGCTCAACCCAGATAGATTTTGATATTAAAATACAAAACATGTCTTTCAAGGAAATTGGAGCATTGCTAACTCAAGGTACACTCTCTTCTACACACTCTTGTGTGTGTGTGTGTCCTTGTGCTTGTGTACAGACTTTAAAGAATATCTGACTGATTGGCCTTGAGATTCTATCTCAGACGAAAGCAGTAATATTTTTTTTATAATAATACTTTTCTTGAATTGTTTGTTTGCCTGGCAGTTTTTTTTTTCCCCTGTAACATATCAGATCAGAACCAAAAGTGCAACATGTGCATGTGTGAGGCCGGCTATACCGGCTGTATGCAAATTAGCACTAAGCCTAGTATCAGTGATAATGACTAGGTTACAACAAAATCCTATTGTATTAAAGTAACGAAGCATTGTTAAAACAAATTCTTAGTTCAAAGCACTTGTCTAAAAAAAAAAAGAATGCCGTTAAAATATAACATCAGAGTGATTTGATTACGTTAAACTCTATGTTCTATGCCGCCAGTTGTACAGTGCATTGAAGCACCACTGGAAAAACATACTATTTACAGTAATTTAGTAACTTGATAGCTTTCAAAACTGGTATACTGAGCAACCCTAGATGCAGGTGTCACAGCTTTAATGGTCTCAGTGTGTGAGATATGCTGAGTCACGCTGACAGCAGGATCCAACCTTACATTTACGTAGAGATGATAACATAAGTTAATCACTTACATGTGTTTTACTTCTCCTAAAAATGTAAATAAGTAATAACTAAAAAAATAAAAAAAATAATTTCTTGAAAATAGAGTAGAAAATGCAATCTGTCGTGGTTTATTTTTACTATGCCATTTTCTTGATTTTAGTCACAGTGCTGTATGTCTAACATGCTGACAGATTGTGTAGTGGGTAAATTTAGAGGCCTTGAAAAAATGCCCTTGGCTTCCAGACTGAGTTGTCTCTAGGCCAGACATTGCTTATCTATTCTTGATGTTATTGCACTGTTGGCACTACTTTGTATCTTCCTTCAACTTCGTATGAGAATTTAAAAAGTTTAAACAAGTAAACCCAGCAGGATCAGCAACATTATGTTTAAACGTAATTACTGAGGTCGGCTTCAGGAATAGTAGTGCATTGCTTCCCAGGCGGTTATCTTCCTGAGAGAAGGAATGGTAATACCTGATTTGTGACACATGACGGCACATTATAGTTACTGGTTTTACAGGCATGTGACTGCCTTTGCCATGTGCAGTTTGACTCCGTAAGGCCCAACTAATCTCCTGCTACTTGACTCACATTATCGTTTCTTCAGTGTGTTTATCAGTATCACTGTTGAATAACTGTGTAAATATGTCTGTAAATCGGCTAACAGAGATCGGCTTATGTATGGCTTTTTACCAAACAGAAATTATTCCTGAGCATCAAAATAAAAAGTAAAATGTTGTGATGACTAGGTGAGTTCAAATTGACTGTGATTGTTTATGACTGTTGAGGGCCAGAGACTGCACTGGGATTAGATGCCATGTGATGGCACAGGCTGGTTCAAAACAAAACATTAACTCCCAGTACAATGGCTTGTGCAAGTTTTCCTCCAAATTTACCCCCAGGAGCTAATGCTGAAGTGGGAATTAGGTCATTTTCAACCTTCATGCATTCGAGTTACAAAGTGATGAGAAAAACATAGACACCTCCATGTTCACTATTTGTTGGCAACAAGTTAGCCAGCTAACTGTGATGAGTGATGTATATTTGCCTCCACAAAACCGTGAACTATATAGTCCATGGCTATAAACAACTCTCCTAATGTCTTCTCCAAAGACTATCCTGGTTCAGATCTGGTATCCCATCACGGTTGCAACCAACTCCCGTGAGCAGAAGAAGATCCTGGCCAAGCATCTCTTGGAAACATCAGGAACTTTGGAGGGACTGGAGTACAAGCTGCATGACTTTGGCTACAGAGGAGTTTCATCCCAAGAGGTGACTAAGAATATCTTTGGCCATGCTGGGGTAACACTCGTCAACGGTTTACATTTAATGAAAGAATCTGCATAAGCAGAGACATCTAATTTGCTCTTGGTTCTAGACTGCAGGTATTGGCGCCTCTGCACACTTGGTAAACTTCAAAGGAACAGACACGGTGGCTGGGATTGGAGTTGTTAAAAAGTACTATGGCACTAAAGACCCAGTGCCTGGATTTTCTGTACCAGCTGCAGAACACAGGTAGGCTTGACTTGACCATAGTCACCAGTCTAATGGAAACACATAGTAATGGTTTGGACACTTTATGGCATGCCTTTTCAGTGGCCTGTGTGTGTACTAATAATATGCTGGATGATCAAATCGTACATGCTTAATAGAACAAGCCTGTTAGGTTTTTATTGACAGCAACGCACATCCTGGCTTGGGCTGTATAGCCCACAATATCTTTCCACTTTGCACTACATTTCATATAATCTTTCTGGAGTATGTGTACTTATCCTAGAATGCTGATGACAGAATTGCTCCCTGCATTCTGGACCATTAGCGCTGCTTGAATTCATCATGAATTGCATTGTGGGTATGCTCCAGAGCGGTCACTGCCAGCATAACATTGTGGACTGTGCTGCCCCCTTGTGACTCTCTTGAATTACAGCTACTGTGAATAAGCTATAAATAGAAGCCATGGTTTGTTGTATAAAATTATTCTTAACAGGATTGTATAAAATATGAATGTACTCCAACTTCCCTATGTTTCCGCTTTTCCAAAGCACAATCACAGCATGGGGTAAAGACCACGAGAAAGATGCCTTTGAGCACATAGTGAAGCAGTTCCCCTCGGTGCCCGTGTCCATAGTCAGCGACAGCTATGACATCTACAACGCCTGCGAGAAGATCTGGGGTGAGGACCTGAGGGAGCTGGTGGAGAAACGGAGTGCAGATGCTCCTCTGGTAGTGCGTCCAGACTCGGGGAACCCTCTAGACACTGTACTGAAGGTAATGGACTAATGGAATTGTATTGTGGTCAAATGAACTTTTTGGCCACGTTCATCAGCATGTTGGCCAAAAAAAATTGGAACTGCAAACAAGGAAAATCCTCTGTACTGACTTTGAAACAGTGTCAACCTTGTTATACATTACAGGAGTGCTTCACTGTATAGTATTTGCTGGTAATTCTGTAATCTGTATTTTACAGAAAATAATGCACCACCTAAGAAGACTTGTGTTTGGGGGAAGTGTTGAAATAAAACTAAAGCATCCCTTTTGGTTTTAGCTCAAAATAGCAAATTTCACACTTGATTGTAGACCACAATGGAAGCCTTGCTCCCAATCATGTTTTTTTTTGTAAAATGTCGAATGATTCAGTTAGGTTAAAGGACTCTCAGATGATTACCATTGCCTTATCCCTCAGGTCTTGGAGATTTTAGGCAAGAAGTTTCTTCCTGTCGAGAACTCTAAGGGCTACAAGGTGCTTCCTCCCTACATTCGGGTTATTCAGGGTGATGGTGTGGACATCAATACACTGCAGGAGGTATAGCCTCTTTTCCACGCTTCTATACACTGAATGTCAGCAGATTTTGGGTTAGCTGGTGGATCACTGTTTTGTATTTGAATATTCTTTAGATAGTGGAGGGGATGAAGGAGCACAGGTGGAGCATCGAAAACATCGCGTTTGGATCAGGAGGTGCACTTCTGCAGAAACTCACCCGAGATCTTCTTAACTGCTCCTTCAAGTGCAGCTACGTGGTGACAAATGGATTGGGGGTGAGACTTCTAGTATTTATTAACACAGCTTAAATTCAACTTTGATTATTGTTTTAGGATCGAAAGCTGCTTTTCATACAAATTTGCTCTTATTTGACTTAAAATGAATAAAAACCTAGCAAGAAATCCTGTATTGCCTCATCACCTGCATAAATTAGTGTAAATCTTTGTCTCATGTAAATATGTTGTGTACATATGCATATGAAATAAGTTGCTAGTGGGCGATTTTAAATTTCTCCGCATTGCGACAGGCCGTATCACACCACCCCGGCATGGATTATTTTCCTACACCGCACCCAGCTGTATGTGTTTGTTTTTGCAAATGCAATGCCCATCTCAGGCATCTAAAAATTACGCAAAAATAACTCAAGAATTATTGGCACCCTTCAAGGGAATGGGCAAAAATTATTCTATAAAATAAACCCACCATGATGCAAGACTTTCCACTCATAGAATTAAAGAGTGGCTACCTTTCCTGTAAGGAAAATTGTTCCATATTTTTAATAATAGTATGTTCTTACAAAACAAGCATGTTTAGACATTCAGCAGATTCTCATATCCAGAGATACTAATGCTGTCTTTCAGTTCAGTAAACAAGTACAAATTATAATTTTTCTTCAGCAGATATCAATACCCATCTGATAAAATCCTATTCTTTAACTGAAGCACTTCACAGTTAAACTATTTCACACTCAAATCACTTATATTGTAAATATAATAAAGTGTAACTATACTAAAAAATCAATCTTAACAACAGAAAAAAACAGTCAAGTCTCATTATATGTAAACATTTCCAGTTCCAAAAATAAGTTTCTTTTCCAAATTGAATTCCAGTCTTTGCCATTTGTTACTGCATTAAATATCCGATATGTGTTCTCCCATATCCGAGCCACCTTTTTTTTTTGCTGGTATTTTTTGCTAGCCGATTAGGCTAGTTATTTGTTAGTAACTGCTTTATCATGGTGAGAGCTGAATTGGCATGCAGGCGTGTAGTTCAGAACCAGGGTGTGTAAATAATGTGGAATATATGACCTACACACCTATCTGAAGACACAAGGTTTTAGTTTGATTCTTGCAGCAATAGAGAGCCAGTGGAGTGACCTCAATAGAGGGGTCACATGAGAGACCTTCAGGAGGTTGTAAACCTGTGAGCAGCAGTGTTCTGAATGCTCTCTGGAGGAAATTGCAAATGAAAAGAGATCAGCAAGCAAAGAAGTAGCCAGGTCTGGAAAATATCTGGGGATTGTATAAGTAGCTGAGCAGATTCTCTAGTCAATAAAGGTGTTATTCTACTGATGTGAAGAAGAAATCTTCAGGATCTAGTGTGTGCTGTGATGTTATGTGAGAATATAAGTCTAAAATCACATAATTCTTATATGGACAGTAAAGGTGATGATTGTGATTATTAGGTGCAACTGTTAGGTAGCTCAGTTCAGTTTTATCCAGGTTGGTAAAAGGACTTCATCCAGGAAGAGATGTCAGAAGGGCAGTCATATTTTCTGAGATCCTCCTGCATGTTTCGCTACAGGAAGATACTCACTATCTCTATCTGAGAATTTACCGAATATTAGAAAATATTGCAGAGAAAAAGCATAAAAGCAAGAGAAATGCTTTTATGATTGACAAAATGTATACTGCATTAAAATAACACTGTACAGTGTTCCCATATTTAAGCTAAAGGTGCAGTAGTCAATTTTTTTTTGTTTCTTGCTAGTACAAATGTCATGGACAAATATGTAGAACATTATAAAAAAATGGTTTACACCATGGCCTCACCACAACCATATTACATGGTTGGAAAAAACCTGTTTAGAAACCCACCTTCTGGTCCAGAAGGCCTGTTTGTGTTTGGATGGGTCTCTTGTCAGTCATTTTATAGACACTCCCCACCACCCCTTCACTCCACCGTCATCTAGGCTTGTAACTAGGCTTTGAAGCAGCTGAATCGATTATATTTAGCTTTTTGAGTTTTGCATGGGATATAGTCAGACAAAACTATTATGGGGATTGTATCTGTTGCTTGTGTACCTTGTGCAACATCCACTGCTTAATTAGCATTCAGATATTTTGATATATAATCAAGTAAACTCTGCTTTCATGCTTTCTTTGCAGGTAAATGTCTTCAAAGATCCTGTAGCAGACCCCAACAAGAGGTCAAAGAAGGGTCGTCTATCTCTGCATATGACACAGAGCGGAGATTATGTGACCCTAGAGGAGGGGAAGGGTGAGCTGGAGGAGTATGGAGAGGTACAGTCTTTCAACCCTTTATTTTCCCTGATAGTGACATTATTATTGTGCAGCTTGTAATATGTATTGTTTGACTTTATACCACAGTGCTGTTGAATGCTCGAATCGGAAGGTGTTGATTAATTTTCTATAACAGAACGGCTCTGAGAGTAGTTCCGGCAGTAATTCAAATGATTCTAAAGGTTTATGTTAATGTGCTCATTCTAATATGTTAACAGCTCATATACAGGGAGCTGGTGTGGTGGCTGAGCAGCAAAATCTAAGGCTAATAACAAACAGAAGTTTTGGTAAAGCTTTCTGTAAGGATATGTTTATTTAACATTTATGGAAGGTCTCGGGTCACAGGGAGAGTCTTTAGGACATAGGACTGCAGTTTCTGGTTTCTCAGCAACCTGACAAGCTTTTTGTGTTATTAACTTCAAGAGAGAGGCTGGTGAGGGAACGACTGTTTATAACTGCTATTAACATAAGTGAGAACAGGAACTCACTTGTTTCACGAACGTTTCACAACATTAAATGTAACTATGAACGGTTATATATAACCGTTTATACCGTATAACTATAAACAAAGTATGATGTGTCATTCATTAATAAATTAAAAGTGAAAATCACTGTGGTATAATAGGAACAAAACACTTGTGGTTATAGGACAATAATCCATTGTGGGGTAGTAATGCACACACCACCCTGTCATGGATTATTTTCCTATAACAGCATGCACCATCATGATCCTTACATACAACATAGAAACAAACAGCACAGCCCAATTTCTACCATGTATAATTGCTATCATTTTATATACTTTACATATGAATGTAAATGTATTATACAGTTGAGGCCAAATATTTATAGACACCTAGGCTAAAGATATTCAATCTTAGTTTCTCAAAACTCCACACATAAAATGAATAAAGTGTCAATACAATTGGCCATATAGTGTGTCTGTAGTCAGTTAAAGCTGAAATAAACCTGTCTAAATTTTGTTTAAAATTACCTCTACTGTGTTTACATGAGAGGTAATTTTAAACAAAATTTAGACAGGTTTATTTCAGCTTTAGCTGACTACATAAGAATTCCAGTGGTCAAATAAATAAGTAAATACATAATGTTCACTGTCTCTGTAAAAAAAAGTTGTTGTAATGATTTTTAGAAGCTTCTGATTGGCCAACTGCCATAATTAGGAGTTCATTGGGAGTGTACCTTTGGCTGTATTTTGCGACTGAAGGTACCAAGAGCATCTTGTCAAACAACTGTACGCAAATATAAAAATCTTGGGACTACACAGACACTGCATTCAGGAAGGAGGCAAAAATTAAGTCCCAGGGATAAACAAACTTTGGTCCGAATGGTGCAGCTGAACCCCACGACAACAATAAAGGAACTGCTGAAGGAATTGGTGGCATAAGGCACCAAAGTACCCTATATGGCCAAAAGAATATTGACATCTGGCCATCACACCTACAGGAGCTTTTTGGACATCCCATACCAAAACCATGGGCATTAATATGGAGTTTGCAGTTATAACAGCTTCCATTCTTCTGTGAAGGTGTTCTACAACATTTTGGAGTGTGTCTGTAGAAATTTGTGCTTTTGTGGAAATGGTGTACATATTTTTTCCAACCTGGTTTCTAAGTGTTGGTTTTCTTATTGGAAAAAAATGACTAAATATTGAAATCCTTTGTGTTTTTTGTTGTCACCTGAGGTTATCTCTTTGTTTATAGAAGTTGATGAGCATTATTATTACGCCCTGAAACCCATTTCAGGAAGCTCCCTATGCACAATTCCTGTGCCGATGTTGCTACCAGAGACCATTTCGAACTCTGTAGTGAGTGATGCAACAGAGGATATACGATTTTTACTCAGTACTTGCTTCAGCACTCAGCACATGCTTCAGAATGGCCCCATTCTTGAGTTTGCATGGTCTACCGCTTCGTGGATGTGCTGTTGCTGCTTCTAGATTCTTCCATTTCACAGTAATAGTGCTTACAGGTGGCTGGGGCAGATCTAACCAGGCAGAAATTTCACAAACTGGATTGTGACGGTGCCACATTTAAGGTCACTGAGCTCTTCAGTACGACCCATTCTACTGCCAGTGTTTGGAGATTGCATGGCTATGTGCTTGATTTTATGTACCTGTTGCAATGGGTGTGGCTGAAACACCTGAACTCAATAATTAGGAGGAGTGTCAATACAATTGGCCATATAGTTAATGTACATCCACCATTAAGAGTGTGGTACATCGCCATGGCTTGAAAGGCTACCATGCAAAGAAGTAGCCCATAGTCCAAAACATAAAAAAGTCAGAATGAAGTTGGAGTAGTGTTCTCTGTTCAGATGAAAAAAAAAAAAAACTTTTGCCATAATGATCAGCTCTGTATACTGAGGAAACAGGGCAAGGTTTTTAATCTTGAATCCTCCTGTTGATCTGTGTGCTGGTAAATAAATGGAAAATAAATGGCATCATGAGGAAGGAGGATTATCTAGAAATACTTAAACAAAACCTCAAGACATCAGATAGACATCAGCTACAACTTGCAACTGGACAATCCAGCAGGACAATAATCCTAAACATACCTCCAAAGTTGTAACAAAATGGCTTAAAGACAATAAAGTGAAAGTATTGGCATGGCCAACACAAAGCCCTGACCTGAATCCCATAGAACATTTGTGGACTGAACTGAAAAAGGGTGTTTGAGCAAGGAGATCCACAAACCTGCCTGAGTTACACCAGTTCTGTCGGGAGGAACGAGCAAAAACTCCACCAAAGTATTGTGAGAAGCTTGTGAAAGGCTACCCCAAGCATTTAATTCAAGTTAAGCAATTAAAAGGCAATGACACTAAATACTAACAAAGTGAATGTAAATTTCTGACCCACTGAAAATCTGTTGTAGTAAATAAAAGCTGAAATAAATCAGTCTCTTGAAATGACCTCTTCTTGAAATAGGGTAGATTTCACCCAGGAAATGTGTGGAATTGAAATTGAGTTTGATTGTGTTTAGCCAGGCATATGTAAACATTTTACCTCATCTGTATATATGAGACACTAATTTCTCACATCTGATTATTTAATTGTTTGAGACTTAGCATGTGGCTGCTTTGGTTAGAGTAAAATCTCATATGTCATTGTATGTCTTTCATTGCAGGATCTGCTGCACACAGTCTTCCATAACGGGAAGATAGTAAAGACGTACACCTTTGACGAGGTCAGAGACAATGCCAGGCTCAAGCAGAGTGAAGTCGAGGAGCTGCTTCACTGAGAGGCCAAAGCTTCTTTCCTCCTGTCCCAAACACACACTCCTTCTTCCCCTCCCTCCTTTTAAAACCCTTAACTCCACAAGGTTGGAGATTTTTAAAAACCCCAGCACTGATAAAGAAAATGAAAGAATGTAACAGACGGAGAATAAAAGAGGGGGAGTGAGAGAAAGAGAAAAGGGAGAGGAAGAAACTCTCACTCTACCCTGTGCTCTGTGTATGCCACTGTTTTTCAGTTTGTAGACTCGATAAAGCGTCAATGTCTCTTTTTAACACTGGGTAAAAAAAAACAATTAAAAATAAAAGACATGATTTAAATTGTCAGATTCTCAACTCCGCAAGTGAGGATTTACCGCCGTGCATGGTACTCTGCTTCCAGCACACCTGACCCAACACATTAAGGGCTTAATAACGGGTGTGTTGGGAGCTGGGAAACCGTGAAACTATTCAGGTCAGTGGAGCTGCAGAGCTGAGATGAGAGTTGAGAAACTTTCCATTTAAATTGTCTTAATGAGGTAATGTAATTGTCTATGACCAAATGGTTGACCAGGCTTTGCTGTTTTCTCAGACATTTGTGGGAGACTATATCCTAAAAAAAAAAAAAAAAAAAAAAAAAAAGCTGTAGATTTCTTTTCATGTCCGTGGTTAACTGAGATTGAGAGATAGAGAGTTGTGAAATGTTGCTGAATGTGAACACCATGTATATGGACCAGGTCTTTTATTTCTAATGCTATTTCTTTATGCAAATGAGATGGCTAATTTGAAGGGATGCACTTTTCCAATTTTATTTTTTGGTCTTTTTCATCTTGGGTTAATTTCCCTTCCTTAGAGGAAACTATCCAAATACATTGCTAGATGTTAAATCATGTTGTAGAAACCTTCTCTAGTGTAAACAATGTAAAGTAGCTGTGTGTCTTGTAATGGGGGGAAAAAAATCAACTTTTTTTGTACAAGTACAAATGTCACTTGCCTATGTTTTCTATGATGTAGAGAACAAAAAAAATGTCGGTTTTATTATTTAATGAGGATCATTTTAGAACAGCTTGGCTTCAGTATTTTGTATACTAACTGTTCATTCAGACTCCATAATCATTATTTTTTATTACTGAAGTAAATATTGCCACAATTCTCACCGTAAATATCCATACATGATATGATGTGGCCAAAATGCCTTCTCTCTTGTATATAATGATTGTTTATTTAAAGAGAGCTGGTTGTTTAGAGGAAATAGAAGTATATTGTTCTTATTTTTGTCTAATTCCCATTTTATACCAGGGAAAGAATCCATTTATTTGCTAAGTTTCGTTATGGCTGAATTTGTTCAGTCAGCCTTGGGGTAGGGGGCGTGTGTGTATGTGTGAGAGTGTGTGTGAGAGAGATCTTGTGGCTCTAGACTTAGTTGATGATGCCTGCTCGTTTTAATTTGTCTGATAGATTTATGTATATGTTGGATGTCCCTTTTTTTTTTCATTGAACCTCTTTGGATATTTTAAACTAAACTGGCGATTACAAAATTGTCAGTGTATTAAAATCCCACCCTATCTCTTTGCTATGGTGTTTTGTTTTTTTGTTTTTGTTTTTTTCATGGAAAAGGTTAAATGTGACTGCATTGAAAATTATAACTGATATAAACACAGCTTCTTTGTTCCCTAGTGTTCAGTCAAGCAGTAGCATAATACTAGCATAACATAATATTTTAAGGAAGAGAAAGATTGTACAAGTGGGAGTTGTAAATAAAAAGCAATATCACATCGGTTGTAGTTTTTTGAAAGGGGAGTGAAGGTATGCTTTAATTTCAGGGGTCAGAATTTCCTGGATACCTCCTTGTGTGCCTTGAAGTCACAAATATACATTCACTGTCCACTTTATTAGGAACACCTGTACACCTGCACACTCATGCAGTTAACTAATCAGCCAATCAAGTGGCAGCAGCGCAATGCAAAAAATCATGCAGATACAGATCAAGAGCTTCAGTTGTTGTTCACATCAAACATCAGAATGAAGAAAAAGTGTGATCTCTGTGATCAGATTTCAGAAACTATTCAGTATTTCAGAAACTGCTGATCTCCTGGAATTTTCACAAACAACAGTCTCTAGAATTTACACAGAATGGTGCGAGAAATAAAAAACATTCAGTGAGCAGCAGTTCTGTGGGTGGAAAAGCCTTGTGAATAAGAGAGGTCAGAAGAAAATGGCTAGATTGTTTCAAGCTGCCAGGAAGGACACAGTAATTCATATAATAACTCTGTACAATTGTGGTGAGCAGAAAAGCATCTCAGCATGCACAAAACATCAAAGCTTGGGGTGGATGGGCTACAACAGAAGAAGACCACATCAGGTTCCACTCCTGTCAGCCAAGAACAGGAATCTGAGGCTATCATGAGCACAGGCTCACCCAAACTGTACAGCTTACGATTAGGAAAAACAGAAACTCACCTGGTCTTCAACTGTTCAGTTTTGGTGAGTCTGTTCCCATGATAGGCTCAGATTCTTGTTTTTGGGAGGAGTTTTTGACAGGAGTGGAATCTGATGTGGTCTTCTTCAGTTGTAGCTCACCCACCTCAGGGTTCGATGTTTCGTGCATGCTGAGATGCTTTTCTGCTCACCACATGTGTACAGAGTGATTATATGAATTACTATATTCTTCCTGTCAGCTCAGAGCAGTCTGGTCATTCTCCTCTGATCTCTCTCATCAACAAGGTGTTTCAGCCTGCAGACCCTCCACACACAGGATGTCTTTTGGTTTTTCACATCATTCTGTGTAAGCTAGAAACTGTTGCTTGTGAAATTCCCAGGAGATCAGCAGTTTCTGAAATAATCAATCCAGCCCATCTGGCACCAACAACCATGTCATGGTTAAAGTCACATAAAGTGAACATTACCTGAAGCTCTTGACCTGTATTTGCATGAGTTTTTGCATTGTGTTGCTGCCATATGATTGGCTGATTTGATAAATGAGCAGATATACAGGTGTTCCTATTAAAGTGACTAGTGAGTGTAAATACAGTTGTGATACAGCCGTAGTTCACTTTCTTCTTCTTGCCTCAAACCTCATGTGGAGCTATCTGTGTATCCACTTGTGACTACAGTTGGAGCTACAGGTAACCTGTCCTCCAAAGCTTCTTTCATCTGTCTCTTCACAGTTGTGGTGAGTGTACTTCATGCTATTTGGAACCATTCAGAGCTCTGTTGCTGCTAGCTTGAATTGCACTCACTCATTAACCCACTATCTTTGTTATCTATCACTCCTGTGCTGCCAGCAAGCTAGCTGTGTACTGTTCTGTTGTTCAGTATGGCGCTCACCTCAGTCCCTTGCCACGTGCGTCTTCCCTGCCCAACTCTGCTCACGTGAATACGTGCCACTAGTTTGGATGAGTGGTTCTCCCTTGTCATACCACACCTCTCCACCACTGAGCTTGCGAAGTTAGCTGGATTCTGCTAAAATGCAACATGTTTCCATTCCCCCATATCCATGTAGAATATCCTATGCTTTGGCTCAGTCTGTTCCACCACAGCCTCCTGACTAGCGGGCCTGTCGCTAAGCACAGCCTCCATCAATATACCACCACTGTCCACTGTTGAGCTCGCTATGGTCGCCCAACACTGTGCTCCTTCAGCGCCTCTGCTTTACCTTCACTTGCCTCGTCTAGCCATCCAGCAGGCTCATGAATAAGCATTGCTAGTGTGTTTCGATGCCACTCATATTGGTTGGCTTGCTAACACTGGGTTTTCTCCACTAACCGTAGAGTTAAAATATAGAGAGATCACGGTGGTCATGTGTTCAGGTTCTTTCATCAAGAGCCTGCACCATTACCAAAATGGGAAGCGTCTGCACTTGTGAAGTGACCAATAGCCCCAGATTGCAACAACCAACATGTGCCAACATTATAATGGTTAAAAAGAGTACTTCAGTAGCTTTCAAACAACATCAGCCCCCCTGTGATCTGTAGTGCCCGAGAAACAGGTCATGGATCTCTGTCCCTGGATAAAATAACACTGCAAGTGCTACCATGGAGCTCATAATGTTTCAATCGATCATTTCCAAAGTCTTAGACTTTGAAGACTAGACTTTGTTTATTCACTCGAGACATTTTTTGGAGAAAAATGTCAGTAACCGGCTGCTGTGGCTGAACTCGGTACACTCTCCTGGGCTTGACCTCTTCCCTCACCCTCACTGTAAACAAATGTTCATGGAACAGTACTCAGCTACCACTAGTGCTAGTTTGAATCTGTTATAAAGTATATAGTCATATATGGCCAAAAATATGCCATGGACACCATATCAGTAATGCGATGACGGCTCAGATTGAATAATAGACTACCGTGGAGCCGTGCTCTCTCTGTGTTATGCCACTAACCCAGCTTCCACATCTGAAGACTGACTTGTGACTTCATTCTGCTGGTGTATTCAAGCTAGGACCAACATGTTTAAGAGTGAAGAAGAAGAAAGGAAATGGTAAGTGTATGAGAACAGTATTTATAGGCTATCAAATACTACATCATCTGGTCACTTTGTGACTATGTTGAAGGTTTCAGGATGCATGCTCGTGAGAAGGTATAAATGGGATTCTCTGGTTATCCGGTGCTCACAGAACCACATATATCCTTCTGTATAAATATCCTTCTGGTCTTTCTGTGTTTCAGCTGTCTTTAATACAATGCATTTGTTGTAAAGAAGGAGAGAAGGAATTTGGGGAATTCTCCTTTAGCTCCAGTTCACATGACTAATCTTTATCGCCTCTGGACTTGATTACAGATTATTAATTCAAATGACCTACATACAAAAAAACATCCACAGTTCAGTCTGGGTGAATGAGAGCAGCCTGAAACGAGATGAGATCAGACCACACTTTTTTTTTTTTTTTTTTTTTTTTACTGAGAGTTTTAGGACGCAGCCGCGCATGCGTGATGCCGCTTCAACATATGAGAGTTTTATCTAGGATCAAAAAGTGCAATTAAAAAAAAAAAAAAAAAAAAAAAACAAGCATGAATTGGACATGAAAGTACCTTTAGGTCAAGCAGTGTATCTGTGTTAAGCCTAACGTGATTAGTCCTGTGTGTGGAGTTAGTCTGTGGGACTAGGAGGAGGGGCGGCAGCATCGTTAGGGAGGAAAAACCACGTCACCCTGTCAAAAAGCGCAATCTGGGTTTGGAGAGAAAGTGTGAACCACAAGAGCTACTTTCTCGCTTTGTCTCCTAGGGGGGGTTTATGCAAAGATGCAGACGGGATTTCGGTTAAATCTGAGCCCTGTTAAAGAGCCACTGGGCTTCATCAAACTGGTGGAGTGGGTAAGTTAAGCGAGGCTGCATGTGCGTAATGGTGCTGCACTATTTCTGCTGGAGTTAGCCCTTAAGGCCTTGGAGAGACTAAAAGTAATAATCCAGATGTGAGGCTGATGTTTTGTTTGTTTGTTTTTGCATACAAACTTTTCTTTCAAGTAGTTGATCCTTTGATGCATCATAGTTCTTGTGACGTTGTGGTCATCATTACGCATACACGTTTATCTCGTTATTGGAAATCTTCCAAAACAGATGTTCTCGGTTGATTTGTTTTCATCCTTAATCTTTAGTTGTCACTGATTAGCTACTTATAGCTATTTTTGCACAGCAGGAATTGCAACAGAATTGCTTTTCCAAGCACCAAGCACATTCCTCTGATCAGAGTAGGATCCTCCTCTTTTTCTGGAGACTTTTGTTAGATAACTATAAAAGCAAAAGCAGATATACAGTAGATCAACATCAGAATATGCATCTTGTACAGGTTTTACTCTTGTGGTCATGTGAGACTACAAAATGTTGCACTTTTTCTTAAAAAAAAAAAGTTGCCATAATGAATCGCCAAGTTAATGAGTCAGCAAACAGCTCCTACAAAGAAGCAGAACATCTGGCAGAAGTCTGCTCTGTGCAGAAGCTGGTGATTCAGCAAACCGGATTTAAAACTATATACCAGATGTTTAAACCAAATGCTGCAGAGTGGGAAATGAATACGTAATGTGTAGTATGACTCTTCATGGAGACCTGAGAGAAATACCTATATTTAATTTATACTGTGATAAAGTCAATGCAGATGTGATTCTGGATACATTTCTGTTAACTTATGCATTTCAATAATCTTAAGCGACTTGCAAGTGAGGTGCAAAACAACTCTGTGTTCCTCTTGGGATTTAAGCTCACCCTTTAAGTCAGCAGCACACAAGCTCTTGTATCAATCATTATAATGTTTTCTTTGTTGGTGTACCAGATAAAACTCTGAACAAACATCAATATATTTGAAGCTCAGCTGCTAGAGTAGTAACACACACTAGGAAAATCAGCTCATAGCGCATGCGTGCTGTATTAGCTACGTATTAGAAGTGTATTAGAAGTGTTCAGAACACTTCACTGCCTTGCTTCTGTCTAACTTTCTGAGCGTCTCCATCCTTACACCACTTCTCGCACCCACAGACTGTTTTTAGGTCCTTTAGCAACATGGCCCCCAATCTGTAGAAAGGCCTAGTGACTGCAGAGACGATTGGTGATCGTTTGTGTTACATACTTTCTAAAACGACACTGGGAGTTAGAAAGGTGCTAGATAAATCAAACACATAAATAAACCTTAACTGATAAGCTACCTATATAGTTGTAATCTATTTGTAAGTGCGTACCTTTACAGCATTTGGAGGACACCCTAACAGAGGAGCAGCTTACAGAAGTGAAAGGACTGAGCAGTTGAGGGTTAAGGGTCTTGCTCAATGGCCCAGCAAGGGCAGCTTAGCAGTGCTGGTATTTAAACTCACAGAATTCCAATCAGTAATCCAATGCCTTAACCACTGAGCTAGCAGCAACATACCTGGCCTGTTTATGTAACATAGCTTAGAAAGTTTTATAATGCTGCTATGAGACACTTTTTTACTATTATGAGACTCTTGCTGCTAGTTTTTACCCTATATTACTGCCTCACTTATTTACATAGTCAATGGTTTGCACTTCAGCTCCCACCCCCTACACTATTCTGTAGTCCTGTCTAGTTAACATGCACTGTCCTGTGTATTTATTGTCCATCCATCCATTCTCTGTACTGCTTATCCTATACAGGGTCATGGGGTAACCTGGAGCCTATCCCAGGGGACTCAGGTCCTGGACAGGGTGCTCCTCCATTGCAGGGCACAATCACACACACTCGCACAGCCATTCACACACTGCAGACAATTTGGAAATGCCAGTCATCCCACAATGCATGTCTTTGGACTGGGGAGGAAACCAGAGTACCCGGAGGAAACCCCCAAAGCATGGGGAAGTCTGCTCACACAGGGCAAAGGTGGGAATCAAACCCCCAACCCCGGAGGTGCAAGGCAACAGTGCTAACCACTAGTCCTGTGTACCGTGTTACTGTATTTCCAATGATATGTGAGCTATATAGAGGAATGATAACAAAAACCCATTTGAGTTGATGACAGCCATAGCTTGTCAATCTAGTCAGCGTTGACAACTTTTATACTTGATCTGTTTGTCTTTATAACCAGTTTACAGCTCTGTTTGCCTTTGGATGCTGCAGCAGTTACAGTGGCAGGAATGTCATTTCCCTGTTTTGTGGCAATGGGACAAATGAGACCCTTAATGCCACTTTCGCGTACCCATTCAGGTAGGTTTCAGTGATACCTTTTCTTTCTATTAGCTTTCATTTCAATACACCGTTAGTATTATGGGTACGATGGTGCACTAGTATGATGGGAAACTATAATGTCATGATCTAGTGCTATAGATGTGACTTCACAAATCATACATTAGCATGTCTCTGGTAATACAAGCTTTTAAACAAAGTAGTCTGCTTTTTATAAAGCAAAAAAAGCAATCAAAGTAATTTTTCATAACATGACATTGGGCCTAATTTATTAAGCTGGATACAGACAGATTTATGTGTAAATTGTTCATTCAAGCGTTTACACAAGAAGGAAATCCTACTCATGCTCCTGAGTGTGTCTATATTTATGCATAAGAAGACTAACTAATGTAAAGTCAGCCTTTCCAAAACTTTTGGAAATCCACCAGAAATTTTTAGTTCAGTGTGGCTTACACAAACATTTACTCACAACTTTACTAAAACTTTAGTAAATTGCTAAATGAGGCCCAGTGTCCCTTAACCATCCACTACTAGTGACCATATGGTTTTTGCCACATTCTCAGTGAAGTCGCAAGATGTCGACATCTGTTTCTGCTCTGTTTTATACGCAGGATAAACCAAGTGCTGTTGGTTGAAGACAATGTCACTCTGTGTAACCACACTGTGTCTGAGACACATCTGATGGGGGATTCGTCCTCCTCCGTGGAGTTCTTCGTGGCCGTGGCTGTCCTGGCGTTTCTCTACTGCATGATAGCTCTGCTGGTTTACGTGGGCTACATGCACGTATACCGGGACTCTAACTTTGGCCCAGTGTTTGTGAGTATGAGTATTGTTGAGTACTGTTTACAAGTATTCTCTATATCATATGAAAGATGATATCCAAGAGTGTGAAGCGCTAAGAAGCATTGAAATAGGACACCTATATTTTTTTTACCTAATCACCTTTCAGTAAATGCTGCATGTCCCCCCAATCTGTGTGTTGTACTCATTCATGTGAACACCAGGCCTTTACAGCTAGTAACTGTGGCTGTACACTTCAAAGTGGAAAATGGGAAGGAGGAAGGTATTTTATTTCCGTGCCTGTGATTTGTAGGATTTTTTGGTGACAGCGGCATTTGCTTTTCTGTGGCTGGTGTGCTCATCGGCTTGGGCACAAGGGCTGCAGAAAGTCAAGTATGCCACAGGCACAGAAGGCACAAGTCTGACGTTATGCAGAAAGCTTGATGTCCCATGTGAGGTCACTGAATTTTCCAGCATGCGTACGCTGGATATATCAGTGGTAAGCATGTGGTCCATTTTTCTTATGTTGAAAATGCATCATTTATTACAAAAAGTTCAGGGTTTTTGTTGCAGATTTTTCATGATGGTCTTACATTTTTGTTTTCTGTTTTTTTTTTTTTTTTGTAGGTGTTTGGCTTCCTGAACCTGATCATCTGGTGTGGTAATGCCTGGTTTGTTTACAAGGAGACCTGTTGGCATTCACACAAGCGCAACTCTCAGCAGGGGGCAGAGCGTGGACGGGGCCCTGGCCCTATCTAGACGCATCTCCCAGGCGAGCACATGACCATATCGACCCACAAACTCCATGGACTCTTTTGTTTCAAAAACGAAATAGGAATCTGTGCCATTTGTTTAAGCATTTTCTGCTTTTTTCCTCCTCATACTCAAATTCTTTAAAACGTATAGTCAAGCCTAAACAAGTCCACTTTTTACCTGTGCCAGTTTTTCTATTCTTGCATACATATAAGCAATGATTTTTTCACATTTGCCAGAAGTATTACTCTGTTTGCAAGCATTTTTAAATGCGATTTGTAAAACAAATCAAATTTTCATTGCCACTTTGTTCTTTGTTCATGTTTTTGGTTTTTTAAATAGCTTTCATTTATAGGTGAATGTGATTTCTTCAAGTAGAATATGTTCCTGGAACAGCATTAATTTTCACCAGTCACTGATCTATCAGTCCTCACAAAAACTTTTTTTTTTTACTTAGCTTATTAAATATACTGGAACATTGACCATAATTGGCTGAAGTCCACCATTTAAGCCCATTAAACCCTGTTTAAGCTCATTTTCAGGAGCTGAGGAGTGGAAGCAGCACTATCAGATCCAGATATCAGATCCAGGAACAACGACGTGATGTTGCTTTAGGAAAATATTTTACTTGAAGGAATTTTGTATACCTTGATATTATTTTTCCCGACTACTTATATATCTGTGAATGTTTATGACTTTTAATACATTTTTTGTGGCAATATCTTTTATATTAAATTAATAAAATTGAGATTGAATCTGAGTAACCGGGTGGGTATTTCTATCTAATGGTGCTACACTGAGGGAGAAAGCTCATTCTTTCAGTGAAGAAATGTAGGCAAATGTGGGTATAAAACACCTTTTGTTTGTCCTTTTACCCTGTGACTTCACTGATTGGCATTCATCTTGGGAACAAACAAAACATTTTTCTTGAAAAGAAAGCCCCAATATTCCAGCAAGAGAGTTTAAGCTTTATTTCATACGCTGGTCTTTTTATAGCAGCAATTTGATGGATTCGTTAGTCTGATCATCTTGAATATGTCTTTATAGGAAAACCATATTGGCACTATATATTTTGTAATTCCCCTTTTTTAAAAAAAATTATATTTAATGTATATTAATTGTCAATCCCCAGGTTATCACCTAAATCAGCAGTGTCTGTTATATTTATGATTATTATAATTATATGATACACTTTATGGCCAAAAGTATGTGGACACCTTACACTCATATGTGCTCATTGAACATCCTGTTCCAAAGGCATGGCAATAATATGGAGGTGGCCCTCCCTCCTTTGCTATTAATAATAACCTTCAGGCTTCTAGGAAGGCTTTCCACTAGATTTTGGACCGTGGTTGTGGGGATTTATGATCATTCAGCTACAAGAGCATTAGTGATGTTGGGTGAGGGGTTTCTGGGGTGCAGTTGGTGTTCCAGTTCATCCTGAAGGTGTTCAGTGGGGTTGAGGTCAGGGCTCTGTGCAGGACTCTCGAGTTCTTCCACTCCAACCTTAACACACCATGTCTTCATGGAGCTCGCTTTCTACACAGGGACATTGTCATGCTGGAACAGGTTTGGGGCTCTTAGTTCCAGTGAAGGGAAATTGTAAAGCTACCGCATACAAAGACATTCTATACAATTGTGTGCTTCCAACTTTGGAGAAGAACCACATATGCATGTGATTGTCAGGTGTCCACATACTTTTGGCCATATAGTGTAGATGGACATGCAGACAGCCAAGTATTTGTTCATTCAACAAGTGAAGCTTGGATTAAGTTTTTCAGGCATGAATTAACTGCACTTTTTTCACGTTCATAATTAGACCATAAATTCTTGAACTAGAGCAGCGCCGAGCAGAGCCGAACATGGCCGAGCATGACGTCACGCGTTTCGCCATTCTGGTTCGGCTGGCTGCGAAGGAAGGGGGGGGGAAGCAAGCAACAAGAAGGAAGAGCAATGGCGACGCTGGTTCGCCAACTACAAAGTCTGGATCCATTGACGAGCAAATCGCGTCCTGTCTTCACCAACGCGGCAGACTTCTACTCCTCGGACAGTAGGTGCACGCCGTCGTTGTGTTCGTCACATTTGACGTATGTTTTGCACTTGTTATGAATTTTATATATATATATATATATATATATATATATATATATATATATATATAATGTATATATGTATGTTCAACTGAGATAGCGCTAGTAGCTGCGTGTCCTGTACGCATCTCAGACAGCGCAGTGGTCAGAGTGGGAATTTCAAACACAAGCCCCGCCAGTGCTGCTGCAGGTGGCCGCCATGTCGCGTTCAGACGCTTCTGCGTTACTTTGCCCATGTCTGTGCGTGTTTGAGTGACACACACCACTGCGAGTGTGTCCAAGTTTAGCCCGTGTGTGTGTATGTGTGTATATACGTGTTTGCCGTGTAAAGCCGCTTCGCCTGATCGAGACAGCCACCTAGCTACTGCTAGCTGAAGTTGCGCGTGCCACGACTTTATCTGCTTCAGCCGCAAAATGTACCCTCTGTCGCAAAGAGAAACAACGGAACGACGTTTTGTTTTGTTGTTTTTACGACATTTTCATCGGTTAAAATGGCAGAAAGTTTTTTTTAATTTTTATTTATTTATTTATTTTTATTAATTGCCATAAAGAACGTACAAAAATCAATGCCAGGGGTGAGTACAATATGAGAATACAGTTACTGGTTACAAAATCAGGAAAATATAATGAAAATGACATTGAGACAGTTGAAATGGCAGAAAGGTGTTAAAAGTCAGTAAAGGAAAAGTGTTGTCATGCCAGTGGGCGTTTCTCTCTCTCTCTTTCTCTCTCTTTCTCTCTCTCTCTCTCTCTCTCTCTACTGGCGTAACTGAAATCAGCTCAGTTGCCGCTAACTTCAGTAGTCAGTGTGGCCAACTCTTCAGGGGAAAGTAGCTGAAGCACGATCAAAAAGTCGCTCGGTGACGTCACAGACTACTTAGCATATTCTCTGATTCATCATGATCATTTGCATATCAACTTACAAATGAGGGTATATGAAGAAGGAAGGTTTTTTTTTTATTTAAAGATATTCAGAACAAAATAATGGAGCAGAACATAATACATTGTTATTTCTTATAGAAGGAAGTCGTCTTTCGTCACCGCATACTAACCTTTTACACATTTAAGAATAACACTATATCTTCTATCAATAATGCAGGCAAAAACAAACAGTGGTAGTGAGGAGTCATGAAATACACAACTTGCTTTAAATATTGTATATACAGCCAAGAAGAGAGTCTAAAACAAAAAAAAGTGCAAACAAAAATGGTGATTGGGCGTTGGGAACAATGGTGATCTCTGATTGGTCGTTGGAAACAACAGAGATCAGTGATTGGTTGATGGGAATGTTGGCTCACTCGGGCACAACTCAGTCACGCTTTACCCACTGGTGGTGAGTCAGCTCTCTGCCCGTACAACTAGCTGCTGTGATGTGAGTTGAAGGATAATAATAATAGTAATAATAATAATAATAATATATGAGAATAATAATATAGCACTTTTACACCATGGGCATGTGGAGGAGTTTTGAAATGGTTAAACCATGTTGATAAAAATAAATACATTAGAAACAACTGAACAATACTTTGTTTGCATATTTAATCAGTATATACAAAAGCATATGTTACTTAACATTTTATTAATGATGCGATTTAATATTTTATTAATGATATATTGCGAGTTCTGTTTAGTTTTTCATGCTTTCTGTGCAGCCCACACTCACTCGCACGACAAATTCACTCACCCACACATTGAACTGTGATATACAGTAAATTGTGAAAAGTAAAGATACAATTTTTAAAATAAAATTACTATCAACAACATATATATGGCAGCATGGTGGTGTAGGGTCCCTGCTAGGTATCTAAAAATAATTAGCGTGATACTTCCTTAATAATATATTGTGATAAATGATAATTGCCCCCACCCCAAAAAAATTGCAATACTGTAGCCTGATGCCTCGCCCAGTTGCACTCCACCCTTTTTACTATCTCTATGTCAAAATGTCAAACTTTGTCAGCATACCTGATCTAGTAGCAGCACGCTGAATCAGACATGGTGGGACTGCTTACATCTATGCAAACGTTCCCATTCCCTTGTTTTTTCCCCCCATTAAAGTCACCTGGTCTTTGCGTTCAGGCTGACGACTCCTGAGCGAGCCGCCTGAGTGTTTCAAATGAAATGGTTTTATTTGTTGTGTTCATTAAAATTAAAACCCTACAAGATTTGAATTAGCCTACCTTTTGTTTACATGTTGAGGAGTTTTGAAAAAAATAAAATGGTGAGCACAAAGAGAGATAACGGAGTGAGTGGACACGTTCGCAAAAAACAACCAAGTTGCACCGCTACAGTGAAATTCATCACCCTGCGTTCCTGTTTACACGTCATCAGTTGTTTTTCAGAAATATTTCTTTCTGGAGTATTGTTCAAGCCATTTTCTCCAGATGTTTTCGTTCTTTCTTGGATAGAGAAGTGATTTAAATCGTACAGTAAAATACCACTGATTTTATCAACAGCACAATGATTGTACTGACTCCGACACTGTGGCTAGTGCGTAAAAAAAAAAAACAACACAGCGCCAGGTCTGGAATTGACTGGATGATTATTTTCTGCGTATAAGAGATGGTTATGTGTGTCTGCTGTGGCTGTAAGTGCTGTGTAATAATGCCTGTAGTGTGGACAGGCCTGGTCATGGCATGGCAACTTCAGTTGGCTTCATTTAGCAGCTGGGAAACAGACTGTCTGTCCAAATCTCACTCATTTAGCAAAAGCAAAAAAGTTTTTTAAGATTGTGTTCTGGCACCAGGACCCGTTAGGCAAGCGGCCCATGCAGTAATCTACACTGTTCTTATTTGCCTTGGCGGAATCGAAGGCAGTTTCTGTCATGCCTTTGTAAATAAGCTTTTTTCTTGGTTTTTTTTTTTTTGTGTGTGTGTAAGAGTGTTTCATCGACAGTGTTTCTTTTTTTTTCTCTCCTCTTCCCCCTGATACGTACTTGGGTTGATGTTAGGACTGGGAGGTTGCAGCATGGCAGATAGTTAACAGTCTTGGTCTCTTCTTATATGCATTCAGTACACACTTCACATTGCCCAAAGAATTTTTCAGCTAGTATCATCCAGTTACAGATACAGGGTATCGGATCAGTAAGATCTCTACCAATAACCAGTCAATAACAATAGTTTTATTGCTCTCTGTATGAAACTACCGATAATAATATTCCCTTATTATATTCTGATACTTGGAGAATGTAATAAATACTGAAGTATTACAGTTTAAGCATGAATATGGATGGATAACTAAGTAAATATCACTCCGTTGGCTTGATCTAAGATTAAAGCGTAGATAAGCTATTCTTCAAGGGAACCTTTTGTGGTGCTGTATTATGTCCTAACTCATGATCTTTCTTTCTTTCCTATAGATATGCACGTGTATGGTCAGATCACAACCTGTGAGCGCGTCTCTCACACCGTATGCAATGTTTGCGAGCCAGTTGTTAAACTCATGGGCTTCCCGAACCATTACGGTAAGCCGCTGTGTATGGAGCACACAGGCAGCAGTTTATCTCTGCAAACTCTGGCCGTTTTGTAACAGTGATGGAAAGGACAACTTAGTACTATCATAACTTAGATTTATTATTGAGTTCTTATCATTTAATTTAAACCTCAGTAAGTCAAAGCCTTGTATATAGATAATGATAAATTGAATTGAATCTGTTTGTTGGTGGAATTAAAAAGTGTGGCTGTAATAAATAGCCAGAATATTATTGTGCACATTTAAATAATGAGCTATGTTCATTTAAATTAAAAATAAAATCACTGCTCAGGTGGATGATGCAATATAGTGATGAGTCTGCTAAATGCTGTAAATGTAAATGTCCATGTCTGCTTTATTAATAATGTTTCTGTCTAACAGGACTGGGTGATATGATGATACAATTATGGACATCATGAAAAGTTATGCCAAAATATGCTTTTCTGAGATATCATTATTTAATTTTTTTTTATTACAAACTGAAGAAGTGTTTGATTTTTTTGTACTTAATCTTTAAAATGTAAAAATTTTCACAAATTTTTAAATTTTGTCTCCCTTAGTGTTATTTTTTTTTTACATTCTTTTATGAATAATATTTTTTTTAATAAAAAATAATTAAGTAATTTAATTTGTAGACATTAAACTATCATCAGACAATGTAGACATTAAACTATCATCAGACAATCAGAAAAGTGCAGCACCAGTGTTTTGTGTTTTGTTGGATGTTTCTTTGGAAAATACTACATATTGTGATATTGTGATAACGACATTGTGATATCATAATATGATATGTTTGTCATATCGCCCAGGCCTACAGTCTAAAATGTTCCTGCCGAACATGATCTCGGTCATTTGCACTCTGTTAAATATATTGTAGCTTGTGTTTTTTTTTTTTAAAAAAAGGTTCTGTTGAATGGTTTGGACCGGCGTCATGCTAAACAGTAGCCTCTTGCTTCAGTTTGCTCTGACATGATGGCGCTAAGCCCAGGACAACAGCGTGAAAGCCGGTTCGGGTCAGGGTTAAAGATAGGGTTACGGTTTCTCCAGCATCTGTGAGTGCTAGAAAAAGTGTTCTGTGAGTTTTGGCCTCTCAGTTGATAACGTCATCACCCTGAATGAGACACTCCGAGGCTGTGATTAGAAAAAAAAAAAGGAGAGAGTAGAACTGTGCGGTAGTTTTGAAGCTACCGCTGTAGAGACTGAATGATAATCACGGTGGCATCCGGCAATTAAATTTGGCCCAGGAATGGTTTATTTTGTCGTCTGGGAAAATTTACAGATTAGTACATGTATACAACAGAGCAAATAACAGTGAATGAGCCTCCTGTAGGTTAATGGATAACGGTGATGCTGTACCAAATAACAATAACATAATACAAATAACAAGTAACAAAAAAATACAGTCTTATTGCATTACGTTTCGTTATGTTTTGTTAGCAAACCATGCGATCGAAGCGTTTGTAAAAGCCCGTACAGGTGCATGACATGGAAACAAATGTAGAGGAAGACTGACATAATAAATGTGCATGACACCCTTCCTCCAGCAGAAGTGATGTAATGAAATCTGATCACAAGTGGTCACTGGAGACACGCTCAAAACGCCAGCTGTGTGCTGATTGGATTACTCGAGGCAGATGTTAATAGCAGGTGTGAACAAGGCCAGATTCAGTTCCGCATTCCTGCGTTAAAGTGCAGGAGGATTTACGGCATGATCTGGAAAAAAAGAAGATTGTTTGTGAGGAGGTGGGGCATCAGCAGCCTGGTCCAGCCCTCACCTCACCATACAACCTTCTCTGGATCTAAGGAGTTGTGTGGGGCAGGTGTAAATGATATTTTTATTCAATTTTTTTAAAATCAGCCTTGAATTTATTTTGCGTTTCAGGACAAATGAAAGCCTTCATGGGAAATCTGTGTTTATTCTCATCAGCAGCCAGTATCTGAGTGTTTTCTGTAGAGGTAACATGATTGGAATATATGTAGTTGTATCTCTTTTTCGGGATGGTGGATGGTGGACATTAGATTTTGGGATTTTGGAGCTAGTCGAATGTAGTGGCTTAGAGAGAGAGAGAGAGAGTGAGAGCACCGCAGCGCTTCTTCTTTGTCAGTGGATCGTTGTTGGCTTTCGTTTTTTGCTCTGCTTGGCTCACATCTGCCTCTGGTCCTGTGCCCTGCTCACATGCTTTGGCAGAGTGATGCTGTATGTGCAGTACGTGGTGACACATGGAAACTTTCGACAGCGCACCGTTGAGATTGTGCCCCCTGCTGGCTGTAGCTCTGGCGAGGAGGGGCAGTTGTGGAAAGGTTCTCTGTGTGTGTCCCAGCGCCTCAGCTCCTCCCCAGTCACTAGACTGAGACAGGAGTGAGGCACAATGCAGCTGCCAGGCTCTCAAGGCACAGCACAGGGGTCAGTGACTCCCGGCTATTCAACTCCAAAGCTGCAGCTCACACACAAGAGAGGGAGAGAGAGAGAAATACCTCCAGTTTGTAAGACACGGTGTTCCATTTTGCTTTTCCCCCTCTTTGGTTCTCTCTCTCTGTGTTTTGTTCTTGTCGGCTGCTGACGGAGGAGATGCTGCTTTTGGCCTGTGTGTGTGTGTGTGTGTGTGTGTGTGCGCGTTAGGCTTTTTCATGGCATGGCTTCATTTTCAATGCAGTGCCCTTTTTTCAAGTTTTTAATTAAAACTTGTCATTGAAGTGTGTGTGTGTGGGTGTGTGTGTCTGCATGGTGTGTGTACCGGGGCAGGGCTAGGCCTAGCTGGCGGTTGTTTTCCTGCAGTTTGCCGACCGGATGTAAACAGGCAGCTGATCGCTGTGCGCGTTCGAGAGAGAGTGAGAGAGAGAAGGAGAGACATTTATGAGCATAAGTGGGGCCGTTGATGTGTTTCTGGTTTCTGTGGCCTGTCGGGCTACACAAACGCTAATGCTAACTTGCGCGCGCGCACGCACACACACACACAAAGGTTTTTTTTTTTTTTTTGTCAAGGTGTCAAAAAATTATTAATTTATGGAACCAGTCTGTTTTTTTTTTTTTTTTTTTGTCTGTGATTTTTAGAAATTAGTTTATTTATGGTAGTTTTTTAGAATAATTTTGAATCCAACATACTAAATTAAGTTTAAAAATATAGGAATGTTACCTTTACCTGAAACAGAAGCATGAACATTTTAACAAAATCCAAATCCAAAATCCAAAAACTCGTGCTTTACAGTGAAGTAGTAACTAATAATCACGATATTTCAAAACATGTCTACACAATAAATATTGATAAGTATCATGATATACATACAGGTTTCTTAACAAACAGTAAGCGAAAAAATGTAGTTTTGCATTTAAAGATAATCTTTAGAAATAAGTTGATGTTACGTTTATTTAACAAAAAAAAAACATTTTTTCCCCTAAGATCATAGAGGAAAAAAAAGGATCAAATCTGCTTCCAGAGTTTTTAATTGTTATTTTAAAAAATATATATATATATATCAAAACAGATCACAATACTCATAATATCTCAGAAAAGTGTATCGTGATATAATTTATCATGATTTTGATATTGGTCATATTGCTCAGCCCTAATGCAAAAATTAGATATGATGGGCCCTAATGCAAAAATTAGCCTTAAAAGCAGCAAAAAGCCAAAGTTAACATTTTACAGTTTTAGAGATTAAGACTGTAGAAAACCTCATAAAATTTGCGTCTAGAGTTTATAATTGTTTTTTTTAAAACAAGCTCAAGGAGTTAAAAAAAATCTTTCAAATGTCTAACCCACCTTACTTACCTACCATTAGAGAGCTAATCCTGAAAAAAGGACTAATCTTACCTAATGCACCTTTAAGTGCTTGTAATGCTGCCTGACATAATATATATATATATACACATACTACACAGTGTGTGTATATATATATATATATATATATATATATATATATATATATATATATGTGTGTGTGTGTGTGTGTGTGTGTGTTATGATGTTAGTTTTCCTGACTTCTGTTGTTCCGCGTAGTCCGAGTGGCTCGATGTTGTTGAAGTAGCAGAGGTAGCTGGATGGAGACATTTGTCCAGATTTGCAGTTTGTTTATTGCTGAACTCCTACGTTAGGATATCAGGATAATGAAAAAGTCTAAATAGCATTTGTGAATGTGACTCCCAGTACCACAACATTTATTGTCATACTTAGAGTGATGTTCATAATGTTTATTAGTCAAATAAATAAATAAAACAAAAGAAGAGTTTCTCTCACGACCCCTAGTTTGGGAACTGCTTTATGTTATTTATGTGTCTTTAGAAACAGTGTGTTTCAGAGAGGTGGCCATGTCCGGTGATCATAAACCACAAAAATACTTCCTACATAAAGAAATCATTCTCATTACAGAATAAAAGAAAGCGTGTATAGTGAGTAAACATGCCCAGCGTAGTTTGTTTTTGAGAAAGCTGTATGTTTAAGGTGTAATTTAAGGCCCCTTGGTTCAACCCTTTTTAGGAGGCTGTAAACTCAAACAAAGTGCCCATTTATGTTCACACTAGGCTACGATATCGCTTACATTTTACTCGTACAACTGTCTACAGAAGAGCAACACGTCTGTGAAGGAGGTGGACTTTGATCCACTACAGCTCCAGCTGCTTCAGACACCTACAAACCTATTTACACACCTGCTGAGTGTGTTCACCGAGGGGAGAGCGATCTGAAAAAAATATCATATCACGATTTTTTCAGGCTGGGTCACGATCCATGACATGATCAGGATTTCTTTTCTCAAGTTGGATTTTTAAGCCTATTTTCAAGTTACTGAGCAACCAAACTAATTTTTCTATTGATGAAAATATACTGTAGCTTTACAAGAAAACATAAACTCAAAGAAAAAGAATAACAGAGGCACCTTAAGGCCCAAAATTTTAATAGACAAATTTTAATAAAGTGCACTTCCCAACAAAATATAAACAATTCTTTCTAAAATGAAAACAGTCAAGTGTGGATACTTGGATGGATGGATGTTGGGATGGATTTTTAAAAAATTATAAATAAACATGTTCATTCCCTCTACTAATGTCTGCAGTGTAATAAATGGGAAGGTGACAGGCGAGTGAGTATTTAAATATATTTAAATACTGAATACAGTACGTTGAGTTGGTTTTACATTTTTAAATTAAATGATTCGTGTTTGCTTTTTATTGCACCTCTCTCTGCATTCTGTGTACAGCTGAAGAATGAAAGTGTTGCAAAAATAGCTATAAAACTATTTTAAAAAATTGCTTAAAAGCCTCTTTTTCAGTTGTTTTGATATGCATTATATCCTTTCACGTCATCAGTGATGTCTTATCTTGTAAGTAGTGCCTTTTTCCAACACTTTTGCTGGATGAGGTGGTGTTACACTCACGTGCACTCTCTGTGTTGTCTGGCTTTCAGCACACTCTTTGGGATGCCTTCTTGGTGGTTAAACCAAGAAAATATTGCGTTTGCATATTTTATAACATATTTTAGTATCACAATACACGTGATACAAGAAACTTTTTAATCGTTCACAGTCTAAAATCAGCATATCTCCCACCCCTAGTGTCACCCACTAATCACAACACAGGTCAGAGGTCACATCAAGTGTGTCTCAAGCAGCTCCCTAGCTCCCTAGGTTGTGAATTGTAAAACGTCACCACTGGGATTTATCAGCAACTGACAGGACCGATATCTTTCTTCAAGCAGGGTCATAGGCTAGATAGTGGATTTTTTAAAAATCATTAAACACTTAAAAGTCATTAGACTCAAACAAACCATATATAGAACGTCAATTAAAGTTAAAAATCCTTAACGTAGGTAATCATTTGAGAGCTACAACAACGATAACATGCTGCTTGCATTTGTACTTGGCTGAGAGTTCAGCCGCCATTTTTTTTGAGCTGAGAGGCTTCAGATAATATGACATCATTTCCAGTAAGGGAACGTAGTAAGCATCGATGGTCCCTGGTTTTTTGGCGGTACATTAAGAATTTTTTTAGGGAGCGAACGTTCCAGTGCGCTTGCGATTGAGACAGCCCTTAAAATGGCCGACGCCCTGATCCGATCCGATCAGGATCAGCGCCCTGACTACTGAACTAGGGGCTGATTGAGACGCGTCCATCATTGTTTGTGGGCTGGTACTCAAGTGAGATTTGTCTCCGTTCAGCTGCTCGCAAGCGTACAAGTCTTCCCCAGGGCCTTTCTCATTTTCTGTTCGAGAATACAAACAGCACAGCCATTACACACAGCACAAGTGTTCTTGGCTGAGGCACGCTGTCCAAAGAAAAGAATAATGTCTGGGTTTGACATCATTCTGGCAGCTGCCAGGATGTAGTGAGAACTATTACTATCTGTTTTTCAAATAAACATGTTTGTTTTACTGTGCTGTGTCTTAGTATTAATCAGGGCCGGCCCATCTATTAGGGAATATACATGACTACTCCTCTTGTGGCTGATTCTGGTGAAATAGATGTTTTTTTTTTTTTTTTTTGGCTCAGATTCCAACACAATAATCAGATTTATCTATTTAAAACAGAGATTTTCTCGGAACTTCCACTGAGTACTGCTTCAGAGAGTGGGAACATCAGTGTGAGGTCAGTTAGTAATCATTCAAGATTTATCGTCTTTAGATTTATTGTGTTATGATAATCCAAACGGAGTTTGCTACTGAAATGTCTCTTTTGTCTACATGTGACAAATGTCAGTTAGTTTACTAGGTAGCTATGTTATGCTAGCTAAAGACGTATTAGGCTAGTTGGGGTTTCTACGATCATCCACAATAAAGATACAGGTGTATCGGACATTCAAAGTAGTTTGGGCATTAAAAGAGATTAGACTATGTTTATTTTACATAAATTATTGTTAATGATTTGAAATGGGTTTAAAATGGATTTAATAATGATTTAAAACTCGCTCTCACCACCGCGGCCTGGGTTCGATTCCCGGCCAGGGACCTAACCCCAGCCACTGGGGTTGCACATGACAGTGCGTTCCCAGTGCCGGTCCCAAGCCTGGATAAAATTAGGGAGGGTTGTGTCAAGAAAGTATGTGTAAAAACTGTGCCAAATCAAATATGCGGACCAATGATCCACTGTGGCGACCCTTAACAGAAACAGCCGAAGGAACAACAACAACATTGTTAATGATTTAAAATGTTCAGGTTAGGGATGTGCACGATTATTTGAATACTGCTTGAGGCATCAAATCACTGTTCAGGTATTTGGGCATTTCCAGCAACATAAGTTGCTGTGTACAGAGGTCCACATACTAACTAACATGACTGCATGCAGGTGACAACACATTAGCTTTTAAGCTTCAATGATTAATTTATGGCTGTAAATAAGGCAGTTTGAAGTGTTTGTTCTTGCAGTGGTACGTTATGTAACCATGACTGTCGCCATGGACGATTTTGAAATCTCACTCAAAACCACTCCCACAGAAAATTTGACTAATCCTACCCACTCCTGCAGTTATTATTTTTGATTGTTCTTACCCATGATATTTTCTAACAAACTTGGTTGGTTCTATTTCCCAGAAACATATTAGTCACTTGTTATACCTGACCATCTGTATCAAAGTTTAAATCCACCTGTTCTTGAATAAATGTGTACGTGTCTGTCCACCCATCTTTTCTGTTTTTGTCAGAACTTCTCTTTTTGACCTCTCTAGCTCTGTTTGGACCTATGAGTTGCCTTCAGCTAAATAAGTTATATAAATGCTTTTGATTGGTTAAGCTGCAGTAGAGGCTCTGCTCAGTCATGCTGGTTCATGTGTTTAAAAAAAAAAAATGAGTCGCTGAACTACGGGCATTTTTTTTTTTTTTTTTTTTTTTTTGTCCTCCGTACGTCTGATCGAGTCCTTGGTTTGGTCTGGGGAAAGACTTGGAAAGGCTGGATCTGCATTAGGGCCGGGCAATATGATGATATAATATATTATATAGAATATCGTGATATCTTTTTATTTTTTTTTAAATAACAATTATAAACTTTGGAAGCAGCTGATTTGATGATAAAATTTCATACTGAATCTTTAAAATTGTAAAATTGTTTTTGTTTTCCTCTCCTGCGAATTTAAAAAAAATAATAATAATTTCTTTCTAGGCATGAAGTAAAAGTATCCTCAAATTCACCTTTTCACAGTTTTTCAGTTTTATTAAGTATAAAATTGTTGTTAATTGTTTTTTCCCTCTTGTTAAATATTTTTTAAACATGTTTCTAGACATTAAATAAAAGTATCCTCAAATTCAGCTTGTCACAGTTTTATTAACAAATTCATTAGCAAACCTTTACATCCTGATGCATATCATGCATTGTCAAAAAATTCGTTTTAAATTAAGTAGTTTTATCATATCTGCCGCCCCTAGTCTGCATCCGGACGGCAGTTTGGATGAACTTGTCAAGAAAATATAAAAAGCCAAGTCTACAAACCAGGCACCTCAGGTTTGCAGTGCAACTTCATTTTACACCAGTAACATTAGAAACATGCATGACCGTTGTGATCACATGAAGTTCCTTAATCCAATCAGATTTTCACGCCTGTGGCAGTTTCACAACATTTACCTTTTACCCAACACCAGAGCGATTACAGTAAAGCTACACTGACTAAAGCTTTTGCTGTGCATTTAATATTTCTGTTCATTATTTCTGTATATTACATCTATAAAACACATCAACACCTGCACCACTGACAGGAGGAATATTTAATTGCAGTGGGTAAATGATCCTTAAGTATTCACATTTAATGAAGCATTTGTTTATTTTTCCCTCTCAATCCATTCATTAACTCTAAAGGATATTTGAATATGAAAATTAGGCAGAATTCACATCCCTAGGTCATGATTACTTTAGTCACTTTACCATTTTATACACTGTCTTTTGTTCCTCATTCGGCTGCTCCCGTTAGGGGTCACCACAGCAGATCATTGGTCAGCGTATTTTGATTTGACACAGTTTTTACGCCGGATACCCTTCTTGACGCAACCCTCCCCAATTTTTTTTATCCAGGCTTGAGACCGGCACTGGGAGCGCACTGTTGCACGGTTCACTGGCCGGGAGCGGTGCGAGTGCTGTGGCGTAACCACTAGTCTTCCAGGGACCCTATTTTATGCACTGTCTTTTAATTTGAAAAATCATCAGAAGAATAAGAAAATGGAGCTCAGTGCAGAGTTGTGTAGACATGTTTAATTATCACTAATGCTGTCGGTAATAAGGTGTTTTTCTTTTGGTGCAGCAATATTATTTCGCTAATTAAATATCCAACACCAGTCAGTTAATGGATTTGATGTTCTTATGTAAATTTCCTGAAAAATGTAACAAACTGCATTAGATCTTATTTTGATCATTTCTGACATTATGCTAGTAACATAATTCTAATAAAAGTTAAGATTTGGCTTTAGACGTGAGTGACACACCATGATGTCGGCTAGTAGTGGCGTTTGGGCTTATTCGATTCACACACTGTCAAAGCACATCTCTCTACTCGTCCAAAATCCAACACAATCCAAACTCCTTAAGGCTGTTTTTGGTGTTTGCTTGGTGTGAAATCGGGTGAATGTCACCATAGCATATGATTTACATCATTTACATTCTCGTCACTGAGACCTCATGTCCTGTCAATGGGAAAATTTTCATCCTGGAAGACACCACTCCCATCAAGATAGAAATATTTCATCATAGAATAAAGATGATCAGTCAGAATAACTTTGTTTTGATTCGGGGTGACCCTCTGCTCGAAGTTCTCACTCATCTGTATGTTGTTTTATATCGGCTGAAATATTCATGTTGTTAAAGTGCTTCTTTACTGGTTTGTGTCATTTGCTATCTGATTAAGAAAAAGTTTGTAGATAGGTGTGATTAATAAACTGGCCACTCTGTGTATAATACAGAATTCGTGCATATATTCTAATATGTTTATTATAGTTGTTTGAAAATTAGCATGATGTGCACTTATCCAAGATAAAAGAAAGAAAGAATATGCACTAGTTATAAGAATATGTTTTTGGTCTGGATGGATTTTGCTGGTTAGGGGTAAAATTCTTATGATGGGGTCATTTTATTTTATGTGGACTGTCTCCATCCATCCATCCATCTATCTATCCATCCATCCATCCATCCCTTCAAGATCTTCTGAATCACCCCACAGACCCACGACTGGCTTTATTAATGCATATTCATGATGCATTCGACTTATCTCGGAGGAGGGAGGCTGGAATTACGTCATTTTCAGTCTGTGCTTTCGAGCTGCAAAGTAGGACGTTTCCAACTGTACTCAGTGATGTATATTTTCCTCCACAAAACAGTGAACTGTGTAGTCAGTGTTATAGATTTAACAAGCGAATATGTCTGTGTTGATTGATCTAAAGCAAATACATGAATAGACAGTATAACTCATTTAAAGGTAAGAAGAGCTGCTTTCTTTAATGTTCATGCTGTGATCAGCCACGTTGATTTGACGTCACTTGCTGATCTTGAGTTCCCGAGTAGGAGTTCCGAGTTGTTTTTTTTCCTAGTTGGAGGCCAGAGTCCCGTGTTACAAGCTTTAGTGGAGTGCAGTATTCTTACCTCTCTTACAGTGTATTATAAACGGTATAATCCAACTGCTAACATCAGTGTATTTTAATGAGAAACCGTTAGGCTTTACGGTGTTTGTGGGTGTATGTGTGGTCTGTGGGTTTAACTCATTTTTACACCTTTGTACTTGCAGGTACTGGGGGAGCAGTTGTACAGTGAGTAGAGAGGATAGCCGCCCCCACCCCAGCGCCTTCAAAGCCATGCACAGCAAGAACCGTAAGTGCAGCACTACCCCTCCTCAAGGGTACTCCATCTGTTTCTGTCTCTTTGAATGCAGCTTCAGTTAATTTGCTGATATTTGCAAACGATAACTGGGCACTTTATTAGGAACACCATAGTAATACTGGGAAGGATACCTCATTTCTAGCTTCGATTCTTCTTGGCCTGGATGACAAGGTGTTGGAAATATTCCTGCGAGATTCTGGTCTATGTTGACATGATTACATCATATCATTGCTGCAGATTTGTCAGCTGCACATTCATGCTGTGAATCTCCCTTTCTGGCACATTCTAAAGGTGTACTATTGGGTTCAGTTCTGGTGACTGGTGAGCGACAATACTCAGATAGGCTGTGGCATTCAAATGATGGTTGATTGGTATTAAGGGGCCCAATGTGTACCAAGAAAACATTCCCCACGCTGTTATATCCCATGACCAGCCTGAACTGTTGACACAAGGAAGAATGGTATCAACAGCATGATACCTATGGTCCATGGATTCATGCTGTTGATGCCAAATTCTGACCCTACCATCTACTTACCACACCAGATGACATCTTTTTCAGTCTACAGCTATCTTTTTCATCAACAAGATGTTTCCGCCTGGATCTCCCTTGTTTTGATGTTGGATGTTTTTTGATTTTCACAACATTCTGTGTAAAGTGTTGTGTGTGAAAGTCCCAGGAGATTTTCTGAAACACTCAAACCAGCCCATCTGGCACCAAAAACCATGCCACGCTCAAAATCACTGAGATCACATATTTCCTCATTCTGATGTTTAATGTGAACATTAACCGAAGCTCTTAACCTTCATTATTTTATGCATTGCACTGGTGCCACGCGATTGGAGGATTCAGATAATTGCATGAATTAGCAGGTGTACAGGTGTTCCTAATAAAGTGTATATTGAATGCATACGGATGGATACGGTCCCCTCTGAACGTATTGGAATGGCAAGGCCAATTCTTTTGTTTTTGCTATACACTGAAGACATTTGGGTTTGAGATCAAAAGATGAATATGATGCGATAGATCAGAATTTCATTCTTTCATTTCTTGATATTTACATCTAGATATGTTAAACAACTTAGAACATTTTTTTTTAACCCATCCATTTTTCAAGTGATCAGAAATATTGGAACACGTGACTGACAGTTGTTTCTTGTTGCTCAGGTGTACCCTGTTAGATTAATTGTTTAAACATTTAATAACTCTGAATGTCTACTCTTGGTTTGAATTTTGCCTGTAAAGACTGCATTTGTTATTAAAAAAGATAAACCAACTTGAAGACCAGAGAGCTGTCTATGGGAGAAAAGCAAGCCATTTTGAAGCTGAGAAAAGAGGGAAAATCCATTGCACCAGTATTGGGCATAGCCAATACAACAATTTGGAATGTTCTGAAAAAGAAAGAAACCACTGGTGTACTAACAACCAGACATTGAACAGGTTGGCCAAGGAAAACAATAGCAACTGATGACAGAACCATTCAAACCAAGTCCAAAAACAACATTCAGTGACATCACCAACAACCTCCACAGGGCAGGAGTGAAAGTATCACATTCCACCATTCAAAGAAGACTTTGAGAGCAGAAATATAGGCCATACCACAAAATACAAACCACTCATCAACAGTAAGAATCAGAAGGCCAGATTGGAATTCATAAAGAAATACAGAGATGAGCTACAAAAGTTCTGGACCAAGATTAACTTCAGCCAAAGTGAAAGGCCAAAGTGTGAAGAGAAAGAAAGGATCTGCTCATGATCCAAAACATACGAGCTCATCAGTCAAGCTCGGTGGAGGTAGTGTCATGGCTTGGGCTTGCATGGCTGCTTCTGGAACGGACTCACTAACCTTTATTAATGATGTCACTCATAATGGTAGCAGCAGAATGTATTCAGAACTCTGCAGAAACATGTTTGCCGATTTACAGAGAAATGCTTCCAATCTAATTGGGAGGAACTTCAACATGCAGCAAGACAATGACCCAGTACACAGTGCCAACACAACAAAGCACTTCATCACGGGAAACAATGGAAGGTTTTAGACTGGCCAAATCAATCACTACAGCATTTCATCTCCTGAAGAGGAAACTGAAGAGAGAAAATCCCCAAAACAAGCAACAACTGAAAGACACCAAGCCTGGAAAAGTATCGGTCACTGGCTTGATGCAGTTATTGCAAGCAAGGGATATGCAACCAAATATTAAGTGTTATTTACTTTCATTTACTTTAAAACTATTTGTTCCTATACTTTTGGTCACCTAAAATACATGGTCTGACACTAAAGGTGCCATGTTCTAACACATCTAGATGTAAATATCATGTAGAATGAAAGCTGAAATTCTGATCTGTTGTCTTTGAGATCTGTTGATCGCAAACCCCTTTTTTTCAGATAGGTACACACTTCTCTGAAATTCTTCAGCCTTTGTGCTTTAAACAATTTTACCCCAACACGATTTGTGTTACATTATAACAATCTCAATATTAAAATACAACAATATATTGTATTTTATTACTTGGGTATTTCTCATAAAATGTTTTTGAAGTTTGTAGAAGAGTTAACAACTATGTTAACAACAGCTATGTATGAATGGGTGTAAAACTTCCATGCATTTAAGGCCCAAGTCATTCACTAAACTTCTTAAAGGTCCATTAGGTAATATTTGTCACTAATATTTGTCAATACTATTAGACAGATCAGGTCTCTAACGGAGTTGAATGAGATTTGAATGTGCAGTGTTCTAACATTATCAACATCAACATGAAATTTTATGAGAATGTTCACGAGTGCTGCTGTTTGTCCTTTTTCCTTTTCCTTTTGAGCGCCAAGATACAGCTACTTGAAAGCCAAGTTACAACTCTATTAACACGTTTTATGAGGAGCGCAGTCACTGTCCTTATTTCTTTGTAATGAAAAAAAACCCATACTCGATTCGTTATGTAAAGCCAGCCAGTCAAAAAAGTTTTATGCAGATTGCCTTTAAATACCTGCCTTTTAAAACGTGTTTTTTGTCATAACATTTTTCCCCCCCTGAAGCACAGAGTGGCTTTTTTGCCTACAGGAGAATTATCTGTCTGTGCTGGGCGCTTGCTGATTTTAGACTGAGATGGGGGCGGAGTAAAGGGGCATTGGGGGTGCCTATATAATAACTGTCTAGAGTCCTTCCAAACATCAACAAGCATTCTGGACTGGAAGGCAGTTTTCCAGATGGGCTTTTTCAGCCACATAATGCGTTAATGCTGAGGACATGTTACAGAAAAATGTTTGCATGTCAGTACAGAAAGCAGTATATTACATAAGAGACACTTTTCAGACAAAAAAACGTAATGAAGGCTGCTGGGTTTTGCTGCAGAAATGAGAAGCAAGTGCAACAGTCAAAGTTTCCAGAAGAACTGTGGCTGCTTCTGCAAAATGCTCCGTACCAGATAATTTCCTTATAAAACTGCACAATTTGTACCTGAGACTATTTTTTTAAGTAAAGAGTCAAGCCAAGTACTGACTTTGTTTAATTTATTACTGTTTACAAATATTACATTCTTTTTAAGGCATCTTTGCTCTACAGCATTTCTTTGCACATGCCTAAGACTTTTGCACAGTATTATGTGTGTATCTGTATGTGTGTATCTGTATGCGTGTGTGTGTGTGTGTGTGTGTGTGTGTGTGTGTGTGTGTGCGCACAGTATACACACACTGTCCACTTTATTAGGAACACCTGTGCACCTGTAAACCATCATCATCTTTATTATTATTAACATCAGTTATATTTCCCATTCTCTGTTCCATAAGGAACTGAAGGAGCTTGTTTGCTGCCTGAGCTCTCAAGCGCTTCATTGTTCTTGCATAGTTATGTTGACCTCAGTTTTATTTTTTGTCATTCTTATGCAGTATCCTCTGTCTACACATATATGTTCTGCAGAGAGGAGACACGGTTCTGCAAGTGGTTCACGAGCCCCTCTGGTTCCCCTGAAGGCTAAGATGTCTCTGAGTCAGAGTGACGTAGAGCCTCTGCCATTTCGTGTGCCTCGCGACTACCCGCACTCTCGCTTCAACAAAGCCCCGCTCGCTGTCTACCCACCCAAGGGAGCCCGAACAAAAGCCTGGTTTGTGCCCTGTGCCTTCCTCTCAACTATACTAATGAAATATTTCCACATGAACCCTAGTTCTGCTAATTCTACTTATATATGGTGTATAATATATAATAAAATCTCACTTTCACTGCCTTTCTGCTGTAGTGTGTCCTTACCCGTAGTGAGTCTGGAGAAGATGCCCTGTTTCAGTCGCTCAGAGGGAGCACAAATCAAAGTCAGCTCTACTCCATCCACAGCTGGGTCATCACTTTCTATCCCCTCTTCATCCTCTACGTCTTTCTCACCATCCTTCTCTTCCCTAAAGTCTACCCTTGCGTCACAAGCATCTTGCAGGAATCAGGAAAAGCTTGTGAATGGCCGGGGTACCATAACCCCACGCTCCACCACACCCCCGTTATTGACTGACAGGCGGCCAAGCCCATCACAGTCGTCTCCCTTGGACAAGCGGCTCGCTGCGTCTCCGTCCTCACAGGACAGAAGACCTGCCACATCTCCTTCTCCATCTGCACTGGACAGGAGATCTGGTGTCTCACCCTCTCCACCAGACCGAAAACATCTGAATGGAGCAAAGAGCAGTAGTCACAGGAGAGTTTCAGGTTAGAAGATCAGCTTATTTACCCCATATAGTATTTTTGCTTAATAGTTATTTTTTCTTTTATTAACAATTTAGTTCTGCTTTAGTTTTAGTGGCATAAAGCATCTGTATAGAACAATTCTATCTGAAGAAACTCAGTTTGCTCAGTTGGAGTAAAACTATATCTAAATGCTGTTATTGATAATAATTCTAGGCCATTAATTGTAAAGTTTTTTTTGTAGAAAACAGCCCACCCAGCTCTGTATCTCTGCCTGAACTCTGGGGGTTAGCAGGGAGAGTGCCGTGGTGGTAGACAGGCTCCAGCTTATGACTTGTTGGATGAGACAGCTCTTCCTCTCCATATGTTGTTTGTGCAGGCCTGGCCTCACCCCAGGCCTGATTTATGCTGTGTTATTAACCAGCCCCAGCTGCTCATGCTTTATGCTCCTTACAAACCCACAACTGTTTCTTCTTACTGGCCCTTCTTCATCAAAGTTGCATGTGGTCAAATCTAATAATGAAATGATTTTCAAAAATACTTGATTTGCAGTTAAATCATCAATATCAATTACAGCAATAAGTATAACAAGTATAGTAAATAGAGTAGTGTGACTAATAATAAAAACGATATCCATAAGATCCAAGCACCCTTCGAATGTAGCGTTCCCAGTGGCCAGTTCTTGCCAAGTTTCATACAACACGAAAGAAACCAGTTTGTTTGTTTGTTTGTTTTCAGGTTTTGTGACCATTGTGGTAGATGCCTGCTAAAAGCTGATTGGTCAATGGCGGCCATGTATTTTCAATTAATCCTCATTAGAAATTATTATAAATTAATTTACAAAGATGCAGTATACGAAATTTTGGTCATACTTCTAGCTCCTGTGAAACCATTATTTAAATTTAACCCTGCCCCCTATGGATGACCACACCCCAAACTTTGCACTTGTTCTCAGAACCTTTACATTTTGTCTGAAGAATGTAAGTAGGTGGAGCCTAAGGGTCTTAGCTCATTGCTCTTGCCTGAGTCATGGGAAGGGAGTATTATCTATTGACCAAAGTTCATGAATGTACAACCTACAGTTTGGTGTGCTTGATCCCTTTTAGCAAAGAAAATAAGGGAAAATAATAATACGATGATGAAGAAGATGACGTTGTGCCTAGCCTAGAAATGGTCATGGTCAGACTGACACCAGCCTTGTGATTGCACAAGTTTTAATATATATTGCAGTTTGCGGCTAGTTCTACTTTCAGAGACGGTTATTGGTGTTAATCGATAAAAGAGATACTAAATATATATATATATAGTGTGTGTGTGTGTGTATGTATGTATGTATGTATGTGTGTGTGTGTGTGTGTGTGTGTGTGTATATATATATATATATATATATATATATATATATATATATATATATATATATATATATATATATATATATATATATTAATAATACATTTAAAAAAATGAAATGTCTGTATGAACCCTGAAAAATCCTAATAATTCCAGTTTGTTGCTTGGACCCCTAATAATATTTGTAATCGCACTTGCACATTCAGGAACCTCTTACCAAAATACAGGAAATGGGGATTAGTGTCGATACATAATTTGTAAATGTGATTTAGAATGCTCAGAAGTGGATATCAGTCCTTCAGTTGCATAAATTAGTGCATTTACATGCCAAAAAGGCACTGCAAAGTTCTGAGCTGGATGAAGAGTCAGGCAGGCTGTTCAATATCACTACGATATTATCACTTGTATTTCTGAGGTTATTACATAATTTCATATCAACACTGAAACACGCCAGCTGCGATTTTTATTCAATTAATTTCTGTCAGCATTTTGTTTATATGAAATAAGGATTTGTTTATGTTGTTCAGGATTGGAAACTTGGCTCACCTGTATTTATAAATAAAGCTTTAATTAAATCTGAATTCAGATAAACCTATTTTGAGGACTAAAATGTATAAAAACCTAGCTTATAACTAAAGTTCGCATAATTGCCTGCAGGTAAGGCTGTAACATGGTTCTGTTTTCTACCTGATTTCAACCAAAAAACAGAGCCCTAGTCCATAGCTATCGATAAATATGCCTAGATGATAACATTAATTTTCATGAAAAGACTTGCAAAAGGCAAACATCTTGGACTATAAATAAACTTCCCTCACTTTCATCGGATTATTTGCTCAGAAACACAACGCCTGCCAAAATTAGGGTGTGTTTCATGTAAATGAGATGCGTTTGAGGGTAAATTAGGGTGTATTGTATGCGTATGACGTAAATAAGATGCTAGTGGGCGGAAGCATGTTTCCACACCCCTGAAGCTGATTCATCAATTGCACTTAAATCATTGCTCGTTTTGATGTCATACAACAGTTTAATGAATATCTTCGATGTGCTCAAATCTGCTTTTGTTTCTACACAACTTTGAAGAAAACAGGCCGCCGCCTTTCGGAACCAGGAGTAAGCTCGATCCCTCAATTCTGAGAGATGACGAGACATTATGAGATGATGAGAGAGTAATGAGAGATTATGGTTAATAAAGGACTTTTGTGTGGACAGATTCTGTGTATAGGAGAACATTTCTCTTCCATCTTAAATTTTGAGGTTTTAAACATTTCTGCAAATTTCAGCTGATAAAAATTTAAATATACGTGATCATATTTCTACTTGTTGCTTTTATTTTAGGGAGAGTCTATGATCCGAATAAGCACTGTGGAGTCCTGGATCCAGAGAGCAAGCGGCCTTGCACTCGATCTCTTACGTGCAAGGTTGGATACATGTTTTAGTCCAGTTCTCAGTGTTTTAATCATAGTGGATATGTTCTTCTTAGTACTCATAAGATCATAGATTTCTGGCTAGCTAAAGATACTGTTGTGTATGCAGACCCACTCTTTGACTCATCGTCGTACAGTCCCAGGTCGGAAGAAGGACTTTGATATTCTTCTGGCTGAACATAAGGGCCGGGCTAAGGAGAAAGACGCAGGGCAAAAGAGGGATGCAGCCAGTAGCCAAACAGCCCAGTTGACCCAGACACTCAGTCCTCTTTCCAGCACACCTTCAGGCTGTCACAATGGCAAGACCACTCCTACAATCAAGCTGAGGCTGGCCAGCACACACATGCAGAGGTACAAACAAAATGACCTAAAGGAAGTACTCACCTCAAGGTGTAGTGTTTTGTGCATGTTGAGTTGCTTTTCTGCTCAACATGGTTATAAAGAGTGATTATATGAGTTACTATATTCTTCCTGGCAGCTTGACCCAGTCTGGCCATTTTCCTCTGATCTCTCTTATCAGCAAGGTGTTTCCACCCACAGGACTGTCACCCACTCAGTATTTTTTGTTTTTTGCACCATTCTGTGTAAACTCTAGAGACTGTTGTGTGTGAAAATCCCAGGAGCTCAGCAGTTTCTGAACTACTCAAACCAGCCCATCTGGCACCAACAACCATGTCACGGTTAAAGTCACAGAGATCACACATTGTTCCCCAATCTGATGTTTGACTTGAACATTACCTAAAGCTTTTGACCTGTATCTGCATAATTTTATGCATTGTGCTGCTGCCACGTGATTGGCTGATTAGATAACTGCATGAACATGCAAGTGTACAGGTGTTCCTATTAAAGTGGATGATGAGTGTATATAGGGCTGTTTAGGCTCTTTTGCGCCACCTAGTGGTTATTGCTTTAATTGCTACAGATGTACATAAAGTATGCAGTCAGGTATGTGAACAATGCTCACATTGATGCCTGGGGCACATGTTCACATGTGGTCACAGGTCAAGTATAACTCTGAATTAAGGGTGTCAGTATGTCTATTGCTGTATGTCTATTTGCATTAGTCTGTGTTTTTCTGCTCTTTTTGTTTAGCTACCATCTGACACTTGCCCTGACCAGAAGTTCAGTATTTTGGTGCCTTAAATAGTTACATAAAATATCACATGGCACCTCAATAAATCCAGAATAATACATGAAGTCTGGTCACATATTATTAAACTAGGTGCATAAAATAATAATAGAAAAAAATGAACGAGTGTCCATTCATCAGCATCAGCAAGAGGAGAATTGTTAGTCATGGTCATCTAAACACAATTTCAAATATCACTTCAAACAACAACAAAAGAAATCTGCTACAGCAAAGCGTGTCCTCAACTTAATATCTCCTACAGTGATCATATGTATACTTTTCATTTTGCTTGGTGTTTACTCTTGCACATAATAAAACATAATTCCCCAACTGTATTATTGCTGAGATTTTTGGAAAGTGCTGAGATAACTCACTTCTGTCACTACCAGATACTGAACACTTTATCATGTCTGGAACTGACAGCTGCATTTTCCTTTGGCTTATGCTGCATTCGACTAGAGGTCATAACTTGAGCTAATCTCTGACTAGGAAAAAAACAAAGAAAACGCTTCCTCAGATTGGAATTCCTACCCAGAAACTCAGGAACGTCTCAACCCCAAGTTAAGCAAAACATGGAAGTAGCTTTGTTTTTTTTCCCACGTTGTAGTTCGAACAAACAGAGATTGAAAATGATGTAGTTCTGACTTCCCACTTCTGAGGTAAGGCAAATGCAGCAAATTATATGAGAGAGTTTTAAATAGGGTTTAAGGTGTATAAGTAGTACTAGAATCATCCATCTGTTGCTCTTTGTAATTACATCATGCACTTACTGTGCTGATCCTAACGTGAGAGTTCATCAGTATCTATTGTTTAGATCTGTGAACTGATTAAACATTGCATTTAATCAATATCCCTTCAGTAAAATAAAAATCAGTACTGACTGATGTTGATGTGCATCACAGCTGTGGGAATGCCCTTACTGCAGACACACCTACCCTAGAAAATTCTAAAAAGACATAAAAAAAACAAGTTTGCTAGTTTATACCATTTATCTTCCTTTTTAAACATATCTGGTGCATTATATAAAAAATATTTTGTTATTTATCTACACTGTATGGCCAAAAGTTTTTGGACACCTGGCCATCACACCCATATGTTCTTGTTGAACATCCCATTCCAGGTTTAGTCCACTTTGCTGTTATAATAACCTCCACTCTTCTGGGAAGGCTTTCCACTAGATTTTGGAGAGTGGCTGGGGGGATTTGTGATCATTCAGCCACAAGAGCATTAGTGAGGTCAGGTATTAATGTTGGGTGAGGAGGTCTGGGGTGCAGTTGGTGTTCCAGTTCATCTCAAAGGTGTTCAGTGGGGTTGAGGTCAGGGCTCTGTGCAGGACACTCGAGTTCTTCCACTCCAACCTTAACACACCATGTCTTCATGGAGCTCGCTTTGTGCACAGGGGCATTGTCGTGCTGGAACAGGTTTGGGCCTCTTAGTTCCAGTGAAGGGAAATTGTAATGCTACAGCATACAAAGACATTCTATACAGTTGTGTGCTTTAGACTTAGTGGCAACAGTTTGGGGAAGAACCACAGGTATGATGGGTATGTGTCCACATACTTCTGGCCATATAGTGTATTTTTTTTTTTTTTTTTTATTAGAAATGCTCTTTTTCTGATTTTCAGTCTCGCTTCTCTCATTCTTTTATAAATCACCCTGGCACAACATACCAGCTCCTTCCTGTTTCTATTTCTTATTTTTTTTATTACTTATTTACTTATTTTTATATCTCCTCTGTACACAGAGTCTCTGGTGGTGGGGGTGCAGTGGTGCTCAGTTCCACGACTATTCCTGCCCCTGATCAAATACCCAGCTGCCAGAGATACAGCGGGGATGTCCATGAATCCAGCGATGAGGCAGAATCTGAGCTTGCTGAGGAACTGGAGAAAACGTCATGTCATTACTCCTCTTACCACCCACGACCCATTAGTGTAAGAACAACAGGACTGCCATTAGAAATCCTCTATGACTTCCAATACTAGTTGATTCATTTTGATGTGAGATTCTGTAGTTTCTGAAGTGGTGGATAAAGCAAAAGACCAGGATACGGCTTTTTCCAGAGCAAGCTATGTATAAAAAATATATAACGTTTTTCAGTCTTTTCAGTAGGACTATTTTAAACACCTTTGTAAGTCTAAACAAGTTTGAAATAATCAACAATCAATATCATGAGAGCACATATGAGTGCAACATGCCCCATCAGGTCATAATACTATTTCCATATTCCTTACAAACAATGCATCCTAGAATACATTTTAGACTACATGATGTACCTAGTGAGAAGATAAACCAGAAGCAGTGAAATCTTCTTCGTAAGTTGTTAGCTAGCTACATTTCATCATTTAATTATAATTTGAGAAACTTGGGCAAAGCACTGGGATGTAGACTAAATAATAATACTAATAAATGTACAGAAATGATCATAAACCAACCTGCCTGTCTTGAGCAAGCGTTTTACTGCTGTAGATAATTTAAAATCTACTAAAAGCTATTAAAAACAACTATAAAAATTGCCTAGCATAATAATAATAATAATAATAATAATAATAATAATAATACATCAGAGTTCATGTTCATATAATAGGAATCAGCAATAACACACACTACATAGAATGACAGTATAAACTTCAACTTTTAAAGAAAGATACAGTCAGGTCCATAAGTATTTGGACAGTGACACAGTTTTCGTAATTTTGCCTCTGTACACCACAATGGATTTGAAATGAAGCAATCAAGATGTGATTGAAGTGTAGCCTTTCAGCTTTCATTCAAGGGGTTTAACAAAAATATTGCATTAACCGTTTAGGAATTACAGCCATTTTTTACATAGTCGCTCTGTTCTCACAGGCTCAAAAGTAATTGGACAAACTAACAATTATAAATGTAAGGAATATTTTTAATACATGGATGCAAATCCTTTGCAGTCAATGACTGCCTGATGTTTGGAACCCTTGGACATGGACCAGATGCTGAGTTTCCTCACTTCAGTTAGGTGGTTAGTTTGTTGCTAGCAAAAGATGAACATGGAGGCGTCCATGTTTTTTTCAACACCTCCGCATAAAACACTCCCGTAAAAAATACAATCAAAGGGACAGTATAAAAAAAATTATTCAGGAGCTGTATCTGCCCTGCTGTACATATTTCTAAAGAAATATATTATAACCTATGAATAATGTTTCTTCGCCTTGTTTTGTCCTTGCTTCTGGTCAGTGGTGTGCATTCAGCAGCCGGTTGATGGGCCAGGGCCACTATGTGTTTGACAGACACTGGGACAGGATGAGGCTTGCGCTGCACTGCATGGTGGAGAAGCATGTCAATGCTCAGATGTGGAGGTAAGAGTACACACATGGATTGTCTTTCCAAATGACCTACTTCACTGTGCAGTTCTCCCTGTGTATGCAGAGGTGTTGAAACTCTGCTGTGTATCAAACAAGCGCTGACTGGTTGTGCACTGATTGCTTGTGTAAACTAGCATGGGAGTGGCAGACTTTCGAAGACTGGCTAGCAGAAAAGGTGTGAATCCTAAATATCAGCAGATTTCCAGAAGTATAAATGAGCTTTGAGACTAAATGGTGTTGGTGTGATGTTGGCTTCTTCTGTGCACAGATGATGCTCTATTCAGTGCAGTCAAGGTTCCTGCCACAGCCTGATGATGTCACGTTTTGTGTGTTGTAGGAAAGTCCCTCTAGCGGCAGACAGCGTGCCTAGCATGTCTGATTCATCATCTCTGAGCATGTCCCTTCTCCCTAGCCCCACTCCACCCCTTGACTCTATTTCCACTGTGTCCTGCTCCACCCCTTTCTCCCAGAACGGCACCAGAATCTTCTGCCTCCAGGAATCCAAACTGCAGCTGAATAAAACAGCCAAGTCATTAAAAACCTCTGCAGTAGGGGTGTTGTTGAAAAAGCACAAGCCACCTCCGGTTGCTGAGAAAAGAAATGGGAGTGGCTACCATCTTTCAGGCCCTGCACACATCAGCAATGGCACGGCGGCGCTGAGCATGCGGTCCAAACCAAGCCAGCCTGGGGGAAGTCAGGGGCTGAGCAACATGGACAGATACACCAGCATCGAGCTAAACCTGCCCCAGGCTCCGAAGGGCAATCATGGGGCAGTTTTGTCCCAAAGCCTGCTGCCATGCGGATCCACAGAGGGACGCAAACGCAAAACCTCCGGCTCTGAGCGAGCTGGCAAAGTGACCAAAACAACGGCGCACAATGAAATCTTCCAGAAGAGCAGCACTGCTTTGCTGTCCTCGGCAGCTGAGGCGTCCCATAGCGCCCTCTCCAGACTGGTGAGCACTGAGATTTAGTGGTACGGTCACTATAATCATATTAGACTGTAATTGTAGATTAACTGATAGCACAGAGTTTTCATACTACATTCTTTTTGTGTATATATTATAGATTGTGTGTCTGTTAATGCTGTTCTACCATATAAACAAATTCTAGTATGATAACTGTAATGGATAAATATTTAATTCATGTATAGTACAGAAACGTGTACCAGATCATGGATGAATTCTCAAATCAGAAGGTGTGAATTAATTTTCTAAAACAGCAGCTCGGACAATATTTCTGGCTATAATGTAAATGATAGGTGTGTATTAAGTTGCTCATTTTAAAATGTTATTATTCATAGAGTAACAGTAACAGGGATGTCACATAATCTCAGGCTAATAATAAACTGATTTTTAAAACTTGTTGTTTAACAAAGAAAAACATATTTGCTGATAGGAAATTTTGTGTTAGGAGACATTTATATCATTTTTTGGAGACAGTCTCACTTCTATGATTTTCTTGACATCCTGATTTCTTAATGCCAACATCTTCTGGTCTTGTTAGTCCTTATTTATTCATCATCTGCATCAGTAACCATTTGCCTCTCCTCTTCTCTACGTTAATCAGATGCCTAGCTAGTTCTACAGATGGATTAGATCAAGCTAAGAGTGGAAAAGGAAATAGGTAGAGACGTTTAGACTGGGTAGACCAAAGCTCAGAATGTATTTTAATTTAGTAGAACATCAACATGCCACAACACTAATGATTAGCCTCTTAATGTTACAGGTTATACCCAAATGAAGCCAGCTATCTAATGTTTGATACAAAAATAGTTAGCTAATGTTGGAAAAAAGCTCAGATGGATCACATCAAGCAAGTCTTTATTGTAAATTAATTAAATATTTATCCATTTATTCATTAACAGGATTGCTGCTTACACACTTGTAAACTGGAATATTGTGCTTAACTGTTATCCTACCATGAATTTTTATTTGATAGCCTTGCCATAACAGACACATAATTGATAATATAAACACAAAGTAGTCGTAGCCTGGAGGCATGTCTTAGCAATGCCATATGAAAAACATTCTAGCCAAACATTGTAAACTGAACATATTTTTTGTAGAGTATCTTAGCTAGCTAGCAAAGGGAATGTCAACTATTCCTCCTTTTAGCAGGCATTAGTTATATAGTATCCAGTAGGCCTGGGTTTTGAACCAGTACTTTTTTAACTAGTTTTCTCCCCAGCTCATTTCCCAACTCATTTCCCAATTCCTGCCCACTTCCTAGCTCTCCCCTGTCACACGACAAGGAAGATGAAAGCTAGCACATCCTTTTCTCCAAGACACATGACGCCAGCCACTACATCCTTTTGAACTGCTGCTCATGCAGCAGCAAAGGGCAGCGTAACACACTCTGGGGAAAGCGCTATCCGCCCTCTTCTTCATACATGAGCTCACAGATGAGACATAGTATCTCATAATTAAACGTATTGACTCTGGAGCTGGTTGTTATGAGGCATATTGCGATTAAGCAAATGCTGCTAAATATTCCCTGTTAGGAAAGTGTGACTAAAAGGACAGCAAGTTGCTAACCTGACATTTTTTCAGTGACATTAAAAACAATGGCTAATTTAGAGAATGAGATAAATTTCCCCATATTAGAATTCACAGAATTCTATGCATAATTTGACAAGAACAATTAAGTAATGTACCTTCAACAGGATCTCAGGATGCTGTTAGGTAAATATCACAGTGTGTCATTTAGTTATGTCAAGTGTTATATATATATATATATATATATATATATATATATATATATATATACACACATATATATATATATATATATATGTCTATATACCCCTTTTTGCAGGTTTTCTGTGATTTAAACCAAGATAAATCATGTCAGATCCTTTTCCACATTTAATGTTATATAGAAACCAACAAAATTAATGTGGGGGGAAAAAACAAATAGAAATGATTTAGGGGAAAAAAGAAAAACCTTACATTAATCTAGGTGCACAAGTTTACACACCCTTTTATAATGGGGCATGTGACTGTGCTCAGAACGAACCAATCACATTCAAACTCATGTTCAAAAGTAAGGATCATATACCTGTCATCAATGAAGTGATTCTGATTAACCCAAGAAGATCTGCTGTTTCTATAGGATTGTCTTCACATCTTGGTTTCATCTGACTGCTGAAGCCATGGTCCTCAAAGAGCTGACAAACCATGTGGCAACATGTGCTATTGTCTGATCAGACCAAGGTAGAACATTATGGGCACAATTCCAAAACAAGAGAGATTATCACCCAAAAAAACCCCACTATACTCATGGTGAAGCATGGTGGTGGCAGCATCATGCTGTGGGGCTGTTTGTTTTCATCTGGGACTAGGGCTCTAGTCAAGATAGAGGGATTCGTGGATAGCTCCAAATACCAATCTAATTTGACACAAAACTTGCAGGCCTCTGTTAGACATCTGAGGATGAAGAAAAAATTCACCTTCCAGCACAATAACGATCCAAACACAAATCCAGAACGGCTTCAGAAGAAGAAGATGAACATTTTGGACAGGCCCAATTAGAGCCAGGTCTAAATCCTATCCAAAACCTGTGGAATTACTTGAAGAGCACTGTTTACAGGAGATCCCCTGGAAGATTTTTGGAAGGAAGAGAATTTTTGCAAGGAGGAGTGAAATAAAATTGCCAAATCATGAAGTTGGTAGACTCCCAAAAAGACTGAGTGCTGTATTACAAGCAAAATGTGCTTTTACAAAATATTAGTTAAGGGTTGTTCCCATTTATGTAACCAGGTTATTGTAACTTTTCTCTTTCTTCTTTTTTTTTAATTCTAAAATGTTTATATTTGTTTTTCACTTGAATTTTGCTGGTTGCTATATCACTATGTCACATCTTGGTTTAATTTTTTAGATCACAGAAACCTGCACTTTTAACAGGGGTGTCTACACTGATTATATCCAATGTATGCATGCAGTACAACTAATCCATGTGTGTTTTCAGTCCAAGGTGCATCAGTGACACTGGCTGAGGTGGAACAAGTAAAGCAGCTTTGCAGCAGTGACCTTTAACCCCCCTCTTTTACACACGGTGGTGACCTTTAACCTGCCTTGGCCTGCATGCAGTGCCGTGACCCCACATTGGCCCCGTGGAGCCCATTGCACTGTGTGTGAGGGTGTGTGCCTGTGCACCCTGAATGTTCAATGACAAACCCGGCCCACTGGGGCTTTGATGTATCAGTCTATCTCGTTTGTTTAGGTACTGCAACTTGTAATAGAACTGGTCATCTGCATAACAACAGTAACAAACTGCCATTTCATTCTGGTCATCTGTCAAAAAAACTTTACATACAAAGATGTCTCAGATGTTTAAGAATCAACGTGGCTTTTTGTACATCATACACCCCCAGCAAGTTTTTTTTTCTTTTTTTTTCTTTTTTTTCAACGGGTCTGGCAGTTTGGAAAAGTGGAACAGTAAAGACAAACTGGTTGGATTTGATACGTCAGTGTGCTGGAAGTGTGAGGCAGGCTCTTCAGACTTGACCGGATCTAAAGTGCACTTAGTGTCCTATCATGCCTGGACTGCACAACAGGCTGCTGAGGAGAAAAAAAACAGACAAACAAAATAAAGCATTTCACCAAGGGAATATTTTATAGATGCTTTTTGGCAAGCTGTATTTTTCTAAAGAGGGTGAATTCAGGTTTTTGAGTATTTTGGAGTTCTTCTGTCACAAGTGTTACTGAAGAATACAATGTTCAGGACTCAAATCCAAGTTGGAAAGCAAACTAGCATAGTGTTAAATTTTGTATAATAATTTATCCCACATATTAATTTTCCTAACTTACATGGCTTATGGCATTGCTCAAATGTATATTTGTATGTCATTATAAAAGTTTAAGTATTATTATAATAGACACCTTATTGTTGGAAATATGAGTGCATATCTTTTTTTTTTCTTTTTTTTTTTTTTAATATTTATTATTAGTGTCTTTCAGAGCTTAGGAATCTAGAAGCTTCTGTCTTCCCTGATCTTCAAATGGTTTATCATGATTGACCTTAGTTCTTGTATGATATTAAGAGACACTCAACCGCACAAAATCAAAATAAGGAAAAGGAGCTTTTTAAAAACAAAGATTGTTACAAGCAGAATGGCAGCCTTTAGAAGCCAGTGAGAAGAATCACAGCTTCTTAAGCTAAGCGAGTTTTTTATTTTATTTTTTTTTTGTAATATTTTTACATAACATTTTCAGTGAACTCTTGCCTAGCTGTGAATTCTGACCGAGTAATTAAAGTTACGCTCAGTGGGATTTTTTTTTTTTCTTTTGGTCCATATAGTTTTTCAAAGTGTATATGTGTAGAATGCCATCTCTTTGCTTTTTTCAATTCATAAAGGAGTTTAATTTTATTGTTTTTTCACCATGACAGATCTGTTTAATATGTATTATTATTATTATTATTATTATTTTTATATAATTTAGTTGTAAACCTGTACTGGTTGTAGTGTTAAGAACAGGATTTAAGATTCTACGTCACTGTAACTCACCATTAGTGTCACACACAAGAGTTTCAGCTTTGTTTTGCTCCACTGAGTCACAGTGATATTCTTTATAATATTGTCGATCTTGTGAAGACAGAACTCTGACAATTTGTAAAGATCCCCCTTTTTGCACTTTTGTCTTTGAACAGGAATTTAATATGTTTCTATTTATAAAGGTATAATGAGGCATGTAATGAGGAATAGGGAAAGATATCTGTACAGTTTTGTCAATAACAGCCAATACTGTGTAATGACATGTAACATGTAAGGACATGTAACATGTAAGGACATAACTGTGTGATCCCAAATGCCATAACACCGTACCCGTCTGCTGTGCGGGTATATAAATTGCCCTGTATGTGTCATTATTACCGTATTGCCTTGCTGCTATGCAAAATTGGCTGTAGGTCAACTGCCAGAGCTAAAAACCTAACCCCGAACAGTTTTTTTACCTTCCAGGTGATCGTGCACAGTGCTTCCGCAAAGTACTCAGGAGATGGTTCGGTCATGTGCAAGCGAACGAGATTTCACACATCACGCAAAATCCTGTAGATCTTCTTTCACATTCTTGGATGAGAGAACTGTGAGGTGAACAAAAATCACCCTGGAATTTGGTGCCATGTTTTTTAGTTCCCAGTCTTTGTCAGGCCATTGCATTGACCAATGCTGTCACTGCTGCAAGGATACGAGAACATTTACAGTCATTAAATATAAATCAGAAATGATGACTCATGTTGCTTTATCGCACTAAGCACACTGGGACATCTCCAAATTAATCTTTACATTACTTAATCCAGCTCTAAAAACACTATGGAGGTTTGAGTATTGTGAAGTTTACACCTCTGGGAGTTAGGAGTCATGATGTAGGTTTTTTTCGAGCCCCTTCTTTATGGATGCCTGGTCTTTAAGTGTTACTGGTGCTTTTAATGAAATATCAGAACCACAATTATCAAGGACATTCCATGACCTGCTGTAATTGACATACATTTCCAGCATTGTTCCCACCTGAAGGAATCATCATCATCATCATCATCTTCTTCTTCTTCTTCGCTTTACATTTTGTGCTGAGTTTAAACGACACTTCATTTTCACAAAACACCTTGCCATGCACTACCTCATTTACACCAAACTCATTTACACCAAACAATTTTGCAGCATCTCCTCTGAAACAAGTACAATACAATATAAACTGAGCGTTTCAACTCTCAAACATCCTAAATAGCAGTGCATGCAGTGGTCTTTGCACACACCCACAAAGACAGGGACCTCATATTTTTCTTTCCCTAAGTGATTTTGACAGAATTTATTCTCAGGACTAAAATATGTGAAGGAAAACCAATCAGGCATGTGTCACATCAGTGGGCCAGAAAATACATTTTAATTCATCCAAATAGCTGCTTATATGCATCGAACACTGAGATATACAGTGCCATCTAGTACCAAATTTTGATTTATGGCTTTTCATGCTTTAAATGGCAATATACTAAAACATGTTCATTAATTATGGGTTTTATAATGGCTATAAAACAGGCGCATCATGCTTTCTTTCCACTCTTACTGAACTTTTTTTTTTAAGGGTCAATACTGTCTGCTGTTGCTTAAGTAAGGGCAGTTTCTTCAAACGAATATGTAATTTTCTTCATCAGAATGTAATATCTTCATGATCTTAAGGAATAATAGAAAATGACCAGTGCCCAGTTTCACAGAACACACATACAGTTCTAGTGAAGCAGAAAAAAAGGAAATGTCTGAATACTGTAAACTGCAGTTCTGTTTAGTGTATCTCTTTCTGTCGCTGGGGTGAGATTTCCCAAACGCATCCTTACCCAAAGGTGATACAGGCCATGTGGTTAAACAAGAGTCAGACTGACCACTTTGTCTAAACTTAAGGTGATCTCAACACTGTGATGCTGTTGGGAAGCTGGGCCCTAACCTGTTGCATACATCTACTGATAAGTACATATGCTCTTGCACATGTGTGCATATGACTACTTTGCTTTTATTTGTGAATGTCAATAGCAAGAAAAGACAAGCTTTTTTAAAATAAAAAAAAAAACAACAATTTGATACCTAAAACAGAATGTCCAGAGTGTCCATTGACCTTTCTCGCCCTGTTGGCCTGTGCATTGTCAACAATGAAATAGATGTGTATTTTCAGGTTTGACTATGTTTTGCATTTCAAGTGTTACATAAATAATTTTTATCTACTTTATTGAGTCAGTTGTCTTTTCTTGATCAAGCACTGTGATTGCTGTGTAGAAGGTCTTCATAAAATTTTTCACTGAGAAAACCTGTAACCTTTTGCTCTTAATGGGAAATTCCCAGCAGCCTCCTCATTGAAATCACCTCAAGCGAAGTACACAAAGTTTCCAGAGAAACAGGATGTTTCTGTCAAGTGTGCGCGCGTGTGTGTGTGTGTGTGTATGGCTGCACAGTGGTGCAGTAGATCGCTTTGCTTCCTCACTACTTCGGGAATCCCAGGCTTCATCGTGTCTGGTGTGAACGTGTGCCCTGCATTGGAACAGTGTTCCATATGGAGTATATTCCCATTTCATGGTCACTGTTCCCGGGATAGACTCCAGATCCACTACGACCCTGACCAGGATATAGCTCTTACTGAAAGTAAGTGAAAGTGAGTGTAAATATATATATAAGGCCATATATATATATATATATATATATATATATATATATATATATATATATATATATATATAATGTAACACTCACTCTCACTCACTATCAGTATATACAGTCAGGTCCGGAAGTATTTGGACAATGGTGGAGTTTTTGTGATTTTTCCTTTATACACCACCACAATGGATTTGAACCACCACAGCTTTATTTTAAGAGGTTCCACAAAAATATGGCAATTACCATTTAGGAATTATAGCCATTTTCAACAAAGTACCTTCATTTTCAGGGGCTCAAAGGTATTTGGACAAAATGACATAATTGTAAATATAACCATAATCTTAATACCTGGATGAAAATCCTTCGCAGTCAATGACTGCCTGAAATCTGGAGCCCATATTCTCAAAACTCAAATGCTGAGTTTCCTCCCTGGAAATGCTTTGCCAGGCCTTCACTGCAGCCACCTTCAGTTGCTGCTTGTTTGTGGGTCTTTCTGCCTTCAGTCTTGTCTTCAGTAAGTGAAAAGCATGCTCTATTGGGTTGAGATCAGGCGACTGACTTGGCCATTGAAGAATATTCCATTTCTTTGCCTTCAAAAAGTCTTGAGTTGCTTTCGCAGTACTGTATGTTTAGGGTCATTATTCACCTGCACTGTGAGGCGGCATCCTATCAGTTTTGTAGCATCTGGCTGAATGTGAGCAGAGAGTATAGCCCTATACACCTCAGAATTCATCTTGCTACTTCTGTCAGCTGTCACATCATCAATAAACACCAGTGAGCCCGTTCCACTGGCAGCCATACATGCCCATGCCATAACACTGCCTCCACCATGTTTGACACATGATGTGGTATACTTTGGATCAGGAGCTGTTCCTTTCTTTCGCCATACTTTTCTCTTCCCATCATTCTGGTACAAGTTAATCTTAGTTTCATCAGTCCAAAGAATCTTATTCCAGAACATGGGAGGCTTTTTTAGATGTTTTCTGGAAAAGTCTAATCTGGCTTTCCCGTTCTTGAATGCTATCAGTGGTTTGCACCTTGTTGTAAACCCTCTATTTACATTCATGAAGGCGTCTCTTGATTGTAGATTTTGACAATGATACGCCTACCTTCTCCAGAGTATTCCTGACTTCTGTTGATGTTGTGAAGGGGTTTTTCTTCACCAAGGAAAGGATTCTACGATCATCCACTTTAGTTATCTTCTGTGGTCTTCCAGGTCTTTTGATGTTGTTGAGCTCACCAGTGCTTTCTTTCTTTTTAAGAATGTACCCAACTGTTAATTTGGCCACATGTAAGGTTTTTGCTATCTCTCTTATAGATTTATGTTGTTTTTTCAGCCTAATGATGGCCTCCTTCACTTGCATTGAGATCTCCTTGGACTTCATATTGGTAGCTCCAGTCGAACAGCTGCCAAATGCCAACTCAATACCTGATATCAACTCCAGACCTTTTATCTGCTTCATTTGTCTTGAAGTAACGAGGGAATGGACCGCAATTGGTCAGTTAACTTCTTGTCAGTCAATTGTCCAAATACCTTTGAGCCCATGGAAGTACTTTGCTTAAAATGGCTGTAATTCCTAAATATTAAATGCCATATTTTTGTGGAACATCTTAAAATAAAGCTTAAAGTCTACACTTTGATTACATCTTGATTGTTTTATTTCAAATCCATTGTGGTGGTGTATGAAGGCAAAATCACAAAAACTGTCATTGTCCAAATACTTCCGGACCTGACTGTGTATGTATGTATGTATGTGTATATATATGTATATATATATATATATATATATATATATATATATATATATATATATATATATATATATATATATATATTTTTTTTTTTTTTTTTTTTTTTTTTTTTTTCTGGCACACATAAATAGTTGGCACGGAGGTGGTGTCAATCCAACCGTGATCCTTGGAGAACTTTTTGCCTCTCAAACCATCCTCTTCACTGAGTATGGGGCAAAATTCATTCATGCCCTCTTCCAGGTAGGTTTATTACAGCTCCTGTTTTAAACTTCTAAATTATTGCTCTAAGAGTGAATATGGATATTTTCAGGAATGTAGCTAATTTTTATGGCCAGTGCCTGGTTTATGAGGGTCAACACACTTTGTCCTGGGGGTGGAGTTTTGTTAACATGGGCGGGAATCATTCAAATTATGAACCCACCTAACCATTAGAGACCTAATCTTGAAAAAGAAAAAGACTAATCTCACCTGATGCACCTTTAAACTTCATATATTTCACCTTTAAACTTCAAGATTTGCATATTAACAGTGTTAAAGGTATGTGTAGAATTTGTAATTTTTGAGAACTTTTTGGTTGGATAAAGTTGTCTAAGGCTTATGACAAATGCAGCCCTCATCTGCTATACATGCCTTTTCATCTGCAAGAGGAGAAATTTGGTCTTAAAAGTATCAAAAATACACTATATGATCAAAAGTATGTGGACACCTGACCATCACACCCATATGTAATTCTTCCCCAAACTGTAGAATGTCCTTGTATGCCTTAGCATTACAATTTCCCTTCACTGGAACTAAGAGGCCCAAACCTGTTCCAGCATGACAATGCCCCTGTGCACAAAGCGAGCTCCATGAAGACATGGTGTGTTAAGGTTCTACTGGAAGAACTCGAGTGTCCTGCACAGAGTCCTGACCTCAACCCCACTGAACACCTTTGAGATGAACTGGAACACAGACTGCACCCCAGACCTCCTCACCCAACATCATATAAACATCCCAACGTCATTCCAGGACTAAATCTGGAATGGGATGTTCAAAAAGCACATATGAGTGTTATGGTAAGGAGTCCACATACTTTTGGCCATACAGTGTGTATCATACCATCATAACTAACAACACAAGTCATGTCAAACCAGGCAGACGTAAATGAGCAATGCCTGAGGTATAGTATAGCTAAATTGTTGATTAGAAGGTGGTTAAGTATAAGGAGGCAAAGGAGGCGGGGTGGACGCACAGTCAGCACATGTTCACCGGCTAGCTTGTATCCACTAATCCCAGTAATTGATAGTCTTGACACCTCAGGGTAGCGAGATTGGCTGCCAAAGCTTTTCCCTTCTTATCCTCTGTGAAACTGTGCATTGTAAAACTATTTTGTTTTATCGTCTTTGAATAAATCTGAGGCATTTTGGACAAATTTAGTTTTAACATGACATGAAACTATTAAACTTTACATTTAAAAAGCATCGTTGTTCAGTTTTTTTTTTAAATAAGAGCCTGTAATTTGTAAATTCCTAAAAGAGATTGATGGTAAAAAAAATTTCTGTGCATCTAATCACTGTCAACTCAGTCACCCATCAGCCCCCTGCCGGCTTGGGCTGCCATGTCAGTGCTCTTATCGTTCACTTTCAGACTGTCCAGTGCACATGTTGTGAAGTGTATAAGCAGCCACGATGATCATGCAGCCAGCAGTACCCCTTTCTCCAGCAGTATGGAGTATGGAGAGTGTGGAGTCTGTGGCCATCCAGAATGATGTCCCAGTTTTCATAAAAGGAGGCTACACAAGGTTCCGGACATAGAGGAAGACCATGGAGTACCTGACAAACCTGAAGATACTCTGCTACTACTACTACTACTACTACTACACACACACACACACACATCTAAATACTCTCTCTCTCTCTCTCTCTCTCTCTCTCTCTCTCACACACACACACACACACTCAAATTTAAATACTCTCTCTTTCTCTCTCACACACGTTTAAACTCTCTCTCTCTCACACACACACACACTCAAATTTAAATACTCTCTCTCACACACATACACATTTAAATTCTCTTTCTCTCTCTCACTCTCACACACACACACACATTTAAACTCTCTTTCTCTCTCTTTCTCTCTCTCGCTCTCTCTCTCACACACACACACACACACACTCAAATTTAAATAGTCTCTCTCACACGTACAACACACACACACACATTCTCTCTCTCACACACACACACACATTCTCTCTCTCTCTCTCTCTCTCTCACACACAGACATTTAAATACTCTGTCTGTCTGTCTGTCTCTCTATCTCACAAACACACAAACACACACATTTAAATTCTCTCTCTCTCTCTCTCACACACACACACACACACACACACACACATTTAAATACTGTCTCTCTCACATACACAGACTCGCACACGTTTACATACTTTTATACTTTTCTCATACACATTTAAATGCTCTGTCTCTCTTTCCAGACACACACTCAGAATCATACACTCTTATCACACATGTACACAGTTTAAATACTCTCTCTCTCTCTCTCACACACACACACACACACAGGGAAGTTCATTTGCAGTTGTTCAATCTCGAGATGACAAGGTACTGAACAAGTATCTGAGTGACATGAGAGGAGAGAAATGTCCGGATGATCCTGATTCTGTAAAGAAGAAACCTGAAAAACTGGGTCTGGGTCATATGTTACAATGTTAGTAAATGCAAATCTAATTATCAACTGTTCGAAATCTTGCATCTTGTGAAATCTTAAGTGTATATGGCAAAAAAAAAATTGCCAGAATTGTCTATTAGCACATTAGTACATTGAATTGGAAGCACAGACATTTTTAACTTTTAAGGTCTCTGAATTGCATAATGCATTCCATTTAAATTATTATTTTGCCATTATGTCATGTACAATTTGGCAGTAAACGCCCAATTTTATTAATTACTCACAAAAATGTTCCAAAGTATAAAAATGCTAAAATATTTTCCTAATATCCCTGATGTTTCTAAACACAAAACACATAGGACAATCAGATGAGTATGTGAAATCAACATACATGTTCTAGTGATTTAATAATACTAATTCCAAACACATACAAATACTAACCTGCTAAATAAATAAAAAAAATAAAAGACGGCAAAAAAGAAGCACCAAAATGATCAATAAAACAAATAAAAGTATTAGGCTGAAATTATACATTTAAATGACCAATAGTCCAAGTGATAAAGACTATTACATGTTAAAACACAATAAAACAATTAATTAAAACAACTACAAACTAAACTAAATAGATTTAAATACACTCAAATGACACAAATAACCTGAGGTTTAAGATTTCTTGTAGAGTGCTCTAACTTACTTCTGTATAATAATTAAAAGCAGATTTTCCCAGAACAGTAAAAACTCAAGGGACCTGAAGCATGATCAGTTATTAAAGCAAGTTTGGTCAAGTCCTAATGTTCAAGATCAGCATAAACGTGATATCTGGTGTAAATGACTGATCAGGGTCATACAAGTAAATAGAGACCAATGTAACCAATGAAAGGGGGCAAAACTGGCCTTGCTCTCTGGGTGGGAGGGGCATACTTTCTCTCCCCTGTGTCTGTGAGCTCCTGTATGTGGAAGAGGGTAGATAGCACTTTTCTCTGAGTGTGTTACGCTGGCCTGTGACACGCTGCATGAGCAGCAGAAGGTTGAAAAGAAATGGGGTTGCCTGGGTTCATGTGGCTCAGAGGAAGCACCAAGATTCCCAGTTTGTAGCTGGCATACGATAGGTAAAAGTACGCTCACACACGCAGCGATTTTGTCACTGCAAGTCACCAGTCGCTGTACTGTGAAGTTGCCAGTAGGCGTTCCTACTACTGGTTGCCATAGTAACATTTATCAGTGGGTTTTGCAACTTGCATTCCACTTTTGACAACAAACCACTTTTCTTGCCACTAAAATTAAACGTTTTGGAGGGAGAGCATTTATATATAAAATTCACCAGTTTGCTCCATACTTGCATAAAGTTAAACTAGTCTTCAATGGTTGCTGTTGCTCGTGTCACCGGAAGTCGCAAGCTCTCATTGAAAATGAATGGTCTCCAGTCTCTTTGTCGCTGCGAGTCGCTGTGGTGGGAAATGGCAGGTGACCAAATTGGGGAGAAGAATGGAGGAAAACAAAAGATAGAGACAGAGCCAACTGACTATACTATGCTATACTCTACTGATCTCAAAGTGGGATCTGGGGGCTCCCAGGGGTTTGTGAAGCTCAGACAACAGGTCCGCAATTTTTGAAAAAAAAAGATTCAGTGTTGGAAATAACAACCCACCATCATTATATTTGTAAAAGAGTTCTTAAAGTGATTATCATTTTTTGATTATTCACTTGAACTGAATGGGTTTAATCCAATCTCAATAACTCGCATGACTATAGGCATGACTATAGCTATAGCAGCGTGGGGTTCTCAGCATAGGGTCTGTGAAGCATAACCAGGGAAGCTATATTTTGTGTGTGTGTGTGTTACAGGATCTCCCAATCCACCATTATCAAAGTTATTAAATTTATTATTGAGTTCTTCTTCTTCTTATTATTATTTTTAGCCTGATTGACTGGTTTAATTCAAACCTCAATGACTCAAAAACATGTAGCCTATAAATAATGTCAACTTAGACCTAATGTCTTGTGTCTGTGGAAACTTCAGGAATAATAATAATAATAATAATAATAATAATAATAATAAAAGAAGAAGAAGAAGAAAGATCTAGGGCTCCAACAAATATCCAGAATATTATAGTACACCTTGGAATACTGAGCCTAATATTTAAATCACTGGATTATATTCATAAAATAAATCTGTACTGAGGGGTCTGTGGAAGCAAAACCAAGCACTGAAATCTTCCTCAGTTAATCTTTCTACTATAAAAAGTTTATTTATTTATTTATTTATTTATTAGAATAAAAGATGTTTTTTACTCAGGAGACTGCTTGGATGAAACTTAACCATGAGAGTGATGCTTTATTATTATTATTATTATTATTATTATTGTTAATCATCATCATCATCATCTAGATTATTTATTTGTATATTTGTATGTATATATATATATATATATATATATATATATATATATATATATATATATATATATACAGACATACAAATATACATATATAGAAATAAATAATCTAAATAAATAATCTATTTATGCATATATTCTTCAGGATTGTATGAGTCTCATTGCTAGTGTTTCTTTTTGTCTGTACTGCTGAATGCATGTACATTTGTTTCTCTCTGTTTATTTCTGTAGTTAGTATCTCATTTGTTCTGTATCCAAGCTTTGGCAATATAAATGTTAGATTGTCATGCAGATGAAGCATCCTTTTGACCTGACTTTGACAGAGAGATGTCCTAAATCGCACAAGCACACCATCTGAGCAGAGTTTACATGACAGAAGTTTCTGGAAAGTTTGTTGGTTCTACAGTCTGAAAGATAGATAAAGAGTGGTGTGGTGGTGTTTACAGTGTTTTTTAATTATTGCACGTGGGTCGAAGAAAGGCTTAAACATGTCACCATTTTAGCTGCTCACACCGCACGAATGAAACGTCACGTCGGTTATTTCACTCCGCGTAAAAGTCATCACGTGCGCGGCGGAAGGGTGGGAGCTGTGTGCGTTTGTGCAGCGCACGCGGCAGCGCGCGACGACGTGCCTGTGTGTTCACGCAAATCAGCTCGCGACCCTCCACGCGATCCAGCAGCAGCAGCACCAGCAGACAGGAATGAGAAATAAAAGTTTATTCAGGACGCCTGATGATCATCGATGTCCTGCTCGCTTTATGTGCTCTAATCAACTTTCCCGAGCACACGTGTGCGCGTGCAAACGAAGCGCGCGCTTCATGGGGGCGATGAGGTGCATAAGTATAAAGTCTGGAGGAAGATTTTGCATGTACTGTAGAAATACAAACTGTCCACAGAATGAGCACACTCCCGAGAATCACGTGTGTGTATCAGTCAGTTGGGAAGTGTGTGTGTGCGCGCGCAACGCGAGAAGCCCCATGCACTATCTATCTGATGAGTTGCATGTCTCTTGCTAAGGTTAGGTTTATCTTCAGGGTAGGAAGTGTGTGTGAGGTTTATGCATTTCTTTCTTTCTTTCTTTTGAAAGCAGGAAGGTGAAAGTAAGGCACAGTTGCTGCCACAGCTCTTTGCTCTGTGCACAGAAGCTCTGGGAGGAGAGCGGACACAGTGTGTGTGTGCACAGTGTGTGTTCAGTGTGTGCTTGGAGGCGTTAAACACAACCTCTCTGCAAGGAGGGACGCAAACTCGGAGTAGCTTTCCGGCTCAAACACGCGTCTGCACTCAACAAAACCACATTTTGCTTAGCTTTTGGAAATCAACAGCGGTAAGAACAAGCATTAGTGGCTTTCTTTGTAATCCCATGCGTTTGATTGAACCATCATGGGGGATGGAAACTGTAAAAAAAAACGCAGCTTTAAGCTCGCCGAACGTGGTTGTTTTTTTTTTTTTTTTTTTTTTTTTTAAGAAAATGGCGTCACCGTTTTTTTCTCGTCTCCGCCTGAGCGTGCTAAGGGGAAAGGGTCTGTTTCGACTGAACTAAACTAACCTTTTCTGGCGGTTTTGCCGACTGAGAATACCGAATGCTACTGGGCGAAATGTTGCCATCATCCCCGGGCTGCTTGTGAGCGTCCTCAGTGAAACGTGTAGTGGAGAGGAAGACGCGCAAAGCCGGAAGGGTCACCAGTGCTGTGCGCCACGCTGCCGCTTGGAAAAGGTGACCACCGGGGTGCAAAGCGCAGCGTCTTTTCATACCTACAAGGGCGTTTTCAGCTCCTCTGCGATTAAATCCATGCTCTCCAGCCGCTCCGGTGGCGTCACACAGTAAGGTTTATTTGGTAAAAGGGTTTCTGGCGTCATCGCGCAGCGCTCGTTATCGCAGCTCAGCCCGCTTTTACGCCACGCTCTCGGCCATGCTGGAGTCTCGGAACAGGCCCTGACATGGCGTGGAAAAGGCATTTTTTCCCTTTTGAGCAACTTAATCTGCTTTGTGATCCTGTACAGTGTGTTTTGGGAGCGGGTGCTGTGCTGGTTTCGGGGGAAGCGAAAATACAAGCGTGTGAAAGATTTAACAGAGGGTGATAAAGAGGTCTAATGCAAATCGTGCCTCTTCACCGGAGTGGAGAAGTGCTTTGCGCTTGTGTTTTGCAGTTTGCCAGCAGAGTGGGAGCAAAGTTAGCGCCCCAGCAAGCGCGAGCACGAGCAGTGTGTACAGGGAGGCTGCGCGAGCGCGGCGCCGCTGTGCGCAGATCAACAGCTCGCTTCTGTTACCGTCCAGAGGAAGTTCAGCGCAATACCAAGCTCTGCAAGGATTTAACAGGTCGTTCAGGGTTGTTGTGGACGAGCTGTTCATGTGTTTGGCCTCAGCAGGTCAGCTAGCTGCGCGCGTGTGTGCGCGTGTGTGTGTGCGCGCGCGTGCGTCCTCGGAGTACGTGACGAGCAAACAGGCGAGCAGGTCTGATCACACCAGCGCCTCCGTGCAGCACAACGCTGGGGGTTATCTTCATGTCAGCAGGAAGAAAAAACAAACATTCGTCGTGTTTATCGTAAGTTTTGGTCGAAGTTGTGCGAGTCGTTCTGATAGCGTCTGATGTTTACTGCACACAGAAGTTCTGTAGCAAAGTTCAGTCTCACAGCTCAGTCTCACCCTGTGTACCGCCCTCAACTAAACCCCACTCACACACAACTGCAGCGTTTTAACACCCATTCCTGTCTCTCTCTGTCTCTCTCTCTCTGTCTCTGTCTCTCTCTCTTTCTCTCTCTCTCTGTCTGTCTCTGTGTGTCTGTTTGTGTCTTTCTCTCTGTTTGTGTATGTCTCTCTCTCTGTGTCTATCTGTTTGTGTGTGTGTCTCTCTCTGTTTTTGTGTGTCTCTGTTTTTGTGTGTCTCTCTCTGTTTGTGTGTGTGTGTCTCTCTCTCTCTCTCTGTTTGTGTCTTTCTCTCTGTTTGTGTGTGTATCTCTCTCTGTTTGTCTCTCTCTGTGTGTGTGTCTCTCTCTGTGTCTCTCTCTCTCTCTGTCTCTCTCTGTCTCTCTCTCTCTCTGTCTCTCTCTGTGTCTCTCTGGCAGTGTCTCTCTGGCAGTGTCTCTCTGGCTGTCTCTCTCAAGATTCAGATTCAGGTAGCTTTACTGGCATGGTAAAAGGCTTTACATTGCCAAAGCATTAGTAACATTAAATTACAGACATATACATTTACACTCATTTACACATTTATTTTTAAAAAAGTTCGATAAAATGATAGCAATAAGAAGGAAAAAAAATTTTTTTATTAACGAATAAAAATTTGTTTTATTACACAGTATGTGTGTGGAGAACAGGGTGTGTAACAAACTAACTAATCAGATAATCAGCCTCCAGCTCAAGCTGCAGAAACTCATTGTATCACTTTCACAGTTAAATCCTGATACTGTGTATGTTTGTACGTGTGTGTGTATGTGTGTGACTATTCTGTTGCCAAAGACTCTTTTCTTCATTAAATTAGTGAATCCAACACTTTTACTTAGACATTAAGCCCAGTTTTGTTTGATTGCTATTGCGAAAGTCTTCATGAGCAACTCTTTAATGTCTTTACAGTCTTCCTGAAGAGCCTGTGCAGCCTGTGCGTCCGATGGCGTCATAGACGCGAGGAAAGAGTGTTTATTAAATAGTTATGATGTATTTGTGCACTGCGACTTATTAGTATGTTTTCTTATGTTAACTAATCTGTCTTCTACTGAATTTCTGCAAAGTACAAGTATTTCCGAGAAAGGCTAGATGATAACATACAGTAACACTTATCATATGGCAAATCTTTTAATAGCGGTTTTTACCGAGAAATTATTTAAAGGGCCAATAAGTGATTTTATTCTTCGCATTATGATGTAACTGATGAGAGGTCTTAGGGCACTGTACTGACACCCATCAGCTTGATTGTAGGTTGGTGTCTATGCTGCCTCTGGTGTTGTGTTATGTTGTGTATGTTGTTAACCTTACCACTGATTTGTTTGCTAATAAGTCAGTAACTGACACTGTTGTGACATACTTTAGTTAGAGCAGGAGCTATACTCATCTCTCTGTCTTGCCTCCGTTACACACTAACATACGTTAACTTACTTGTATTGCGTGAAATCATCTAGCTAAGACTATTGAGGTATATTTGTTGCATAACATGCAAATAGTCTTAGCTAGATTATTAACTGTCAGTAACTGACCCTGCAAATTAGCTAGCTGCACAACTGGAAGCTATAATTCATTCTCTGTTTATTTCCATGTCGTGTTGCTGTTCGTCTTTTCGTGATATGACTATGATGAGATGCTATAGAGACATTCTTTCTGCTGCCACAATGGGCTACTTGCGCTCACGGCTATGACGTATTTACGTTTTAAAATGGTTCGAATCGCACATCTTTGATAGCACTGTTTACATTCGACAGTACAGCCATACAGCAACGTAAAACATTTTGTTTTTTTTTTTTAACTCTCGCAATGAAGTCTTGAGCTAACATTAGCTTGGGTGTAGATAGATATTAGTAATAGATATTTTCTTACCTTCTTAGTAGTTTATATATGATTAAGCCTACAGTCTGACACCTTTCTTCAGCTGACTAGAAGGAGCTTTCCGGACGAGCCGGAAGCCCATACAACAATCTGCTCTTATTTTTTGCATCCCATATGTTTTTAGTTATATTTCTCCATTGCCTCTACTGTATTTGTAGCTGCCCTGTGAGTTCTGCGTAATACTGTACTGTCGTCTCATTGGTGGATTTTAGACGAGTGTTCACACTGAGATTTTAATCAGAATTTTTTGACACTGCTAGAACTTTCTCGTCGGCTGTCTTTGGTCGCAGTGGTACTAAATCGGCTGCTGGTGAACACGTTGCATTATGCGTTCTGAGACCTCTGATCTCAACTCACGACCACAGATTATTGTTTACAGTGTGCGTTTGTGCCTGCAACAGCAAAATCAGGCTGGATGTCATACAGCGTAAAGCCGACTTAAGATGTTATCCCAACGTTTCTGTGCTCTGAGTGTGCGCTTCAGAAGTCCCTCCCTGGAGCTTGATGATTGGTTGAGCAGATATCTGCTGTGAGTGGTTGGAGTAAAGTGGGGGTGAGAAAAGTTGTCTCACTATATTAGTGAAAAAAACTCATATTTGTGGATTGAACTGCACAAGTCAACATGAGAAAAGGTTCAGAAATCTATGCAGGCCATTTCACAAATGCCACCTGATGCACAGATGCACACGGAGCAATCACTGAATGAGGCTGCTCTTCAAAAGATCTGTGAACCAAATACTTATTTGTGAATTACAGAAATATTTTATTTATATGTGGATCTCATTTTATGTTTATGAATCACTTACTGTTTATTTCTGGATCTTGTTTTTTGTGTTTTGTTATGTGGAACTCGTTATTTATTTCTAAGTATATAAAGTAGTGTCAGTGAGTGTCAGTGTCGGACAAAGTCAGTGATTGGTTGTTGGGAACAGTGGTGATCATTGATTGGTTGTTGGGAACTGGTGATCAGTGATTGGTTGTTGGGAACAGTGGTGATCAGTGATTGGTTGTTGGGAACAGTGGGGATCAGTGATTGGTTGTTGGGAACTTCCACAAGCTCATCTTGGTCAGGCTTTTGGTGGTCAGTCGACCGAACCTGCTCTCTCAAACTTAACAACCAGCATCTGTGAAGAGTCTCAAAAGGGGTCTAAAAGATCGCCAGATTTTTTGTTGTCTGCTAAGATAAAATTGCAATGTGTCTTGACTGAGATGAGGACTTCCTGGTTTTTGCTTATGGAAAACTTTTTAAAGCGTGATTCAAGGATTTTAAAATTTTTCTCAGAGCTCTATATCACTTTTCCAATTTGTCCCTTTGAAAGTTGCTCCAACTAACCAACCTCTTTAACTAGCAAAAGCATGCAGGATATGTTAAGAGGAAAGGATGTAGCATTTGTCTGTGCTACACGGTCAGGAAAGTAATTTCATTATTTAGCAGCTGCTTGTGTTACCGCTGCTTGTCTAACCACACTCTACTTCTGTATGTGGAATGAAGTTAAACTGATAGATTCACTTTCACTGATGAGTATGTTTGAGGAGCGTGAACCCATTTATTCACGTGTCTGTTGGCCAATCGCAGTGGACATGGGTGGGAAGTTTCTGGAGAGCAACTTCTCTTTGCTCTGCCCCATCCAAAGTGCCTCTCTAACACTCTGGTGTCATATGTTGAAGCCCATATACTGATGAAGGCCAGTAAACACTTACACATATGCATTTAGTATTATTCTGTATTACTGGCTGAGTGTGTAATACAATCAGATCATAATCTAAACGAGTGTGGATTTAATACACAACGCTCAGGAAATGCCAGTATGACACATTAAGTGTGAATTTGGTGTTAGGTTAAAATCTTTTTGTAGCAGTTATGTGTAGTGTTAGACAGAATGGAACTCTAAAGTCAAGTCAGGTGGCTTTATTGTCATTTCAACCACATACAGCTGGTAGAGTACACAGTGAAGTGAAGCAACATTCCTCCAGGACCAAGGTGTTATACACAACAACACAGAACTATGAGACTACGCAGAACTGCCTTGAAATGATGCACATGTCAAACTCAAAGCCTGCAGAAATACAGCAACCTGCAAAAAGATACTATTGAAATGGCTTGTAGTGATCAACGTTTTCACACTAGAGCAGTAGTAATACGTAGAAATCAGTCCAGACCTGCAGCGTAGTGACAGCCTGCGTACTGCAAGGGCTCGCAAGGGCTCGCAAGGGCTCGCAAGGGCTCACATCTCACAGTGCTGAAATGCTGGTTAAAATTAGAGATGGCATGATACCACTTTTTTTTTAACTGGATGACTTCACAGTTAAAGTCTTTCAGCCCAAAATCAATTACATTGTAAACATAATAAAGTATAAATATAATAAAATCAATCCTAACAGAAGAAAACCAGTCAAGTATCTTCATATGTAATCATTTCCAGTTCCAAAAATAAACGTCTTTCCCAATTCCAATCTTTACCATTTGTTATAGGAGCCGATAGGTATTCTCCGATATCCGATCCACCGTTTTGTGCTGGTATTGGTGCTATCTCTAGTCAAAATAGATGCCTGTCTGCTGCGTTTGATACAAGGAGTGTGTTGGTCTTTAGTGTGTCTTTAGTCAAGTGTATCGCCCAGTGTAGAGAAATATGCTGAAAAATAAACTGATGCAGCGAGAACACGTGAGAGATGGACATGTATGATCTTAACATGTAAGATACAACTATTCATGAGTTCTTCTTAAATCTCTTTGTTACAGTTATATATATATATATATATATATATATATATATATATATATATATATATATATATATATATGGGTATATATGTATTTCCAGCAGTTGGAAAACGTATATGAGGGGTTGTACGACTATTTGACTATTTTTTTTACTAGTTAACCAGAAGATCTAATTCAAAAACCTATTGGCCTAGTTGACTAGTCATCTTGTCCATAGTTGATAAAAATAAAACTGATAAGTGAAATACACTTTATATAAAGATATACAAAGTGATATCAAAGCACTTATTTATTTATTTATTTCCATATGCCAACTGACTACTGCCCAGACTGCTTGACATTCCCACAGCAGTGACTAGTGATTGTAATACCCCTGATATAAACACACACACACATATATATATATATCTCACACACACATGCACAAACAATATAAACAAGACTGTAATAAATTTTATCAACTAATAGTGCATACAGTTAAATAGTTTCAGGTCCTATTCTATGTTCAGAGTCTAGCTTATTGGTGTTAATTGTTAGAAAAGAAAAAGTAATAGTTTCCGTTTATGGCCCTTCAGTAGGTGGTGGTGTAGAATGGCAATACAGTGGTGTTCCATTTAAAAAAAAAAAAAAAAACCCTGTTTGAAGATACTTTATTTAATGTCTACACAAATACATTTACATTTATTGTTATTAATAAAATATTAATATTTCCACTGAAATGGAGCAAGAAAATAAAATATGTAAAAATTTTAACATTTTACAATTTCAAAGATGAAGTCCAGATTTTTAACATCACATCGGCTGCTTCCAGTCAGGCTGAAATTTGGAAATTTTGAAAAAAAGGAAACTCTGAATTGTGTTAAATGTTTGTGAGCAATAAAGTATGTTACAGTACAGCACACTGAGATTATGGATATTGTGATATCTTTATATATTTTTTTAACAATTAGAGTCTCTGATAGGAAGCGCGTGATTCGATGTTACTGTTCCTGTTTTTTTTATTTTTTAAATTGTAATTCAAGATTCAAGATTCAAAGAGCTTTATTCATCCCAGGGGGAAATTGCTTTGCCATGTTACAATTGCTCTCAAGAAAGAAAGAAAGAAGAAAATAAAATAAATATATACCTATACAGTATATATATATATATATATATATATATATATATATATATATATATATATATATATACACAAAAATAAAAAAAGTGAAAAAGTTAAAGATTTGAAAATATATATATATATATATATATATATATATATATATTTTTTTTTTTTACTTTTTTGATAGCTTCAAGCATGTCACTGTTATTGCACAATAGTCAAAAAGTTATGAGCTAATGAGGATTAATTGTTAAATTTCAGGATTTTCTGTATAGTTTATTATTTATCATTATAATTAATGAAGATATAACGTTAACTGTAACTTTCTGTAGACAAGGCAGTGTAGTGCATTAGTACAGAATAATACATTTGTGCTGAGAGATTTGTGCCATCTCTGAAATTTATGTTTAATGTTGCTAAGAATTTATTAGCAGATGTATTATTACACTTACACTACTGTTATGCTTATATAATACAAGTGGCATAAAGACACAAAAAAAAAAATTTTGATTTCAGTTATGTGTATACTGATTAATGGATAATCGATAAACCGTAATTACATCATAGCAGGTCTTCAGAGATGATGTTTTTAGTAGTTTCTGCTTTCTTGATCATCTAATCAATTGGAACCGGTGTTTGTCTCCATCTAGTGTTCATGTTTGCCAGGAATCTTGTATTAAGTCCGAAGAATTCTTATGACTCTTTATGGATTATCCATAGTGCTCAGACCATGCCCTTTACACACCCTCCAAAAAAAAAAAAAAAAAAAACAGACAAACTGTGGACCAGATTGTTTTTTTGTAGTTGGTTACTAAGGGTCCTAGAGTACACTCGTGTACAGATTTATCCACAAATCCGGTCATTTAAAACCAACAGAAAACACCATACAAGTGTCGTGTGCTATTTTCAACGTAATCAGATTCACTGAGTGGTTTGATGAAGGCTGTTAGTGAACAGGCACTCATCCCAGCTGAGCTCATTACAATCAGACTGAATTGCTTGCTAATTTGAATAACAGTGTCGCAGTCAGGGGTGTGAATGGTTTACGGATCTGATGTGTTTTTCTCTTTGTGTGTTTATGTACATTTGCGTGCACTACTGATAAAGGAATGTACCTCGCCGCTGATATTTTTTTGTTTTCAAGGGCAAAGGAGAGTTTCCAGCAGAGTAAGTTAGAAACAAGCAGGCACAGAGAAAATGTTAGAGTAAGAACTCAGTAATCATTTCTTCGCTGCGAGTCACCTATCTCTGTCAGGCTTGGCCGCTCTCTCAGCAGTGAGGTGAAACATGACAGGTTTCGTTTCTAGTGTTGTGAACAGACCCAGTAATGTAGCCAACAAAGTCACACTTTAGCTGTTTAACCACCACCACCTTCAACAATTAAATCATTATGCTATAGCATGTCTTATTTCCTTTAGTGCTGACCTATGCTGCGTCATGAATGTTTCATTAGCATGTTCTAGTATCATTTTCCTCTCTGTGAAGTGGCATTAGCGTTTAGCCTTACATTGTGTCAATTTTTTTTCCGCTCTTTTCAAAGGTTCACCTCAGCAAATTAAGAACATGGAGGATCTCACAGCCGAGATCCCAAGCAACGAAAAGTCATGTCAGACAGATGAGCTGAACGAAAAAGCCCCAGTGCTCAGGCCAGAGCATCTCAACCAAATGCCAGGTAAGGCCTCTGTTTCTTTGCTCTTGGTTAGTAGAACTGCAGTGCACAGCTAGACTCGAGCAATTACTGTAGAGCTGTGATTAATGTACTTGTAGAGAACTGAGAATTCAGTTTACAGTATCAGTGTGCTCTCTTGAAGTACATTTTCACCAGTGACCAGTCTGGATGTGCAGCCTGAATTGCAAGCTACATTAAATGCATGTAATTTCACGGCTATTCTTTTACTCCATTATCACTGACATAGAGTCACGAACCCAAGAACTGACTTGCTTTCCTTCCAACAATCATAAAAAAAAAATCATACTAGAGACTGACTGATTAGCATTCTGTGAGGTCAGTACCGATTGCCAATTGTTATTAAGCATGACTGGCCGATGCTGATTCAGATTCAGATCAGGGACTGCGCCAATTACCACAGCCCTTATCTACTCAAGCAAGTGCTGCATTCATCTTAACTAGGAAATGGAAAGTCGGAGCTCGGAGATTTTCGATCTCCATATTCATTTTTTTGTTAGCAAGAAGCTAGCCAGCTAACTGCGGTGAGTGAAGTATATTCTCCTCCTCAAAACAGTGAACTGTATAGTAAGTGTTATAGATTTAACAAGTGAATGTCTGTATGTTGGCTGAGCTAAAGCGAATACTTGTATATACAGTATAACTCATTTAAAAGTAAGAAGTGCTACTTCGTTTACTGTTTATGCTGTGAGCAGCCATGTTGTTTTGATGTCACTTGCTGAACTCTGAGGAACTAGGAGTTGAGAAGACCACCCAGAGTTCCTGAGTAGGAATTCCTAGTTGAGGAGATGTTTTCTTTGGTTTTTCCTGGTCAGAGGTCTGGAATTAGGAATTATGACCTCTAATGGAATGCAGCAAAAGACGCCAAACATTTATCGCTTTAATGAGGAAACGTTATTCTTCAGGAGGCATAAACTGTTTAGTATAACTTGGGAAGGGCAACATCTGAAAAGTATTTCCAGCTAGGAATCTCATAGAGCAGGTGATAAATAATTGGCAGAACCTCACTTTCTCAAGTTTGGCTGGTCATGTAGTGCAATAAATGTCTTCATTTTGGTCTTGATTAGCTGTGAGACCGCTACTGTGAAATGCACAATTTGGTGGCTCATTGTTGGTGTTGTGTTCTCCATCTCCACTACTTCTGCTAGCTTTTGATACTTACTGCACTCTGTTTCATGATGTACTCTTGTCAGTTTATTGGTATTAAAATTATTTGCTTTGTTTCCCCACGAGCTTCACTGGTTTTTATTAACTTTGGAAATAGCAGTTGCTTGGTTTGAGACAGTGGAAAACTGCCAGACTGATGACATGTTTCACTTCAGCACATTTTTTTTTTTGTTCCATTTTCCCCTCAGTGCATGTCACGAGATTAGACTCATGTTAGACTACACTATGTTTTGCATCATTGATTGGCTTGCCGTATTGGACAGATAAAAGAAATATTGACCAAAAATTGGCAGAATCTGATCTACAGCCAATCATGCCTCCCATCCTAAATCAAAACTTTAAACATTCACATGTTTTTTAATGGCAGAACTTTAGTTGATCCACTTGTAGTGGCAATGAAATGACCCCACCCCCCACTGTTAGCAGAGGTTCAGTACCTCTGCCCACACTGGTGGAGGTACCAGAGCATGACCTAATGAAATTCTCCTCACATTTGTACAGAAAAATCGAAGCTGTGATTCTCAGCATGACAGCAGGAAGATATGTGGCAGATATGTGGTTCATTACTGCCCCTAGATCCTTACATTTACATTTATAGCATTTGGCTGATGCCCTTATCAGGAATGTCAGCCAAAAACATATCCTCATGCCAGGACAAGAATAACTACCATTACCGTCACTGCAAAAAAAAAAAAAAAAAAATCATATTAAGTAAAAATATCTTTAATACTGGCAAATTCAACTTTTATTTCTCTTTTAGATTGTTTTAATACAAATATTTCAAGATATTATTTACTCATTTCAAGCTTGAAATTGTCTCAGATAATTTTAATTGTTTCAAGTGTTTATTTTTAGAAAGAACCAAAATTATCTGCCAATAGAATAAGACAATTTAGAACTTGAAATGAGTAAATATGTCTAGAAATAGGTTTAATGGTCTTATAGTTGTTATATAATAAGTTCATAATGAGAAATATTTGTAAAATATTTAGGGGTGTAACAATACACTTTGATCACAATTTGGTTTGATTCATGATTTTTTTTTCTGTATAATAAACATCGCAAAACAATGTGCATTTTTGTATGTATAAAGCTAAATAAATAAAAAAATTGCTACAGACAGTAGCAATTCTTATAGTTCTTACAATATTGTAAGCAAAATGCACTATAGGTTCACCATCTCTTAAAAATAAATAAATAAATTTATAAATTCTCCCACAAATTTTGATTGAATGAACAAAGTGTCTGACCTGGGGACTTGAAAATGATCGACTGAAACATATTAAGCCCCATAGCAGAAATAGAGCTCCAAAGTCGGCTAAAATGCCTGGTATCTGTGGCCTCTTCTTAGGACACCGTAGATCATAGAAGCACGGGGGTGGTGGTGTTTAAAGCTACTGAAGAGCTCTTTTCATCCATTATAACTTGGTCATGTAACTGTAGAATGTATAATGCATGTCGGAGCTATCAGGCTATTGGTCATTTCACAAGTGCAGTTGATTCCTGTCTTGGTAACTAGATGAGAATCTTGCAGGCTCTCCATGAAAGAATGCAATCACATGACCAGTGTGTTCTCTATATATTTTAACTCTATGGGTTGCGTATATTGGTTTCTCTGGTGTTCAGACAGTGCAATTGCATTATATGCTGTTATTGCATATTTCCACGATGCATATTGTCACATTTTTGCATCACAATAGATTGTGTCACAATGGGTCGTTACACCCCTATAACTTTTCCTTTATTCAACATATCTTGACTTGCTAAGATATAATTGTTTTACTTAATCAAAACCACTGTTAGGGAGGAGTTAATCTGGGGCTTAGTACAGAATTGGCTCCAGCACTGGCACGGTGTTGGTGGAAAAACTCTACATGAGTTCATGTTTTCTCAAGTGGGTCAGAGGGGACAACAGGACATTTCTTTATTGTCTCTGGAACAGAAGGAGCCAACAGAGTTCTTGACCCCTACAGATGATAGGTCACACCCCTCCATCCTCCACACAAATACACACAAACACCTTTCAGCTGTGGAATGCTGACTGAAAATACCAGGCCTGGTAAACTGAAGTTCACCAGGGTGTCTGCCAACTTACTTAATATACATAACCCTGACATATACACAAGAGGGCAGTGATGCACTTACCAAGCATGAATGTTTAATAAATTAAGGAGAACCTATAATATGTTGTTGAAATTTAGTGATGAATTCCCTCTACTTCCAGTTCATGTAGATGTCTCTCTTCTATAGTAGTTTAAAGAGTGACCTTATCAACATACGTGTTCCTGGCCAATCTGTCATTTTCCAGCATTTTTTTTTTTACTTTTTTGGCTTTGTGCGGTATCTTTTTAATTAACTCCATTTTATAGCCTCTGTGGGTTATTATTACCCATAAACCCATACAGTTTTCACTTAGAAATGTTCATGTGCATCTTCTCGTAAGTATAAATTAGCCTTCAAGCAGGGAGTGTTTAGTTTTCTAAATCAGGGTGTTCATCAGGTGATGACAGTTTGAGCTATGAGGTGTTGGTCACTGGAAAATAAACTATTGTACACATTTTTTTGTAGTCAGAAACAGTTTTTGTGTTTTGACGAAAAACACATACACTGGTGAAGGATATGCCACTATTGAACTTCACAGAGGATTAGCTTTATTTAAGTGTACGTACTTTGGAAACTTAGCTCTGATGGTCTGATGTTGTAGGAAACATAAGTGACGTAATTCTGAATGTCCAGATTTCTAAAATTCAGCATAAAACTCAACAAGTGAAAACTTTCTAACCATGTGCAACAAACTCAAAACTTGCACAAAATATACTTACACAATATACAGTCCCCTCCAAAAGTATTGGAACAGCAAGGCCAATTCTTTTGTTTTTGCTATACATTGAAGACATATGGGTTTGAGATCAAAAGATGAATGAGATGAGAGATCGGAAATTCAGCTTTCATTTTATTTACATCTAGATGTGTTAAACAACTTAGAACATGGCACCTTTGGTGGTAGACCAATTTTTAGGTGAGCAAACATATAGAACAGATAATCTTAAAGTAAATTAAAATATAAATAACACTTAATATTTGGTTGCATATCCCTTGGTTGCAATAACTGCATCAAGTTGGTGACCCACTGACATCACGAAACTGTTGTATTCTTCTTTTGTGATACATTTCCAGGCTTCTTTCAGTTGTTGTTTGTTCTGGGGGGGTTTCTTCCTTCAGTCTCCTCTTTAGGAGATGAAATGCTGATCAATTGGGTTAAGCTCTGGTGATTGATTTGGCCACTGTTTCCCTGATGAAGTGCTTTGTTGTGTTGGCAGTGTGTTTTGGGTCATTGTCTTGCTGCATGATGAAGTTCCTCCCAATTAGATTGGATGCATTTCTCTGTAAATTGGCAGACAAAATGTTTCTGTAGACTTCTGAATTCATTCTTCTGCTGCCATCATGAGGTACATCATAAATAAAGATTAATAAGCCTGTTCCAGAAACAGCCATGCAAGCCCAAGCCATGACACTACCTCCACCGAGCTTGACCGATGAGCTCGTATGTCTTGGATCCTGAGTAGATCCTTTCTTTCTCCACACTTTGGCCTTTCCATCACGTTGGCCAAGGTTACCAACTGGGCAACAAGAAACACCTGTCGATCACATGTTCCCATATTTTTGATCACTTGAAAAATGAGTGGGTTAAAACAAAAGGTGCCATGTTCCAAGTTGTTTAACACATCTAGATGTATGTGCTAGGAAATGAAAGCTGAAATTCTGACACAATAGATCAGAATTTCAGCTTTCATTTCCTGGTACATACATCTAATTTCTGACCTCAGACTAGGGGAAAAAAAAACAAAAGAAAACTTAACTCAGAATTGCTATTCAGGAACATGGAACGGTCTCCTCTACCCCGAGTTCAGCAAGTGACATCACATCTACTGCTGCTCATAGCATGAACAGTAAATAAAGTAGCACCTCTTACGTTTAAATGGGTGTATATAAAAGTATTTACTTTAGATCAATCAACATACAGATATACTCTCTTGTTAAATCTATAACACTAACTGTACAGTTTGCTGTTTTGAGTAAATACTGTATACATCACTCATCACAGTTGGCAAAGACAAACATGGAGGCATCCATGACACTCCGTAGCTTGAATCCATGGAGGTCGAAAATGACGTAGTTCTGAGCTCTGGCTTCCCACTTCTGACTTGCCATGTCAAATGCAGCATTACTGGTGAGGATCTTCCTCTGACATAGTTATCATTGCAGCTAATTAATCCTATGCCACACCTAAATCAAACCCTAACCTTAACCTGAGTAACCGAAAAATAAAACATTTGGACTCTTAGTTTTTGAAAAATGAAAGCTGCAGATTTTGTTATAAAAAAAAAAGTCAGTGTTCCTCATGGGAACCAGCCAGATATTTCTATTCCCACTAAAATAAAAAACATACCCACCCACCCACACACACACACACACAAAGACAGCTGTTTGTCTTCTCTCTGATTTGACATCCTTATGATTGTCACTGTTATTTTCCACTATTATTAATATTAATATCTATTCTCTCCATTCCTCTATATGGATGGATACTTACTGGTACAACTAAATGTTCTTGTTAATAACATCTCTGCTCTTTTCTGTAATGCTAAGGCAGTACTGTAGCTGCATTTGGTAATGCCAATAAAGCTAATTGAATTGAATTGAAACCTCCTCATCCTGGGCACTGAGCTGAGCCAAAGCTGATCCGTTCTCATGGACATTCATGCATAATCCACATCCAGCTAAACCCATAGTGGAGTTTTATGTGGGTGAATTACAACATGCTTTGGCTGACATGGATGATTTGCAAAACCTTATTCAGTGGTTTGCTAGCAATCACAGCCCTTGGTTGCATTTCTTTACAGGATGCCAATGACTCATATGAGACTGTTTAAAAGAGTGTTGCCTGAACGTTTAGAATGTAGCTGTTTCATTAGGCCTGCTATTGGCTGTCCAGACTTGTATTATTAGTACATTTCTACTGAACATCATGGCACAGCTAAGAAACAAATCAGAATTCAGTACTATCCTTGTCCTGGCTCAATGTGTGTCGTTTCCTCATCATGAAGAACAGTGATGCTGGAAAAGCACTATAAGTGGCATTAGACTGAACTATGTGAAATGTGAAATTTAAACGCATTTTTCTTTCATAATGTGACATATTTCCTAGTGAAATTGCAGTGGCATATTTGGTTGACCAGGACTTTTATTTTAACCATCAGTGTTTGATTGGCTTGTGAAAATTGGGCATTCCAAAACGAACATGGCGTTGGGTCTAGACACTAGCGTCTTTCTGCCAGTTGTTATATAGATCAGCTTTTGTGTACCAACTTTGTTAGTGGTGTACAAAATACTGACTTAGATCCATGTTCGAGCCTTTTTTTTTTAAATGCTTCTTCTTTTGGCTCTGGTAAATCACACAACAGCTAATCAGAGAGTCTTATTTAGAAGACTGAAAACCACAGTTGTTTAATAATGGTTTGTGGAGGTGGTGACTCCAATGCCAAGACCAAAATCCGTACTCGCCCCCTGCAAGCATGTTGGCTTTTTCACTCTGATGATTTTTTTGAGGGAGAAGAGGGATGTAGGGATGTAACAAGACATGACCGGTTATAATATTTTTATTATTGGGATTATAAGTGTACATTGCCATTCAAAAATCAGAAGTGCTGCTTTAGTGGAAGATTATGAACAGAGAATTATTTTTTTTTCTTTTGAAATGATGAGTACAAATCAATCTGGTACAGACTGGGGAAGGACATGAGCTTAAAAAAAAGGGTCAGGTTGTCTTTAATGCCTCTGATCTGCTCCCATTTGAATCAGTTTCAGTGTCGGGACTAGAGAGCAGTGAAGGGTTAAAGAGCAAATCCAGCAGCCTTTCTTCCTCTTGTCATTCCTCCATGTTCAAACACCATGTGTGTCACTGGCCACTGACTGACCTAAAGTAATTAGTGGTGGGGTGGGGTGTTGTCCACAGAACAACACACTTATTTATGTGTCAGTAGAAGCTATATAGAGGTGTGTGTTTTGGTCATTTTCAAAGCTCCGATACATGACAGATAAAATGAGTGAGTCCATTAACACCTTGAAGCTGATCACAGCTTTATAAAGCCAGCTGTGTTGACGCCTTCAGCTAAATTTAATCACGGAATTCTTTGGCTGTTCTGCAACACAGGCTGTGTTGTCTCTCTCCTGTCTTTGTTTTCAACATGTATACATTTACTTATGAGCTGATACAGCACTGAAAACAAGTTAAGTGTTAAAAGCTCCTATAACCACCACCACTTTAATAAATGCTCATTTTAAACCAGAAATGTGGAAAGCAGCTTTGTCCACACTCAGCTTGTTTTTGTCAAGCTAATAAACTTTATTTGGTATAGCAGGTTTATAATAATTTGACTGTCTAATACAGGTATATGTATTTATACTGAGAGGAATGAAATGAAGCTCTGGGCTCCAATGAATGAATGATATTCAGCTTGACCTGCTCAGTAATAGAAATTATGGCTATATTTCTTGATTTTTGTTGTTGAACGCTGAACTGTTTTTTTTTTTTTTTTAAACTCAATAATCAGTGCCAATGCATACTTCCAGTTTGTGCATGCTATATTCACACAAAGTAAAAAAAAAAAAACAATATAAAACTATGAAAGTGAAACAAAAGCGAGTAAAACATACTTAAGGTGTTCAGAAACCATGGTCACATGTTCTGAAGTTATGTGTTAAGACCTGTAGTTGCCTTTGTAGTCGATCACTACAACAGTAGAAACAGGATTTTAAAATCCCCACTGTTTTCTCCAGTTTCTCGTTTATAACCTACCGCTAAACCTCCCACCACCTGGTCTCTAAAACTCTATACATTTACGATCACTAGTGGTGGGTACAAGGGCGTGTTCATGTCAGATAGCTGAGCACAAAGATGTGTTTTGAGAACATGGCAGTGAATAAGCCTTGCTCCCTGGCTGAACTGACACCATGGTGTGGCACTCATGTCTAAAGTCAACACCCAGCGTTTTTGTAAATTCAGCTGATAAGTGACTGATCCAGGTATGTGTCAATCTGCAATGTGCTATATACTCCCTACTTTGGCTCCAGATTTTGGTGGTTTCAGGTGCTGTTAAATAATACATATTTTTTATTGGCATAGATTCAAAATAATTTCAACTTCTTTCATGAGTCTTTTTTGCCATTTACTATCATTTCAGCACTATGAGCTTTGCCTTTTATGGAGTTTTGTGGGTGCTACCAAATGCAAATGAGCTGTGCCGTGTATGTGCCTGGTAATTTACGCGTGATTGGTATTCATCAACATACAAACACGTTGCAAAAGGATTGATAAATGAGGCCCATTGTTATTAAATTAGCTGGAGCTGCTCTTTAAACTGGCTGTGAGGTGCCTGTTGTAGTACAGTTGGTTGAATGTGTTCTCCCTGTGGTACTGTCCATTCTGATGTGGTATTGAAGGATTCTGACCTTTCTCTCACTTGTTCTGATTTTTATTCTCTACTGTTTACCTGCTTTAGCAGCAAGGCAAGCTTGGGAAATCCTTTTGGAGAATGGTAGAGTTTAGACGTGGACTCCAGTGCACTGCATCGACATGCATCAGTTGATAGGATGTGACTTGCAACAGAAATATCAATGTTCCATCCAAGGCATTGTAGACCCTCAAAAACATTAAAGTTTCTTCTCTGGAAATGCATTTGTGTCTATATTTTGTCCAGCACCTGTCCATTCCACAGCTGGCAGCCTTCCAAGAAATACTCTCACACAGTCATAAAACACTTCTAGTATTAAAAAAATACCCATAGGCCACGCTGGCCTCAAGCTAGACCACCAGGTTGTAAATCCTACAGTTGCTCCTGCATCAATCTTTCTGCTGAATCTTCTGCTTTATCCACCATCTGCTGTCTGTCCACCTTTTCTGCACTAGATCAAAATCCTACAAATAATGCCTTATTGGCACATTCAGGTGATTTCCAAATCACCATGGAACATGTTAAAGTAGATCAGAGAAATTATGTTTGATCATGTTTTCAGTATTGTTTGCATCAAGGCTTTGTTTTCAAACCCTTTTTCTGCTTAAAACTCCTCGAGGAAAAAAGAGACTCAAGCCATTCAGTTGATGAGGAAGCTACTTGAATAGTCTAGTAAATAATGACTGCTGTCTCTCACTCAGTTACTACATGAACTCTAATCTGTAACAGTGCAAGCATTATTAATAATACTAAATTAATTGTACACATACTTGTCTTAGAGCTAGTCAAATCTTGATTAATGTGTGTGTGTGAGTGAGAAATGGATAACTCCGGATTGGATAATGGATGGCTTATCAGGATGGCTCGTTAATATTGTGATTGTTTAGAATGATCGAATGACCGTGAGATGGTGCGTTCTTTATGCAGTGAGTAATAGCGCACAGGTGCCAACATCTACCAGTTAGCCTTAGCATGTATGATTTTTGACCCCTTGCTATGGCAATATGGGAGACAAATGAAAACTGTGCTTTTCTGCTTTTTTTCAGCTAAAGCTGTGCTCAGACCAAACATGAATAAAATTTTCCTGCTTGGAAAGCCAGTTCACAAAAGGGGAAAGGACATGGGACGTGAGAGATGCATTTGTTTCTGGTAGCAGTTACCTTTGCTTTGGAACAGTTTTACCTAGGTGAACTTTGACCTTTGAAATTGCAAACCCCAGTGAGCCAGTAGAAAACAAGACAGCTGTTTCTTGTTTGTACAACAAGACAGGACTGTGTTCTATTTGGTCAGCAAAAAAATGTGGGAGCCTCTAATTACTAAGTAGCGGTCACACAGGATTTTTGTCTTTCTGCAATCCTACTGTTGCTTGGTACGCAAAAAGCAAACCAGCTAATGAGTGTGATGAGTGAGTATATTTATCTCAAACAGTGAACTGTATAGTCAGTGTTACAGATTTAACGAGCGAATATGTCTGTTGATGGATTTAACAAAATTATGTGCACATACAAATACATATGTACAGTATAACTCATTTTAAGGTAAAAAAAAAAGTGCCACTGTGTTTACTGTTCATGTTGTGAGCAGCCATGATGTTTTGACATCAATTGCTGAACTTGGGGTTGAGGAGAACACGCTGAGTTCCCGAGTAGGAATTCCAAGTTGAGTCGACTTTTTCATTGCTTTTTCCTAGCTGGTGTTGTGTCCTTTAGTCAAATGCAGCGGGAACAAAAAAGTTCCCAGAGCTATGGCTCATGAATTAAAATCAGCCCTAGTTTCTGCAATGGAAATGTGCCTGGAGTTCCTGAAAAAAGCCCTGCAGTCGAAATGTGTCTCATAGGATCCCCACCTTGTCTAAGATTAATATTAATGCAAAACCATTATGTATGGTCTATATTAATGATCAGTACAGCTGGTGCCACACATTTTGTATCAGGCTGCTCTTAATTTATTTAGTTTTCTGTATTGGACGTTTTTACTGTTTCTCTCTGTTTATTTCAGCATACTGTATAGAGCCAGGAGATCCTCCATTGTTGCAGAGACAGCTGCAGACATCCAAGTCTGGCATTCAGCAGATCATTGAATGTTTTCGCACAGGTACCATACTTATTATTTTAAATGTGTTTACCCTCATGGCCTTCCTAGAGTTGGGGAAGAGCCAGGGGCTAAAGCAATGTGGATTATGGTTCAAGAGCATTTAAACCGCCCATTTCTGTCCTTTTATAGGTACTACACAATTGAAACACATATTGCTCAAAGAGGTGGACACGATATTTGAGTGCAAGCTCTGTCGGAGCCTTTTCCGTGGCCTTCCTAACCTAATCACACATAAGGAATTCTACTGCTTTCCCAGGCTGCCAGAACCAGAAGGTCTGTCCTAAAGTCCACACATTTTTATTATATCTTTGACAGGTTTTTTTTTTTATTGAAAAGTAGGTAATTATTTTCAGATTTTGTCACCTGCAGCTCTGTAGAGGATTGTATCAATAGTTCAAATGATGTAATATAATTACAGTGGAAAGGTATGATATGGAAAGAGTTATTAAGCTGTCTCATCTCATTTTTGTAGAGCCCTCAGGAAACTGCAGGCAGAGTATAGCCATTAAAGAGCTCCTGGAGGTTATTTATCCCCGGCCTAAACAGGAGGAGCACGTGGTACGACTAGAGCCCATACCAGGCAACCAGAACGCTGTGTTTCAACATCTGACTAAACAGAGTGATTTAGACCTTCACTCTCCCTGTCAAAGCTCCAACCACAGTATGGAAGACTGGAAACACAACCAACCAGAGAACCAAGGGCAAGACATGGGGGAACATAATACAGGTGGAGAAAGCGAGAATGAGGAAGCAAATGAAGAAGATGGCGAAGCACATACAAACAAAGATGCTCAAGGAGATGAAGATGAGGAGGAACAGGAGGATGCAGGTGAGGAGGAGGTGATCGGTGGTGGCATGGATGACGTGACTATCACGTGCTGCCTGTGCGGCAAAGACTTTAGTTCACGGCGCAGTGTACGCCGCCACTGCCGCGAAGTGCACAAGCAGCGGCTAGAGGAGCTGCGCAAGTTTACGGAGACACGCACAGTGCCCATCAGCCTGCTGTCAGTGGTGAAGGAGCGCCAAGTGCACTCACCAGGGCCCAATGGAAAATGCTGCCCAGTCTGTTTCAAAACCTTTGCCACCAAAGCCAACGTCCGGCGCCACTTCGATGAGGTGCACCGTGGCCTCCGGCGTGACCTGATCTCACTTGATATCTCCACCAAGTCAAGTGATCTGGAAGCCATGCCTGTTGGGCCCTGTGCCCCTTGCTCTCCTAACCCTAAGACAGTTTCTCCCCTACCCCAGTACAACCTGGCCACCTGCAAGTGTCTCCTTTGCAAGAGGAGTTACAGCACGCAGGCACGGCTCAAGAGGCACATGCATTTTGTTCACAAGATCCTTGCTTGCAAAAATACTGTCTCCAGCTCTTCCACTGGCAAAAAGCTTCAATCCGAGGAGGGCGCTGACACACAGCACACGCATGAGCGCCTCAAGAGGCCCCGGGAGGAGGACAAAAATGAGAAATCTCCAGTGATGCGCAAGCCCAAGCTCTCTGTGGGCTTTGACTTCAAACAGCTCTTCTGCAAGCTATGTAAGCGGCAGTTCAGCTCACGCCAGAATCTTGCCAAGCACATCGAGCTGCACACAGATAACGGCGGTGACATTTTCATTAAGTTCTACCGCTGCCCCCTGTGCCGCTATGAATCCCGCCGCAAGCGTGATGTGCTTCGTCATGTCGCTGTCGTACACAAGAAAAACTCCGCTTACCTGGCCAAGATCCTGCCGGGTCTGGAGAGCCGTGCTGTGAAGAAGCCCGCTGAAACCGTGCTTGGCAGTTCAGTAAAGCGTGGCCACCCAAAAGACCCAGATGACCATCACAAAGGAGACACCACATCACACAGCCTGCAGGAGGTTAGCCCTCCGTCTTCTGTGTCTCCTGTAATCCGAAAACAGGATGTTCGACCTCCATCGCCACCAGTCACACGCAGGCAAAGCCTCTCTCTTCACACTCCGTCTGTCATGTGCAACCAGAACTCAAATGGAATGTCCAATGCTGAAGAGGCACAGGACAGCACTGAAGTACGCGTCACCAAGAACTTCTCATTACATGCATGTGACATGTGTGGCCGTGCCTTTGCCAAGAAGGTCTACCTGGAGTCGCATAAGAGGAGCCACCGCAATGCAACCAAGACTGATGGCAGAACGGTGGGCGTGAGCACACGCTCAAAGTCCCTTCTTTGGTGAGTGGCAAGGTTCTGCTGAACAGAGGGAAGTTGTGATTATACTGTTAGCTGAGGCAACCTCTCACATGCTAATTGATCAAGCTATGAAGATCCAAATGGGAGTTTTCTTTAGAGTGGACCAACTTGAAGCTCTGACAGGAACCTAACAGGTGTGTAAATGTGTTCCCAGGGCCAGTCCATCTCTGCTATGCCTCTTGTAGTCAAACTTTAATAAGGGAACGGAGCCAGACCATCTACCCAGCAAAAAAAAAAAAAAAAGTGCTTCTCTCTGTAAGGCCCCAGAAATGAGAAGTGTCAATATCCCATCAAGGTTTAAATGTCTTGTGGGGTTGGACACTGTCAGACCAAGCAGGAGGAGAGGCAATGGAGGGGCTTCCTTTAAAAAAAGTAAATATCATCCATGTCCTTGCATACAGCACTTGGTCTAAGGCAGACATATTCAAACCTATTCCCCATGAGTCTTGTTTCCCAGTTTTTTGAGCACCTTCCCAACCCCCCAGATAAAAAAACAAAGGTGTCAGTACTCAAACTACTGCAGTAGTTTATAGATAGAAAAACAGGCTAGGGAATGCCACTGTCCAGGGCATTTATTACCTACTACTACCTGGCAATAAAAGAGAACCACATGAAAATAAGAGTCTTTTAATAGACAGTGGTCTGGGGGATATTACCTTTTTTTTTTGTTACAAATTACATGTCTAATGTCCTTCATAGAAACTGTGAAATGGTTCCACATGGCTGATATTTTTGTCTGTTGATTTGCTTGTCATGCACAAATGTTTGCGCACTGACTGGTGAAGGAGGGCAAAGCAAATAGGATTTTAATCATTTTCTAATTATCCTACCATTACAATTAATTATAAAGTGTTAGATTTGTCATTTCATTGTAGGCCTGTTTACATTTACATTTTTATTTCAGTCAAAATTTTCAGCCGTTTTTGACTGTTTTTGGATGAGATTTTTTGGTGGCATCCCTTAACTGATATTAACTATGTACTGCTGAAGTTGAACGTACATTGCCTTTTTTTTATTTCACGTTAATGAATTTGATACATTCTTTATTCACCTTGACAGAAAGTGAGGGTGCCATGTCAAGCTCATCTTTTAAAGTTGAGTCAGACAGGTGCACCAGTTATAAACATTACTAATAATGTGTCTCAATATATGTCATAATATTGGAGAGTTCAACTGTCAATCATTCCAGAATAACATGTCATTTGGCTCATCTGTCATTTTTATTGGGTAAAAAACAGCTCTTTTGTGCATTGTTGAATGATGATTCATAGTTGTGTGTTTATGATATTAAAATGCGGAGCGCCTATGCAAAATGTGTAAATGTTGGCAGGTCTGATACAATTAAATTTTTTTTTAGTATTTTCCACCTCACCCATCACCCATGCAGTGCCTGGGGTCCGCAACATACTTTGTCTCTCTCATGTCTAGATAAGTGTAACAGTTGCTTTGAGTGTCCATATTTCCTTTTCATTCCTCTTTCCATTTGCTTTAACAGTCTCTGTTTCTTCGAATGCAGTATGATCTGATCTCTGAGAAACAGTATGTTAGAGCATTCAGAAAACAACACAGACATTTGATTAGAGTTTAGTCATGGTCTGCTTGTGCCTGATGGTTCCGTTGGGCACTGCTGCTACAAAACAGATGAAGAGTCACTGTGTTTAACCAGACTTATTGACTATGCTCTGTTGTCTCACATCTGTTTCTCTTTCTTTTTCAGATCCATTTTGGTGAAACACTGGATTTCTGGCTGCAAGACAAGGAACAAATGCTCATGTCAAAAATGAAGAAGAACTGGACCACAGAATAATGCTGCGATTATAAATACCTGACTGTACTGGTTCATAGCTTTGGTATTTTGATGGGCTTATGTAGGTAATAAATAAGTTTGTTTGTTCCCTTTGGCTATCCATCTGTCTAGCCTGTCTAGACCTCACAGTGGATGTTGTAATTGAACTGTATTAGAGGTGTTAACCACTATTCCAGAGGGAAAAAAAAAACGATCTATTCTCTTATTCGATCTGCCTGCAGATATTGGTAACTGCAGTGTCTCAGTCTCAGCCAAGAAGTGGGGAAAGATATTGTTTCAGGATCCAGTTTTAGTGGATTAACCCCAGGCCATGTAGGGAAGCTCCTGAGTTAAAGGCTATAGCAGTGGTGCTGATGAGGCATCTATAACTCATTGGTATTCAATGCAAATATATATATTTCCTTTTTTATTACTGAGGGAAAAAGACCCACAACCGCTGGAATGTTTCGTATATTTCTGTTTTTGGCCTTTAGACAGCCGTTATTTAAGTTAAAAAAAAAAAAAAAACATACAAAGGGATATCACTCGCTATTTTTTTTTAAATCAGAGGTTCAGAACGCAATGTCTACAGACATTCCATATGTTAAAATAAAAGGATCATTTGTGAAAAGATTAAATGTCCCACACACAAATCATTTAATTTACAAAATTCTGAGTAATACCTTTTTGGTCTTTACAGATTATTTAAAATGTATGTTTTGTGTTGAGAAGATTTAAGGATGGAGTTTTTTACTCATCATTTTTCATGCATTTTCCCATATTTGTGCAAGATGTCTGTTGTCCACAGCAAAAGTAATTCCTGCTGCATTTAAATTTAGGGGTTCATTATGTTTCAACAGACCTCATTTTCTGTTAATATATTATTAATGATGAGAATGTTATAGATCTATACTTTTCTAACAGGGGCTAAATGAATGTATCTAAATACAATTTTTTTCACCAATAAAAACATTGGAATATCTAGGCTCAGTGTTTTATTTGCAGCCATCTGACAATAGTGTAAAAAGAAAATATGGATATGCATGTGTGTAGGGGAGCGCGGGGTTCACAAGTGGATGTTAAGTCAAAAATTGAAAAGCTGTTTTCTGTGACTTCACGTGTTCAGAGTGACTGATCTGAGGTGAGTGCAATGGTCTTATTTTTGACTTTCAGTAAAAAGTTTTTTTTTTTTAAAAAAAAAAAATGGCATTTCACATTTTATGTAATAAAACTTTGTAAGCTATGAATGTTGAAAATTCTGTTTTATACTGAGTAGAGGAGAGAATCAAGTGTCATGTTAGATGTCATTTGGTACACCCTTATCCAGAGCAACTTACAATTATACAACTGAGCAGTTGAGGGTTAAGGGCCTTGCTCAAGGGTCCAGCAGCGGCAGCTTGGAAATGCTGGGATTTGAACTCAAAACCTTCCAATCTGTAGTCCCAATGTCTTAACCATTGAGGTGCCAATGACACAGAACTTGTGCAAAAATCATTATGATATTGTGTAATCACGTACTGGGTTTCTGATAATAGTATTAAATGTTACTGTAAATTGATATGTTAGATTACACATTCACAGAGCACTTTATTAGGAAAACTATACTAATACTGGGTAGGGCCTCCCTTTGCTCTCAGAACAACCTCAGTTCTTCATGGCATGGAATCCACAAGATGTTGACATGATTGCATCGTGCAATTCCTGCGGATTTTTCAGGTGCACTTTCATTCTGCGAATCTCCCGTTCTACCACATCCCAAAGGTGTTCTATTGGATTCAGATCTGGTGACTGGGAAGGCCACTGAAGAACGGTGAAGTCATTTTCATGTTCATGAAAGCAGTTTGAGATGACTTGAGTGACATGGTGCATCATCATGCTGGAAGTAACCATTAGAAGATGAGTAAATTGTGGCCATGAAGGGATGCACATGGTCAGCAACAATACTCAAAAAGGCTGTTACATTCAAATGATGATTGATTGGTATGAAGGGGCCCAAAGTGTGCCAAGAAGACATTCCCCACACCATTACACCACCTCCACCAGCCTGGACTGTTGACACAATTCAGGTTGGGTCCATGGATCCATGCTATTGGTGCCAAATTCTGACCCTACAATCTGTGTGCCTGAGCAGAATTCAAGATTCATCAGACCAGGCTACATTTTTCCAGTCTTCAATTGTCCAGTTTTGGTGAGCTTCTGCCCACCGCAGCCTCAGCTTTCTGTACTTGGCTGACAGAAGTGGAACCTGATGTGGTCTTCTGCTGTTGTAGTTTATCTGCCTCAAGGTTTCATGTGTTGTGCATTCTGAGATGTTTTTCTGCTCAACCCAATTGTACAGTGTGGTTTACTGAGTTAGTGCAGCCTTTCTGTCAGCTTGAACCAGTCTGGCCATTCTCTGTTGACCTCTCTCATCAACAAAGTGTTTCCATCTGCTGAACTGCCGCTCACTCAATCTATTTTCTTTATTGTACCATTCTGAGTAAACTAGAGACTGTTGTGTACGAAAATCCCAGGAGACCAGTTTTATAGAAATACTCAAACCAGCCTGTCTGGTATCAACAATCGTGCTACAGTCAAAATCATATTTTTTCCCCATTCTGATTTTCCCCATTCTGCTGCCACACGATTGGCTGATTGGATAACTGCATAAATCAGCAGGTGTACAGGTGTTCCTATTAAAGTGAACGGTGAGTGTATATTTTCGGAAAATATACAAAATGTTATGCAGTGCCATGAATGTAGTAGATATTAGGATAGTAAGTGGTCATGATAAGTGAGTGAGCCTGTAATCGGAATTGTAGTAAGGCAAGGAATGATGGTCAGAATGCCACTCATCCCTTACAGATCTGACAACTGGTTCTTTGACTATGTCGTATTTGGTTTTAAATGTGAAATAAAAAAAAAAATCAATATTCAGTATCACTTAGGCCTTGTTCACACCTGCTATTAACACCGCCTGGACAGCCGAAACGCAGACGTTTACACCTGTCATTTTGATTGTGTCTCCAGTGACCACTTGTGATCGTATTTCATACATCATTTCTGTTGAAAAAGGTTGTCACGTATATTTATTACATGTGTTTTCTGCTGCATTTGTTTTCAGGTGGATCCTTTTTCCTGTACCTGTATGGGCTGTTTCAAACATTTCGATCGTGTGGTCTGCTAACGAAACTAATAAATGAATGTGAGAAGATGATGAAAGAAGCTACAAAAAGCAGCTGCTTTTGTGTCGGTTGTTATAGCATCACCTTTATCTAGTAGCCTAGTGATGGAGAACTCTACCATTTAGCACAATTTCCAAAACAATGATGTCTCGCAATGATTGCGTACCATTTTCCGGATAGGGTGATGATGCAGTTGATTAGCTGGCCTTTCGTTGCGGTCCGGGATGCATAGAGATGCTTTTGTGTTCACACCACAAATCTTATGTGTTCAAATGCATCCCATTTCCGAAGCTGGTTTGAGTGATTGGATCATGCTGCGTCTCCGTGATACACTGGACCCCGTTGACACCCGTATGTAGCGCTGTCCAGTTTCAGTCAGATCACCCAGGACACATGTTCATGCCAGGTGTGAACGAGGCCAATATCCAGCACTGAAGCGGCAGATCGTCACAAGTGCACAGCCTCTACTTAACTGTCTATAATCCATAATGAAATAAGATAGGTGTAATAAAGTCTAAATATGTGCCTGGGACTGGCTTTCTTTCACTGGGTATGACATTCATTGCATTGGCCAAGAAGTGGAAGAAAGAGTGAAATGTGTGACAATATGCCCCACTCTCCCCTACACACACACACTCACTCACACACACACACACACACACAGCAACAAGTACTTTCATTTTTTCATTATCATCACTAGAGGGCAGTAAAACTTCAGTGGGAAGATTCCCCTTCTCTGCACGTGTTCCTTCATGCAGAACGCAATACACAAGGCACAGTGTTTACACTGCTTTTTCTTTATGTATGCACTTCTTTTCTTTATGCATCACTTTCTTCATTTTTAGTCTATCAGCCATGCTTAGTATTTTTATCCCAAATTTTCCAAATAAAGCAACCTACCTGTACATCTCTATATGATACAGATAGCTTATTAAACGTCGATCCATGACGTGATCTATTGCATCTTTGCAGAGACACCTTTTCAATTCTTAACACACAAACTGAGTGACGTAAAAACGCCGCACCAAGCGGCGTGCCGCGCGCGCATTTACCGTCCAGTGCGTAAGAGTGTTAGTCATTAGAGAAATTCGTTAATAATGTCTGTGTAGTTGGATAAGACGCTGTCTGAGGTTCCAGAGAGAGAGTGAGAGAGAGAAAGAGAGAGAGAGAGAGAGAGAGAGAGAGGGGAGAGGGAGGGAGGGGGAAGACCAGTGACAGTCGTGGAGACTGTTTTTGTGATTGGTTTGGCGGTCTCGCGCTCAATGCGCTGTTCTCTTCAGCACCAAAGCGCGAGCGCCTTAACGCACCATCAGCAGCATCCAGGAAAGCAGGTAGGGCTGAACATTTCCATTACTTGCATTTTATTAGCATCATACTTTTGTTAGAAAACATATTTCATATGCGCAAGAGGTTTTGTTTCACGCGCTCTGCGATTCCTAACCAGTGGGAGGGGGATCATCACCCCCCCCCATTTTTTCCCCCATTCTTTTCTTTTTTTAATTTTTTCTTGGATCCCCCAGAGAGCAGTCCTGCTGGAGAAAATATAATCAAATTGCCAGAAGAAGATCGCACAGCTTGACACATTCCGATACTTGTAAATTAAAAAAAAGAAAAGAAAAAAGAGATGGGACAGTGCCAGGGAAGCTTAATAACGCGTCCATCATTCTGTCACCTCTAACGATCGAAGAGCTTCAATTTTGTGGCCGCCCATCAATTCCGTCTCATTAGCATGAGTGGGTCTGTCTGATTTATTTTGCACTGATGAAGAACAAAACTAAGTCCTAAATTCCTAGGAGAATACTTATACACATCCTGGAAGATTACTTGTGTTCATAATAATGTAAAGCCAGCTGACTGCAATGTATATATGACAAATAAAGGCATCTTCTTCTTCTTCTTCTTCTTCTTCTAATGTCTATTAATCAGTTGGTTGTTTTCATCTGTATTTTCTCCATAACCTACAATACAGATGAAAACATTCAGCACAGCACATTTTCAATCCAGTGCAGTGCTTTGGGATGTCCTGTTTGGTGTAATGGGTCAGGAAGTGTATCGGTCGAGCTACATCAAGGAAAAAGACAGCAATGTCTGTGATGTCCAGGAGACTGCCTCTGTAGTCTCGACTTCAGAGGACGCCTGAATGCGGTGCAGTTTCAATCTGCAGCTGCGCACATTGATCTTGCATGCATAGCAGTGGGAGAAAAAGGCCAGAATAGAGGTCTTTGCTTCTGTGGTCACTGGAAAAATCCCCCACAAAGCCCTCTCTCTATGATTCCCAATGGTGTAGACTCATTGATTTGTGTTGATGCGCCAACCTCAATTTTAACGACATGACTACACCTATTAAAACTGTTTGTTGGGAAAAATATTTAGAGACAATCATAATTAAATTGATCTAGGCATCTGCTTCATGCTGTACACTGAATTGTTGATAATCAAGATGTCTTCCCAAAAGGAGAGAATCACACTCCTAGTGGCAATATTTAACCGACTGCTTATCATGATTCACCTGAACTGACAAACAAAACCAGGTGTAACATTGTATGCACTGCGTATATGTTCAAAAGGGTCTTAAATTTGCATTTGAGCTACTATAGCTGATAGCTTTTGTCTCTTTTGCAGGTTCAGCTGGAGATATAGCACAAAGCAGAGAAGAACCTGAGGTTTCACATTCCACTCTCAGTTTTTCTCTTCTGTTTTTGAACTTATCCCTCACTTTCTGTCACAACACATGTACTTCAGACATGCGTGGAGCACAAGAAATCCCTGTAGCAACGTTCCCGTGACACAAGAGATTTGGCCTCAGCATTAAGTATATGGCCATGGATGGTCCCACCCACCACCACTGCCATTTTGGTTAAATGATTGGGATTTCTGGATCCTCTCCTGTTCCTCTGTAGTATCAGTATGGCATTACAAAGCACTAGCCTGAACTGGGCAACATACCAGCTCCTTCTTCTCGTAACAGCTGAGATTTGCTGTTGGTTGCCGTCATTCTCTCAACGCTTGGAGTCTCTACCAACGGAATATGCCCACTCCATCCGAATAGATGGCGACATCATTCTGGGTGGCCTATTCCCGGTGCATGCCCGTGGTGAACGAGGAGTGCCCTGCGGAGAGCTGAAGAAGGAGAAGGGCATCCATCGACTGGAAGCCATGCTCTTTGCCATCGACCTCATCAACAAGGACCCGGAGCTGCTGCCTAATGTGACCCTTGGTGCTCGCATTCTGGACACCTGTTCCCGGGACACATATGCCCTTGAGCAGTCACTCACCTTTGTCCAAGCACTCATTGAGCGTGATGGCTCGGATGTACGCTGCGCAAATGGTGACCCCCCTGTCTTTGCCAAGCCCGACAAGATAGTGGGAGTGATTGGAGCATCTGCCAGCTCCGTCTCCATCATGGTGGCCAATATCTTGCGGCTATTCAAGGTAAGCCGATGCACTGACACAAAGTTCGATATTGCTGAGGCAAAGATTTTACTCGTTTGTCTGCTGTCATTGTATCTTATTTTTTGTATCTAAATTGTTGCTGGGAATGTATCTAAATCTTGAGCATAAGTGAGTGCATTATAAGTTTCACTGGATGTCTCATTTGATATGAGGGTTATATGGATAAAACCTTTTTGTGCTTCAGAGTAGTTTTCTGCACTTGTTTGCTGTGTGTCATGAGGATTTGTGGGTGAGAGGTGTAACGGACACTGCAGCTATTCCTCATGGGCCTTTCTTGGGCCTCGTTGATGTGAGCAACAGACTGCAATAATGCAGGTGGGAGTGTGACACTTCTAGACAGTTGTTGCAGGCTGTTTGTGCCTGAGTGTCCAGTGGGATAGACATTGTTCTTGGCCTTTTTGTTTTCAGATAAACCTGTTTGTTCTGCTGTGCTTGACACTGACTCTCACTTTGCTGCTTTTGCACGTCACAATTGATATCAACAATTACAGATAAAGTTTAATAATGACAGCCAATTTAAAGGCAATTAGTTATAGATAACAATTCTTCTATGACAGATACATAACCTGTGATTAAATGTGTGCACTGGGAAAGTCAGATATGCTTTTGACACCTCTGAGCTTCAGATATTATGTATCTTATTTTTATATGTATCTTATTACAATGCGTAATGCTGAATGCCCAATTAACAACAAAACTATAAAGAACAAGAACAAGGTTTATTAGTCAATCCAAGTTTGACTGATTAATGTAGACACACTGTACAATATGCTTGCGCAATGGTTAATGACGCATGTGACATACCAGCACATATCTTTTCCCCTAGAAGAATGTCAGCTACCATGACTCACACTGCAGTACTGCAATAACACTACACATGATTATCATTTGTGTATGTGTGTGTGTGTGTGTGTGTGTGTGTGCAAGCACATATGTATATGTGCTTGTGTATCTATACATGTGTATGTGAACTTGGTATGTGTATGTGAACTTTACATACACGTGTCTCAAAACTCACAGAAATGAAGCGTTTTGAAACATTCATTTGCCTAACAGGATTTATAGCATTTAAAAGCAGGCAGAGTTGCATCATGATTCTTTATATTGTGCTTCAATCTCTGCTTACTTTGTTTAATTACACTTTATTGGCTACTAGCTGCTATGGTGAAACAGGATTAAACCAATCAGAATCATGCATTTTCCTAGATTTATAAGGTAAGATGTCATTTCTGCTACAGTATATGTTATTTTAGTTATTTTCAGTGGAACTAGCATAAAGTATTTTATTTCCTACGCCTATTAATGTTACTAATATGGCAAGATGAGTTGGGTGTAAATCATGTCATCCACCCCAAATGCATGAATGTGTCATAATTATGACTGTACAAATTGCAAAGTGATTTTAATTAGCATATTGCATCCCACCCAGCAGCACACCACTGCTTGTGAATACCTTCCATAGACATAATTATTAATGCTATGCCTGCATTTAAACTCAATCTTAAAACCAATAACCAAATGGAAACCTTTTGGAGTTTTCCTTATAGGCACTAGCCAAAAGTCCCCCACAAAGTAAAAACTGTCAGATATTCCTATACTTGTGGGGACATTTGATTCTCACCAAGATATAAAAAGCTAAAATACACACACACACACACACACACACACACACACACACACACACATACCATACTCCAACTGCCTTCACTCTTTCTTAAAAGAGTCTTTTTGTAATATTAAGCCCATTGCGAAGCATCATGAGTGTAAGTTGATTAAATCACGTAGTCTAGTCTTGTTAATACCCTCTTTCTCTAAAACATGATTCAGTTCAGCTGATTAACTCATATCTGAAACTGGTGATATAACTGTCTATAATATCACCAATAGTATATATTGTCTTGTGGACAGATATACAGTACATAAAGCCTGTGTGTTGCACCAAGACTTGGAGAATGATATTTCGTTCTATGTACTTGTATATGTCTGGAATCATAATAAAGATCTATTAACTTGAAATCTCCTTTCTGGCATCACACATTTGTATAATTTACCAATTCCCTGTCTCCAACCTGTTTCTCCTTGACTTCTGTGAAGGCTTGCACCAAATGTACTGGACCAGTATCATCACTGTTCTGCTCACCTCTCACCAGGAACTCAACAAAGCTTCAGCATTTTCTCTGTTTAACTTTGGAATTAACTCTGAACTCTGCTTCTGTGTGTACACTCAGGATATTTGCCACCAGGAATAACCAAAAGTCTCACAAATGTCCTTCTATTTGCATTTATCAGATTTTTGAGGTGTTCATAGTTTACTTTACCCACAATGCCATGTAACCCTGTTCCTCATCCTTGCCACTATCACCATTAAGCACTACAGACCATCATGTTTTTTTAAACCTGTTATGACTAAACTAACCTCTCATTAATGTACTGCCTTCAGCTTCCGTGCTGAACATTTGATCTTTTCTGAATGCAAATCCAACACCCTGGAAAGGTTCATGCCGGTGGTATTAATAAAACCTGAGCTTTTGAGTGTCTAGTCAGCACTGCTACACAGCGGTTCTCTGCTTTGTTCCAGCTACACGATTAACCTGTACCCACAAACTAGATGAATTCTGTGTTATATATATATATATATATATATATATATATATATATATATATATATATATATATATATATATATATATATACATTTCCTGATATATTCCTTTATATTCACAGCTCACCCCTCCAATTCCTCAGGATAAAATGTCAAACCATCGACTCCTTGTTCTTCCTTGACTTCTGTGCCTATTTCTCTGCCATTCACCAGAGGGCGTCCAACTGTCTGGTGGAAAGTATTGGTGAGCCAGAGCTCCAGGCCATGTCTCTACAAAGTCCACGTCCATCTTGAAATGCTGTACTTAAATATGTTCCTCTGTGCAGGTATAAGAACAAGCACAGGATCCTTACCTCACTCTATGAGCTGACTGGCATGTGGAACTGTTTTTAAAACATTCACAGTGTGAGGTTTATGTGAAAGCTGATTTGGTGAATAAGTATCTTAAAAAAGCCTGGAATAGGATGTGTATTATAGTCTATGATTTTAAGTTTCAAGGTAATAAGAGCTACTAATATAGGTAGAATAAATAGAATCTCTCTATGCATGACCGCTCGAAGGTCCAAATGGCCCAGTCTCCTAATGTACATACACCATTGTCTAACTGCAAATTATCATTTGAGACAATGATGCTTTACACTATAAACAAGAAGAGGAGAAAACGTACAGAAAGTCACCGGAATGTTATGTAAGTTTCAAAGTTTCATACAGCAATAGTTGCCGCTCGGATCCATGCAGTGCTGTGTAGTTGTTCAAATTGCTTGGGCCTTTACAAATGGTTCTATAGAACAATTCCTTAAAAATGAAGTTTCTAACAATGAAATAACAATAGCACTACACAGATGACATCTGCTCAAGGGTGGCTAATATTTTCCAGCCATGTTATTAGTATTAGCATTTTCACTGAACTGAATATTATGCTTTAATATTAATAACATGAGAGTTTAAGGGATTATGTTTGTATCTTTTTATCAGGTGAACATATTTTCATCATAAGACATCACAAAGGCAAAAAGACTAAATACAGAAGAAAGAAGTAATACAGTTCCCTCTGAAAGTATTTGGAATTCTTTTATTTTTGCTATACACTGAAGACATTTGGGTTTGAGATCAAAAGATGAATATGAGATGATAGATTAGAATTAAGGCTTTCATTTCCTGATATTTACATCTAGATGTGTTTAAACAACTTAGAACATGGCACCCGTGGGGGCAGACTACCCAATTTTTAAGCAAAAGTATAGGAACAGATTTTACAGTCTTAAAGTAAATGAAAGTAAATAACATTAATATTTGGTTGCATATCCCTTGCTTGCAATAACTGCATCAAGCTGGTGACCCACTGACATCACCAAATTGTTGCATTCCTTTGTGATGCTTTTCTAGGCTTGTACCAGGCTTCTTTCAGTTGTTTGTTTTGGGGATTTTCTCCCTTCAGTCTCCTCTTCAGGAGATGAAATGCTGCTCAATTGGGTTAAGCTCTGGTGAGTGACTTGGCCAGTCTAAAACCTTCCACTTTTTTCCCCTGATGAAGTGCTTTGTTGTGTTGGCACTGTGTACTGGGTCATTGTCTAGCTGCATGATGAAGTTCCTCCCAATTAGATTGGATGCATTTCTCTGTAAATTGGCAGACAGAATGTTTCTGTAGACTTCTGAATTCATTCTGCTGCTACCATCATGAGTGACATCATCAATAAAGATTAATGAGCCTGTTCCAGAAGCAGCTATGTAAGCCCAAGCCATGACACTACCTCCACCGAGCTTGACCGATGAGCTCGTATGTTTTGGATCATGAGCAGATCCTTTCTTTCTCCACACTTTGGCCTTTCCTTCACTTTGGTAGCAGTTAATCTTGGTTCCAGAACTTTTGTAGCTCATCTCTGTATTTCTTTATGAATTCCAATCTGGCCTTCTGATTCTTACTGTTGATGAGTGGTTTGTATTTTGTGGTATGGCCTCTATATTTCTGCTCTTGAAGTCTTCTTTGAACAGTGGATTGTGATACCTTCACCCCTGCCCTGTGGTGGGTGTTGGTGAAGCCACTGACTGTTGTTTTTGGGTTTTTCTTCACAAAGTTTCTGTCATCAGCTCCTGTTGTTTCCTTGGCCGACCTGTTCGAGAGGTCGGCCAAGAGAGAACCAGACATTCCAAATTGTTGTACTGGCTATGCCCAATACAGGTGCAGTGGCTTTGATTGATTTTCCCTCTTTTCCCAACTTTGAAATGTCTTACTTTTCTCCCATAGACAGCTCTTTGGTCTTCTTGTTGGTTTATCTTTTTTTTTAACAACAACAAATGCAGTCTTCACAGGCGAAACCCTTTGCTCAAACCAAGAGTAGACATTCATAGCTATTAATTGTTTAAACAATCAATCTAACTGGGCAACAAGAAACACCTGTCAGTCACAAATTTTGATCACTTGAAAAAGGTGGGATCAAACAAAATTACCATGTTTGTAAGTTGTTTAACACATCTAGATGTAAATATCAGGAAATGAAAGCTGAAATTCTGATCTGTATGTACTGTTGGAAGTGACTGTATGTGCACCCCAGTGACAAACCATCATGTGAGCAAGTGAGCATGAACAAAATAAAACATACTTTAATGCTCTTATATGACATTTAAAATATCCTAATTTTAATTTACATATCATCAGTCATTTGTGATTATCAGTTTTGTTATGGCATTTTAATTACTTTTGTGTTGGCATTTTAATTAAGTTGTAATGGATTCTTTTCCCATACAAGGTCAGTTAATTATGCCAGTGTTCTTACACATTGTGCATGAAAACAAAAGGTCTATGGTGTCACATTAGCAGGTCTCCTTTTGCACACATGATTTTTTTTGTTCCATACAAAAATGCATGTACACACACAAATGTATCTTGCTTGCGCATTGACCTTACCCTCAAAATGATGCTGCTCTTGTGCAGATTTGCTTTCGCTGTGTATAGGGAGTATGCACATATGCTCATTTATATCTTGCTTGCTTGTGACACTTTTTATGCTCTTGCACTCAGATTTCCTGTTCCCTCTCCTTTTTTTTAAAAGCAACAGCACTGCCAAAGGATGTCAACCAGTTAGAATTGGTTATATGTTTTTATCACTCAGTTGTAGAGGAATCAGAGATTAAACAGGCCAATACTTAAGCTTCTGTAGACATCTAGCATGCTGACAATAAAGGATTTAGTAACATGGAACGGTTCCCAGATAGATCACACAAACATCAGCACAACATGAGTAATTTCTGTCTCTATAACGTTGCAACGACCTTGTTTGCTTCTTGGTAAGATGACAGCACAATGTTGTGTTATGATCATTTGCTAGTCTCAGCCATAATGTGTGATTTAATCCCATCAGCAATGTAAGACAGCACCGCTTCCTGGAATGATTTATTTGATCTCCATGCTTTCACCATGTGATAAGCAGATTCAGCTCAAGTATCCTTCATGCAGCGTTTACCCCACAATTGTATTTCTAGATAGTTTTCTATCTAGATAGATAGTTTTCTCTGACTCATTGTGTACATATATAGTGTATATTAAACGAATAAAAAAATGCACATTATACTTGGCTATTGCAGCCTGATAACGCCTCATTCCACACCTCCTCATTACACTCCTTCGAATCATTCTGAGCTGACACAGCGGACCATGTTTCAAAGCCCAATCTCCACTTGAAAAGAAATTCATGCATAAACACCCTTCTTCCTCTGAAGCTTAGCTGTAAGTCCCACAGTTCAGTTAAAAAAGTATAGAACTTGCACCCAATTTTATATACTGTCAACAAATTTTAAATCACAAACATAAAAAATCTGTTTGGTCACTTAGTTAACCTCTGTAGCTGGCTAATTAAGAAGATCTGAAATTATGTCAACACTCTAGGTTGATATGAGTGTTGGTTGTTTAGACAAGTTAATTTTATTAACTCATAGCTAATTACTGTTGGCCACATTTCATTTAAATTTTACACAACTACAGTTAAAAAACGAAAAGTAAGTCGATGAAAAAAAACCCCACAATGTGATGTTCCTAAGCTGCTGTGAGTTAGTCTGACAATCTTGTAATAGTAATTCACAGTCGCACTGTACAAAATTACAAGTGAAAATATCTTGAATATTGTCAAATTAACTAGTATTTCCTATGATAAGATTACAATAAACCAAATATAGAATTATTCAGATTATTTTTTCTAGCTTGAAATGATCTTATTCTGTTGGCAGGTAATTTTAAGCATTTATTTCTGGAAAGAAGCAAAATTATCTGCCAATAGAATAAGAGAAATTAAAGCGTGAAATTAGTAGAAATATATAGAAATAGGTTTAACAATCTTATATTTCTTTTATTGTAATCTCATAATACTAGATAAAGCTATGTATATTCAAGATATTTTCGTTTGCTGAGATGACATTTTTTGCAGGGAGGAAGCCGGAGTGATGGAGATTTAGATTTTGCAGAAGTGGAATTGCAGAGAGAATTTATTTGTTCTCTAGTTGATGCGCTAGCTAGTGAATGATAGTCAGTCAAGTTATCCTCATTGTGTTGCTTTAGCTAAAGAGATAACAATAGCCAGCTAGTGGATAACTAGGTGTGTTTGGCCCATCAGTCTGTGTGGTGGAGAACAGCACAACAATATTCTTACGAGTAGATCACAATAGCGTTTTTATGCGAGAGAGGGAGAAATGATCAAATTCTACTCCCCAGCAGTTTTACATAAAAGGTAACAAACAAATAATTATTGAATTAATTTGCTTTCATGTTTTGTGGTCTTTAGTCATATCAGGCATGCCAGACAATTAAGTTGAAACAACAGGTTTTTTAAGCTACAGTAGAAGTGTATTTATTTACTATAATGGTAGTTCATATTTAGGCTGTTAACTGGGATTACTAGCGATCTAAAAGAAGCTTGTATTGAGACACAACTCACTTGGACTACAGATAAGGGAAGAGAGAAACAACCTGTTCTGTGCTAATGCAACTGAATTGTCAGATACAAATTGATTTAAAATAAATTGCTATCTAATATCTTAGAGCTCACACGAGAGTATACCTCCCCATCCGAATCGATAGTGGTTTAGTCTTGAATGTAGCAGGATATATTTGAGTGTGGACATTTTTTTTTTAGCTTTCTAAGAGAGCACAGAAAATCTGTGTGAGAGAAAAAAGGCATAATATGTAAGAATATAATGACATTTATGCTTACCTCCATTGTTCCAGAGGTTTGTTTTGGTGTATTTCTTTTAATATGCATTGATTAAATGTGTGTAGGAGAAATGAGAGAGGAGGAAGGCTTCCTAAAGCTCCAAGTCATCTGCTGATTATGGCTTGGAAAGATGGGTCTCAGGTAGACGACCAGCATGGCAGCTGCCGAGCCTGGTGTTTTGTAAACTGAGGAAATAGGAGGGTGAGGAAGAGCAAGTGAGTGCAGATGGTGTACCTTTTTTTAATCTGTCAGAATCTGAAAGAATAAGAATGCACTTCTGGCACTCCAACACATGGAATCCCATTTATACTGACATCATGTGACAGATCATGTGACTGATGTCACTGATCACACACAGGTGGACCTTAATCAACTCATTATGTGGCTTCTGAAGTTAATTGGTTGGACCAGATCTTATTTAGGGGTTTCATAGCAAAGGGGTTGAATACATATATATTCACAACATTTCAGTTTTTAATTTTTTTTTTCATTCCATTTCAACAATTTGGACTATTTTGTTAAATCCATTACATAAAATCCAATTTTTATTCCAGATTGTAATGCAAAAAAACAGGAAAAACACCAGGTGGGGGTTGTGGGTACTTTTGCATGGCACTGTATAAAATTACAGTGAACCAAATATAAGATGATTAAACTTATTTTTAGATATGATAACTAATTTCATTTACATTTTCTTAATATATTGGCAGATAATTTAGATTCTTTCTAGAAATAAATGCAAACATTTAAAAAAAATTATTTGCCAATAGAACAAGACTACTTCAGACTTGGCTAGAAAAAAAAGCTTTAATAATCAAGTTTTACAAATTTTAAGCTTGAAATAGTTTTGTTCTATTGGCAGATAATTTGGTTAATTGTAGTAAATTAGAAAAATGTAAATTAGTAAAGATTTTGACTATATTCAATGTCTTTTCACTATGATGTAATTTTTTTTGCAGTGTATTTATTATTTTACATATTTTCAGTATAGCCAGAAAACAGAAACAGTTTCAGCTACAGCATTCATCATAAATAATCTGGATTTTAGCCAAGAATCTCATGTATCTGGCTATCTGTTGCCTGTATTCAGCCATTAGTGTACCAGCTTCTGCAGGATGCACAACAAAAAAAAAAAAAAAAAAGAAAAAAAGAAGAAAAAAAATAAAACAGATGACATTACACAAAGATGAAGTGTGGCAGCTCCCACAGTCAAGTGGGCAAAGATTTCTGCAAGCAATGGCAGGAGTTTGTCAGATTTTCCCTCTCCAGTCCTCGTGATGACTTATAGTGGGATCTATTTTTTTATACCTTTGGTGCAAACTGTTTAAAATGCCCCTCAGCAATGGTCTGTGGGTGAGCAGCTTTCACTTGCAAATTGCCATGGAGAGGATATCAACCAGTAGTTAACTGCCTGACAGCTTAGTTTTCACTGTAAATCCTATAAAAAAAATTACTGCTGTAGGAAACGATTCTTACTGCAAAATGAGGTAATTTTACAGGTCCAGAACTACAATACGGCTCTGAACTGTGACTTTACAGTTATTATATAGTTATTACCATAAATGCTCTTTAAAATAATTTATTACTCACTTGTTATTCAGAACTCTGATACAATTAATCTAACGTCTGCAAAACACTCAACCCTTAACGTCCTGGAAAAAACCCACAAATGCATAGCATGTACTGAGTCACATAGGCCTTGTGCACAACATAAACAAGGTACGATTCCAAATTACATTTCCATGGACATGGCACCAGCTTAGGCAAATTAGCTTCACCTTACATTTAACTAGCATTAACATACAACATATCCTGTCTAAACAAATAAAGCTTAAACTAGTTAGCATTACCCTCTACATAGTTCTTCGGTAACCAGCACAATACAGTATTGTGAGGTCATTAAAATAACTTATAGAGTTATATTTTACTGTCACTATGGCCAGCTCTGCATCAACGCAACCGAGGCAAACAGCTGAAAATCATTCAATTCTTCATGAAAAAAGAATCGAGGAGTACCTTGCTAGTACTTGCTTTGCAATTTGGCAGTGTGCAGAGTGGGCCCAGATGAATAAATCTGTAGGCTACTCCCAGGCCACTTGGCAACAATGTCTGAAAGGAGTCCTTTGTGATTTCATATCATCCACACATTGTCAAGATCAGGTTATGAAAACTTTGAATGGGAGTCGAGGAGGCTTGAAGTGTGGCTAGGGATGCGCATCCCATCCACTGACATCTACAGCAGACATTTCTGGTGGCATGAGAATCCATTTTTGCTTCATGCAATCTAATTTCCTGTTGAAAATTGCATGTACACTCACCTTACACTTATTAGGAACATCATACTAATACTGTTTAGGACACGCTTTACTCTCAGAACAACATCAGTTCTTCATGGCATGGATTCCACAAGATGTTGGAAACATTCCTTTGAGATTCTGGTTCATGACATGATTGCATCACGTCACTGCTGCAGATTTGTCAGCTGCACATTCATGCTGTGATTCATCTCCTGTTCTACCACATCCTTCATGCTGGAATTAGGCATTATAAGATGGGTAAATTGTGGCCGTAAAGGAATAAATGGTAAATAAATGGTAAATAAATAAGTAAATGGTAAATAAATGGTCAGCAACAATACTCAGATATGATGTTTGATTGGTATTAAGGGGCCTGAGAAAACATTCCCCACACCATTACACCCCCTCCACCACCCTGAACTGTTGACACAAAGCATGTTGATTCATGCTGCTGACACCAAATTCTGACCCTACCATCTGCATGTTGCAGCAGAAATCGAGATTCATCAGACCAAGTGCCATTTTTCCATTCTTCCTCAGTCTAGTTTCTGTGAACATGTGTCACTGTAGCCTCAGATTCCATTTCTTGGAACCCAATGTGGTCTTCTGCTGTTGTAGTCAATCTGCCTCAAGGGTCAAGTTATTGTGCATTCTGAGATGCTTTTCTGCATATCATGGTTGTAAAGAGTGGTTATTTGAGTTACCACAGCCTTCCTGTCAGCTTCCAGTCTGGCCATTCTCCTCTAACCTTTCTCATCAGAATTGCTGCTCAGTGAATGGTGCAAAAAACATCCTATGTATACTCTCGAGAATGTTGTGCATGAAATTCTTTCAGCAGGAAATCAGGAGTTTCAGAAATACTCAAAAACCAACAACCATGCCATGGTCAAAGTTACTGAGATGACATTTTTTCCCCCATTCTGATCTCTGATGTGAACTTTAACTGAAGCTTTTGACATGTAACTGCAGCATTTTTTTCCATTCCTTCCTTCAATGCTTTTTTGCTGTTCTTACATAATAAGTCACTACCTGCTTAGTCAAGTGTCATGTTATAGGATGGAGGACGGTTAATATGTGTGGAACTCATATTACTAAATTGAAACTAATTTCCAGAGATCACAAATTAACATGATTATCACAACTACAATGATTCATGACAAAAACCCTGAATATGTTCTCATTATATGCATTGTTATTTGCATTTTGCCTTCTTCACCTTTCTTTTAAACTTAAGATGCCAACTCTAAACACTGACCTTTGCGAATAATCAGATTAGTCTGTAGTTTACAGGCAAGTTTATATACCAGAGCATACCAAAACATGCCAGAATGACCTCAATACCCCAGTTATGTGAGCAAGTTGTGCAATATGCAGAATGATAATAAAGGTGACTTTGACTTTGAGTGTGCGTGTGAACATGAATCATTGTGGTTGTGGGCAGTTGTGAGCATACTATTCGACTGAATCCTGCAGCCACCACTGCATGATATACATTTATTTTATATTTCATTTTCATTTATTTTTTAATCATTTAGATTATTCCAGCTGGCTGCAACAATAGACCCTTTCTTACTTAGTGATTTCCCATGCAACCTCAAGGAGGGAGATGCTCTGGGGTTGAAAGTTGAGTGAAAAAATGAGTGAAAAGTAATATCTCTGGTTTAACTAGTTCAGAGGCATAAGCACTTAGACAACAAGATTTTACCTTGTGAGCATGCTTAGATCTAAACCAAGAACATCCCAGGCATGCTGAAGGCGAGGATCTGACTTGCCTCTCTGGGGTGTTGTTCAGAACCGTGGTTTAAAGGAACTGTCATGCTGAGTCTTTCAAGGTGTGAAAACAAGGACAAAAGTTTTGTATTTGATCCTCACTTCAACAAGGAGTGAATAAAGTATCCTGTGGAGTAATTTCTTTTAAGTAGTCCTGTGAGAAGTTGTACAGGACATCATCAGCATAATTCTTGATGCTTTGTAGATGAGCAGTAGTTCATGAAGAGCAGCCCATATGGTGTTGTAGTAAGCTTGAATAGAAATGACCAACACCAGGTTAAGAAGTTGGCGGAAGATTTGTGCTGGGGCATGGTGGCTTATTGGTTAGAACGTTTGCTTCACACCTCCGGGATAGGGGGTTTGATCCCTGTGTATGTGGAGTTTGTATGTCCTTCCCAGCTTTGGGGGTTTCCTCCGGGTACTCCGGTTTCCTCCCCAGTCCAAAGACATGTGTTGTAGGCATCTCTAAGTTGACCGTAGTGTGTGATTATGCCCTGCGATGGGTTGGTACCCTGTCTAGGGTGTCCCCTGCCTTGTGCCCCTTTGATAGGCTCCAGGCTCCCCATGACCTGTGCTGGATATGCGGTACAGAAAGGATGAAGTTGTGCTCTTCTATTATTGTGTTTATGATTACACAGTAGCAGGGAATGGCTATCTCTATGCTATTTTAAATGGTAAGCAGGCGGGTGTGAATTCTGGTGTCTGGCTGTAAATGAATTACCAGTGGGCTACTGCAGGAAACACTTCCTGCTCTTCTGCCAGCGTCAGTGGTAAACAATGTGTGATTCTTGGGTGAAACACTCTGGAACATTTTTTTTGCTTTTGGACAGGACAAGTCTTATCTGTGATTGGAATTGCTGGGCTGAAACTCACTGTTTATTCTCTGACACTCTGTAGATTAATAAATGTTTTGACTTTGGGAAGTTTTAGGACTGTCAGAAAATATATTCTGGCCATCTTGACTGCCAGCGAATTTTTATTTCATTTGTCATTTGTTTTCTTTTCTGTCTTCTTGTCCCTCCCCTCCTTTTCCATTTTGTCTAACTTTTCAGTTTAGAAATCTTCTCATCTTCTGTATGGAAACAGCTTTCTGGTGATGGTGTTGTCTGGCTCTTCAAGTTCACAGCGGGGGAAAGACTGTTGGTCACTCATCCCACTTCCTGGAACTTGCCTTTGGGAACCAATTTAACCACACCACAGCATTATTTATACAAGACATGCCTAATTAGATGGGAATAGTTTATCTGCTGTTTGCTTGTAAAATCGAGACTCAGGTCTCCAAGAACATTTTTTTCTAGCTTACAAAAGAGCAAGTTGTACACAGCAGAGGCATAGACAGACCTTTTACAATGGGGTAGCCAGGTTAGACCCAGGGACTTTATTAAGATGATGGCAGTCAAGGGTGGGCCAAAATACTAATCCACATCCATAAAAAAATGACATAATGTGGCTGGCCGAATCTGTGTAGGATCTCTATTGGACATAAAAGGCCCACAGCTAAGCAACATTTCTTTATCATCTAGCAAGCTACAGTCATAGGTAAGTCATAGGTAACATAACATTAGGCTACATCTCAAGAAGTATGCTAGCATTACAAATTCAATATAATTAACTAATAACGAACTGAAGAAACCCAATTTATGCCTCCAAGTAATGAATTTTGTAAATGAAAAAAAAAAAAATTAAACCATGTTTACTCAGCTGTTTGTTCTTTGGAGTCAATGGGGCCTGGAAATAGTTCACTTCTGTGTTAGCTAGCTAAACCTATGTGACATTACAGTTGTTGACAATCTTTACCATTGTACAATGATGAAATGAACTTTCAAATTTCCAGAGATGTTGTAGTGGGTGTTCCTTATTATTCAAACTCATGTTTTAATTTGCTGGTGATATGTATATATTTGGAGTTGAAGAAGTTATCGAGTGCAGAGGTCCAGACCTGCCAAAATGAAACATAAATAAAAGAATAAATATATAAATAAATATATTAATATCATATCATTTTTAAATGCTAAAATTATATGCACATTATTTATAAATTTCTACCTTTACATATTTCCCTTATTATCATAATTTTATTGTAAACGTCTGGCTTCAACCTCAGTTGTTTTTAATACATAGTATACAAACCGCAGCACATCAGCAACAGATAGCCAGAGATCTAGGGATGACCTGTCTGAAAATGCTAGTTCAGATTATTTGCTCTTTCATGTGGAGGTTCCAGCAGAAATTTGTTCCAGTTTACTGCCCTTGTATAGAGGTTGATCCTCTAGTGGTTATCAGTGTGGAGGAAGTGACCCATCACCAATATCTTACACTTTGAAATGTTTCAAACACACTGTTGAATGAGTTGGTTCAGGCCCAGAGGTTCCCAATCCCCAGCCAGAGAAAGTGATGTGGCACAAATGTTTTCATTAATAATATACGAACAATATAATTTTGACTTCCGTGCTCAGTGGGAGTTTCTTACACTAATTTTGAATTTAAACTGCTCTGTGTAGCTGCTACAGCAAGGTTACAGGCTGTAATACATGTGCTATATGTTTTAATATTGGCCATAGACTAAAAGATATAGCACCAATATATGTATTGTTTTGTACTGATTCCAGCTTGAAATAATACAGTGATGTAAAACAAAATCAAACTGTCTGGACAACCTACACATATTGATAGCTCCACCCACTCACTCTCTGTGTGTTTCTTTTCACACACACACTGGCTTTAAATGCACGTTGTAGGTTACCACATAAAGGTCATGAAATCATGTGGATGGTCCTATCTCCACTATCATCCTCTCTGAGCTTGCCTTCCCAAACCTGTGCTCATAAATCCTCCTCACCTACTCTCCCAGCCCACTCAGGTCTTCATTGCCATGCCTGAATGTGGAAAAAAAACAAGTCTCTCATTACTATATAGACAAAGAAACACAAAAATAAATTAATACAGAAAAGTTGAAGAAATAATAATAACAATAATAATAATAACACAAAAAAAAAATACAGAAATATTTAAATTTGGAAACACCCAAATGCAGCAATATAGAAATAAACATAGAAAATCTAAAAAACAACAATAACACTGCCATAGATTTATATTCGTCTCTCTAAGGAAAAAAAAAATGTGAAAGTGAAAATGATGAAAGTGTTTGGTGCTGTGGTCAGTTTCTGATTTGCTTTGCCACTTTGCTAATGTATAGAGAGAGAGAGAGAAACTCAAACAGACTTCTTTAATCATCAGGAGGTAGAGACAATTGCAAGGTCAGAATATCTTAAGGATGTGGCAGAGCAACTATGTAATTTTAATATCCTATCCCTTTTGGAGTACCTGAGTGAATTATTCATTTGAAGTGCTATGAGTTTCGTAGAGTTGCTGAGCAGAAGGACGAGAGGCAGCGGGTCTTGGTTGAGATGGGTTAACAGCAATGTAACGAGTGGCTCCCTCTCTAGCCTTAATTTGTCTCGTCATTAGCCTGCCAGCACCTCGAGGGAGAAAGAAAGTGATGAACATGAGCACTGTGGTGTTAATCAATACACACTCTCTATCTCTTCCTCTGTTTACTTTGGCAGAGTGAAGTTTTATGCCCTGGTTTCAGTAATTGGAACTTGGAGGCTGCTTAGTCCCTTCTTCTGGATTTAATTAAAGCCCTTCTTCCTTCAGGTCAGAAGGAAGCTTGAGGTAAAGCTGTCGTCTAATGAGAGACTGGCTCTTTCATCACAGCTGAGGTAAAGCACATTGATTTCTTGCATGTAATCAGTTGCACACAGTGAAAATCTCTCCTAGATGCCCACCATTTATGATGATTGTTTGTGGTCTGTGTGAAATCCTACCATTCGAACCCACAGGATCTGCTTCTCTTCCATGGAGCTGCAAAGTACAGTGAACGTGGTCTGAGCAGTTTCATGTTCAAGACTGTACAGTATATCCTCATGTATGGAGTCTTTCCATATAGCAGACAAAAGCACTAGTGGAAGCATCGTGACCCTCACAGCTAGCATTCATTTGAAGAACGTAAGCAGGGGAATTTTTCACTCGCTCTCTCAAGTGTGCTCTTTTGGTTGCTTGCTGTCGCAAAACTCCATTGTTTCAGCATGGTATTTGAAAGCAGAATGGATCTTTATTCCTGCACATTGTTCTCACCAAATCAACTGCTGTTGCCAGGATTAATGTTTTTCCAATAGTATGTGGTTTCATTAGCTTTAGCTACTCAATAGCTCACCTCAAAAGATCTTTTTGACGATCTTTCTGTCACAGTCAAGGCCTGTTTGAACTTACACTATATGGCCAAAAGTATGTGGAAACCTGACCATCACACTCATATGTGCTTGTTGAACATCCTTTTCTAGATTTCTGATCATTCAGCCACAAGAGCATTAGTGAGGTCAGGCTCTGATGCTGGGTGAGTTTCAGTTCATCCCAAAGGTGTTCAATGGGGTTGAGGTCAGGACCCTGTGGAGGACACTTGACTTCTAGCACTCTGACCTTGGCAAACCATGAATTGATGGGGCTCGCTTTGTGCACAGAAGCATTTTCATGCTGGAACAGGTGAGAAGAAGAAGCAGAAGAAGCTTTTACTTGGCACAGACACATTACATTACAGTGAAATTCTTTTCATTGCATATGCCAGCTTGTTAGGAAGCTGGAGTCAGAGCGCTGGGTCAGCTATGATACGGCACCCCTGGAGCAGACAGGCTTAAGCGCCTTGCTCAAGGGCACAACAGTGGCAGGTTGGCGGTGTAGAGAAGTTGTAAAGGCTACAGCATACAAAGACATTCTATACAACTTTGTGGCAACAGTTTGGGGAAGAACCACATATGGGTGTGATTAGTCCACAAACTTTTAGCGTATATTGCTACCTGTTTAACTTATTTTCTTTGAAAGAAAGATTTTGGTTTGTTGGCACATTCCTTATGAATGGTCTGTAAATGCCTTCTAAGCTTATTTGGCTTCATGCTCTCCATTGCAAGGACGCTGCCACAGACGAGGCGTTTGGTTTCTCCTTGTTATTTACCATCATGAGGTAGATTTTGTCTATTTTTATTGCTCCTACACTTGTGAAGTGTGATAACAGTTTGATAGCATTGTAGGATCTGAAGTGAACAGGCAAGGAAAGCAAAGAAGCCATAAAGCTAGGAATCCTGCTTCCAGACTTTGCAGACCCAAGTTAATTACCACTTGTTTACTGATTGCTGGATTTCAACTGCCCTGTCAACAATCACCAACTGATAGGACATCCCTGACCAGAGGACGAACCCTCTTAGCCAAGAGGAACCTCTGTCAAACTTGTTGATCTAGATCGCTGGCCAAGACCAGATGGCTCACCCAACATGATGCTAAAACTGATAACTACAGAAAAGGGGGGGGGGAACTCACCCAAGGACCCTCATGGAATGAGACCTTTGCTCTCCCCAGGAACACAAAGTTTACCACCCTTCACACATTCCACAGAACCCAGCTTTAACAGACTGCATAAGGCTACTTTACATCTCCTACAAGGACAATGACTTTTAAGATGATGCACCATAGTTTGGAAACTTGTTGCCTCTTTTAATGTCATTCCGTATGTGTGTCATGCTTATAGCCACCAGGTCATTATAATGCTTTTTGATCGTTTAACAGGGACCATAGTGTTCGTGTGTGTATCAATAACAGCAGGTATGTCATGTTTGGTATGTGTGTGATCACTATTGAATTTCCTAAGGGTTGGTATAATGTAAAGTTGAGTACGATGTATTACATGCATGTTACCAAATTCCTTAACAAAGTTCTAACTTAACCTTATGCAAAGTTTGCAAAGCACATAACTCAGAGACCAGAATGTTAATTAGTGTCAGAGGAGGAGAATACAGTTTACACCCTGCCCCGAGATCCTGCTGATTGGAGCAAACACTTTGGGGTCAGCCCAACTGGAAAGGGTTAAAACCCCCTGACACAAAGGAAACTCTGAGTCTCATCCACAACACCTCTGCAAGAGTCTCATCCACAACACCTCTGCAAGAGTCTCATCCACAACACCTCTGCAAGAGTCTCATCCTATCCATCTTTGAGAGAATCCAACACATCTTTGGAGTCTCATCCACTACATCTCTGCAAGAGTCTCCATCCACATCTGAAGGAAGTCTCATCAACCAAGAGCTTTAGAAGTTCATCACAAGGAGATCACGCTTGCTCCGAGACTCGGCATCCAGACTGGTTCTTGCAAAGCTTCCAACTCTCGGCTTCGCACCGCTGTGAACCATTCTTCAAAGTTTTGCAACCCGCCTACGAGACTCCGCCGGGTTCGCGCCTCACTCTGTTTATCTTCCTCATTGGTCTTTCGAGACGCTACATAAGGCCAACCAGACCGCCGACCAATCAACATCGCCGGAAACCCCTTCCAAACAACAACGCAACTAGGGAATCCCTGGCAACACAAACGCAAGTATAGTACCTCCAGATTCTCGCTGAACTGGTGCATTTAATACAAGTTTAAAGCCCTTCTAAACGAAGCGAATGTTAAATCAAACTCATAAGTTGATGGTTCATTCAGGTCATGGTCTGAGAAACTGCTAGTAACTTGGAATTTCATTCACTCTCTCTTCAAAGCCATTTTCACCCCTGTTTGTGTGTGTGTGTGTGTGTGTTTGTGTTAGATTAGTTTCTGTGTTGTTAGAATAGTAATAAAGTCTCGTCTGATTTTATAAAGGCCAGTGTCTTGTGTCTCTGTGCTTCAAATTTATTGCCTTAAACTGCCGATCTTGTTACTGTGCTCTTAATATAGTGTTTCACTATATTTAGGATATTATTGCCGGTGGCCACGGAGGTAATATCCCATATACAATTAATAAATACACTCATTTCAACTTATCGCTGGACGAATAGTTGATCAGCTGTTAAAATATTAAGTTTACAAATTTCTCCTTTTGAGCTGATCTGCTATTCTCCTACATATTTTGGTGGAGAATACAACAGCTTAACCTAAACAGCTAATTTCCTTACATATTGGTGGAGAATACATCAGCTTAACCTAAATGAGCTAAATTTTCCCTACAGCATGTACACTCTTACTTTAAATGTGGCTTGTTTGAATGTGACTCCCAGTAACACACAAAATCCTTCTTCATAATTAGTGCAAAATTCATAATATTAATTTGTAAAATAATTGAATAAAAAAAGAGGAGCTTCTCTCACAACTTTAACACAGCTGTAAATGGAGTGGCCTCATGTGGGATCACATCCCCTAGTTTGGGCACTGCTGTAGGTTTTAGCTTGAACCAGATGTACCCAATCTGATTTTCTTCCATTATTGGAATTGCTTGAAATTTCTTCCAAGGAATTAGGATAAGATTTTGGTTTAGCCAGATCTCCACATCTGACATTGACCTTGATGAATATTGTTAAAGGATCAAATGTAAATGAGGCATTTGAAGTAGGTTGTCTAGATTCAATCTCACCTTTCTTCCTCCCTTCCTCACTCTATTCATCAGTCCACAGCAGGGAACCAATTTTACTGTATGCTTCATGAATGCAAGTAATTGCTCCTCTGTCAGACATCATAGTTCTGATCAAAATTTTCCAGTATTCACTTTTCAAGCCTGAGACCCATTTTTACAATGCTGTTGTATAAAGGTGCAGAGAGTATCTTCATTTGTAATGCTGAGAGACTATTTTCCACTAAATTAAATAAATCTAATCTCTCTCTGTTGAATTCTAAAATGTGATTATGAAACCTCACAGCAGAATTACTGAAATAAGTACAATGATTGTACTTTTAAGGCCTGCTTAATGATTGCAATTTATAGTAGTATCATGAACTGGTTATTTCTCTTAAAGTGGTTGTTATCATGAGATAGAAGGCTGAGATGGGATGCAGTTGCAGTTGACCGTACTTTAATGAACAGCGCGCAGCCAAATCCAAAAATGCTTGCCAATATCAAGGTCAAAAACAGGCTTAGGTCAGGCGATCAACAAACAGGGTGAACAGGGCTCAGACAAAACACAGAAACTAGGAAGCTAGCAATAAACAATAAAACCAGGACAGCAAATCAACAGAAAATAGAAGGCTTGGTAAAGTCTGCACTAAACAAGCTGAGCATTTACTTCAGGGTGATTGTGTGTTTGAGAGTCCAGTATATAGTGCTGGTGGTGATCTGTTACAGATGTGCATGGTTTAAAAGTCAGGTGACTGTGAACTTGATAAAGTGAGTGTAACTTAGGATGCGTAGTCTGGGATGGCCATGTTTGTAGGTCGCGGTGTGTTCTGGGAAACTGAGTTCACTGACTGCGTTGACCTGACAGTTGACCTGACAGTTGTTATAGCAAATTAGACAGCCAGGCTGGTGCACTACCACTGATGAACAAGCTCTTCTTTTTAGATTTCACACATTTTTACATATATCAGCAGCAAATCGTTCATTTCGGGTCTAGGCTTTCATTACATTCCATGCTGCAGAGAAAACTATTTTAATTTTTATGAATATTTTTCAATGTTTATTTTAATGAATGAATCATAAGGTGGACATCATACATTACAAAGCCTTAATCTGCAGATTTACTAAATTTAAAAGGCCTTCAAGATCTACACACAAACTACCAAACCAAATTAACATTAGCTAGGAGATCAGAAGAATCACGCAGCCAGATGTCGTTAATCAGGCTGAGATAAGTGACCCACCACTGAGAAACCTGTAATGTAGCAAAATGAAAAATGCAGTGTAACTCACCAATGATTTAATGCTAACTAGCTGATCAGCCATTGCCATTTTTCTATATTTTTCCCCACTATCAGTAGAAAAAAAACTAAATCTGTCAGAAACTACCAACTCTCTGAGAATAACATATCTCAATCTCAATCAAAAAGTTGAACAACTGAAATCCTCTTTCTCCTGGCATATTTGTTTGCCTGGTCCTGTAGCTGCTGAGAACTATAGAGCTACTGTTAAATTCATCCATCTTTTTGATCAGGCAGGTGGGTAATAGGTAAAAATTGGGGGTAAAAATTGGGTGGGGATAAAAGCCTGTATCAGTAAAGGATCTTAAAGTAGCCTTAATGGTCTTCATCTTACACATCGGCAGTCAAGGCCAGGTCTGGGTCATTTCTCCAGCAGAGTCATTTGCTCTGGTACAACTCCTGAGACTGGTTCTACGAAAAGAACCAGATCCTTTGTCCAAATCCCCCTTTCAACTTGGAAGTGAATAAACATGGATCAGATCTCTCTGAAAATGAGAGATGGCTTGGAATGTACCAGTATGTCACTTCTTTTTGTTTGCTTTGCATAATGGAAAAGCCTCATGATACAGATGTGTGCAGTTTCACTGCAAACCCACACCAAGCCATTTTGCATCCTTGGTCATTATAACCTTATTGATATTATTAATATTGTGTCTCTTAAAGGCTCTTTTGATAGTTTTGGGTTCTTAGCTTCTCAAAGGGGTTCCCTCTCTGATATTGGATAAGAGGGAGAAACAGAAAAACACTTTAGGGTTGTAAATGTAATCATTTTTGTGAAGCGTGCACTATATGTTGCCTGGTGTGTAAAACTACCCACCAAGCAGTCTGAAATGAAATCTCTGCTGTTTTAGCATGCATGCTGCACCAGGTCTTCACTGTGACATTAAAGACTCCAGTTGTCCATGCTCCTCTTCCTGCAATCTTAGTCCACTCTAATATATGTATAGACCTGTAAAAACATTTTACTCAGGTTCTTCTCTAATCAGTAGGGTACGCAAGATTGGATGCTATCTGCAAGCTGCTAATTGTAGCCCTGAGGAATGCTGTCTCTTTCCACTCATCTTCCTCCTTTGCATTTTATAATTGCCTGCTAATAAGCTTCCTTTTTTCTCCCGTTAATTCAGTTGATCAAATACATGTAGCTTACAACCTGAAAAAAATAAAGTTCCTGTGACTGAGACTGCTGATGATAAAGTATATTCTTTCTTTCTTGCTTGGTTTGATGACTCCAAGTGAAGGAATATTTCTGAATATCAATTACCTTGCAGGAGCAGAAAGGAGGAGATGGGTGATAAGTCCTTCCCATTCACGGCATGGAGTCCAGCCTCTTCCCAAGTGCTCTTTGGAGCTGACAGCTTTCTATGAATCCAAATACACATCTGTTATCTTCAGAAATGCGCCTAAGCTCTGTTCAGGGTGATCTTGCTGGCCACAATAAAAAAAGATGAAAAGCCGTTTCCCTCCTGAGATCTCCTCATATCTGTCCACAGCCTACTGCTTCTTTACTTTATGTGGAAATAAGGCCAAAGCTTAGCAACAATTGCACATGCAAATGTACACTAGTACAAATGTGCTAAGTCAGTTGTAACAACATTTATTGAAGGGATTCTCATTAAATTCAGTGAAGCCATCAGTAAGAAGATGTGTCGTTCCCCTTAAATTAATCTGCCAATCTGTAAACACTACACATCTCCACAAGCAGACTTATAGGATCTATGGATTCAGGTGATAAAGGTGACACAGAAAAGCATGGTGTTAAAGCATGACAAATCATGCAGGAATGGACATTGATAGCATGCCGTGACCGGAAATCACCTTTCTAGTCACAAATCATGCTGCTCTGCTCTGTACAGCGCTCTCAATAAGCCTGTTTCATCCCATTACAGCACATGCAACAACCTGTCTACATTCTCTATGTTCTGTCCATTCACGGATGCCGACAAACCACAGTGAAGCAGCTGTATTTCTTCTTTGCTCAGTAAGAGGGTTTGTGTGCTATAAAAAATGATTTCATGGGCTTCTTTCCTGTGGCATCCAAGACTTGATGATTAACATTTGTTAATTGGCTGGCTTGTTTTGGTTGCAAGTAAAAAGTGAGGCTGTGAACTGCAATCATAATGGTTGGCTCAATCATAATGAGAACATAAATTAAACAGAAATAAATAAGAAAAAAGGATAGGTAAGTGAGAAGAGAAAAAACAACAAGGTAATGGAAATACAGCGCCCCAGAAAATATTGGAATTCTTTTGTTTTTTTTTCTATACACTGAAGACATTTGCATTTGAAATTAAAAGATGAATATGAAATGATAGACCAGAATTTCTGCTTTCATTTCCTAAAATTAACATCTAAGTAGATGTGTTAAACAACTTAGAACATGGTACCTTTTTTTTTTTTTTTGAACCCACCCATTTTTCAATTGCTCAAAATATTAGAACTTGTGACTGACAGGTGTTTCTTGTTGCTCAGGTGTGCCCTGTTAGACTGATTATTTAATCAATTAAAAGCTCTGAATGTCTACTTTGAGGCCCAGGTTTCAACTATGAAGACTGCATTTGTTGTTAAAGAGGATAAAACAACATGAAGACCAGAGAGCTGTCTATGGGAGAAAAGCAAGCCATTTTGAAGCCGAGAAAAGAGGGAAAATCCATCTATCAATCAGTTGATTGATGAACATTGTGAGATCTGTGAAAAAAATTCAAAAACAACAGCCAGTGACATCACCAACAACCTCCACAGGGCAGGGGTGAAGGTATCACAATCCAGTTCGAAGAAGACTTCAAGAGCAGAAGTATAAAGGTCAAAATACCACAAAATACAAACCACTCATCAGCAGTAAGAATCAGAAGGCCAGAATGAAATTCACAAAGAAATACAGCGATGAGGCACAAAAGTTCTGGAACCAAGATTAACCTCTGCTAAAGTGATGGAAAGGCCAAAGTGTGGAGAAAGAAAGGATCAGCTCATGATCCAAAACATACGAGCTCATCGGTCAAGCTCGGTGGAGGTAGTGTCATGGCTTGGGCTTGCATGGCTGTTTCTGGAACAGGCTCACTAATCTTTATTGATGATGTAACTCATGATGGTAGCAGCAGAATGAATTCAGAAGTCTACAGAAACATTCTGTCTGGCAATTTACAGAGAAATGCATCCAATCTAATTGGGAGGAACTTCATCATGCGGCAAGACAATGACCCAGTACACACTGACCGTGGAAGGTCATGTTGTTTAACACAGGAAACGAAAGCTGAAATTCTGATCTATAGTCTCAAATTTATCTTTTGATCTCAAACCCAAGTCTTCAGTGTATAGCAAAAACAAAAGAATTGGCCTTGCCTTTCCAATACTTTTGGAGGGGACTGTATGTCTGAATAAATCCACGTAAGATTATTTTCTATTAGAGATGAGCTAACAATCTGTGTTCTGCGCAAGTATACTGGCATGTTGAAGTGAAGTGATACAGTACAAATGACTTCTAATTTACAAAAGATTTACATGTCTAAGGGGGCAGCCTTGAAATAAACAGATTGCAATTTTGTGTGACATGGCATTGAGTTGAAGGGAGAAACTAAGGTTCTTAAGAGTGATGTATGATATTTGTTTACAGTCTAAGCAGGTGTCAGTGATTGCATAATGATGTTAACATCCTGCAGTAAATCATATGCCAGGTTCAGTTAGGGGTCTCCTTCCATGTTTAAGGGGAGTGTGCAAATAATGCCCTGTACATTTAAGTGGATGAAATATCCAATGTGGCTTTTAGACATAAAACATCATTATTCCTCCCGGCTCCACTTCACCACACCATCCACTCAGACACGCTAAACAGTAGGAACTCAATTGAGAGTGTACGAGTAGCAGGTAGCATTTCCAGGGTCCCCAGTTTGATCCTGAGCTCTGTGTATCACATGCTCTCTCCATGTTTGCATTGGTTTTCATCTGTGTTCACTGGTTTCCTCCCAAAAAAAGCTGCTGGTAGGTGAATTGGGAATGCTAAATTGCTCCGAGGTGTGAATAATTGTGTGAATGAGTGCGCGTATGGTGTACTGTGATGGACTGCCGTCCCATCCAGACTGCATTCCCTCCTCATGTCCAGTGTTCCCAGGATATCCACTTTGACCCTAACCAGGATAAATTAGTTATTAAAGATGAATGAATGAATATATTATGGTGCAGAATTAAGATGCGAGACAAAATGGGCATGAGAAGGCTGAGGGAATCATATGCATTTTTGTGTAATGTGTGTGTCTGAGAATGTATTTTGGAATCCTGATGCTCAGTCATATACAATATCGCATGAACATGCACAATTCTCGCTGCCTGCTCATTAGTCTGACTGTCATGTTCTCAACTGACTGTGTTATTCTTCTTATGTCATGTATAAGAAGTCATTCAAAGATAATTGAATCTTTACTGAGGGAATTGAAAGTATTGAGAACTGAGATTAATATGAACATCATTGTAATGGTCCATTCAGCTTCACTGACACTAGCTGAGTGAAGACCTTAGAGTCTGTTGGAGACAGAGAGGTAGAAACTGTGTGAGACAGAGAGATGATGAAAGGAACATTCCTTGCACTGACTTACCAGTCTAGTAGGAAGTGGTGTGTTGTTATAGGAAATTAATCCATGCTGGGCTGTTGTTATATGGCCTGATGTGAAGCAACGGAGCCTTGTTTTGTATTTGATGCATGACTTTGCTTGTGAGTGCAGAATCAGCAGCTGTGTGAGCTGCATTGTACATCCAGAAGAGTTAAAAGTGACATCCATGGCATGTGAGAGCCAAAACATCCCTGTCCATCAGGTTTCTAAGTCAAAGTATAAAATGTTTAGCGATTTCATGCATAGCATTGTTAAACACGCTGACAAGCACTGTCACTCTTGATGTCATGGACTGCATTTCAAAATGAAAACTCTGACCTTTACATTCAAAAATATTTATTAATCTAGAAAATCCTGAAGACTGCTATGCAAAACAGACCTTTCAGTAGGTTTGAGAGCCACATGAGAGGTTACTAACTGTAATAGGAAACCTGGTTAGTGTTAGTACTCAATAATGGTCTAGAATAGTACATAGTAAGTATGTGATTTGAGTCACAATGCTAGTTTTTTAGTGGAAGTAGATGGACGGGGAAATTTGTCAAATTTTTATTGTTGAACTATGCTAGTGCAGCAGGTCCTGATTGAAAAGTTTTATGTTTTGTATCTTAGTGGGGACCAAATACAGTATGTCCACAAGGATAGGCATATCTGACAGTTTTAACCTTGTGGAGACATTTGGGTGGTCCCTGTGAGATAAACAGTTATTTTATTTAATTTTTTTTCAAAAACTGCAGCTGTAAAAAAAATCATGAGAGCCACATATTTCCTTTTGGTTACTGAAGTTAAAGATTTTGGTGTATGCATAGCATTAATTAGCTGCATTAATAAATGTGTGTGTGTGTGTGTGTGCTCATGTACAAAATTTCTGCACATATTCATATTGGCTAGACTCTCACACAGAACAGGTGGCAGCAGTTTAATGTTTTCATGCAGGTGTGCAAAACCAAATGCAGGAATCAATAATGAGGCTTGAAATTCATTTTTGGAGAAGAAGGAGAGTTTTTCTTTCCTGCTCTCCCTCCTACTCCAGTGACACTTTTCTTCCTGTGACCATGAAATTTGTGACAATGGCAATTTCTGGGTTTTTTCCTCGTGCTATGTTCCTAATAAATAAGGAGTGACAGTGAAATAACCTGTGTGTGAATGTGTATCTACATATAGTATACTGCATTCACACTTTCACACCTCAGTAAAAGAGCTAGTGTAAGAGCCTTTTGTACTGATAGGAAAAAAAAAAAAGCTCGTGTGATGGACGCCAAACCCTAACAAAAACCTAACAATGTACTAGTCCTAGCTAGCAGTGGCAGTAGCAGTGAACCAACTAGCCTAGCCTTGCAATCAAGATTAGATTTATTATTATCAGTAATAAAGATTATACAAAATTTATTGAATTCTGTGACTGAGGATGTTGTTTGCCTTCGCTGTAGATTCAGAGGCAGAAAAATCAAGGTGCTTGTGTGACGCAAAGGTGCTTGTGTGACTGTAAGGGAGTTGTAAGTCAGAAAACTTAAATAGCCAAGTTATTTCGCAAAGTTGGAATATTCTATTCAGTATGTGGTAAATCTTGTTATATTGATTACTATCATAATGGCATGATGATATTCACTGGCACCTTGTCATTTTATCCTCCATTTTTTATTTTTCTTATTTACTCCCAACTTGTGACCTGAGGTAAAAAGAAAACACTTGAGGTCACTTGGTGCAGTTCAGAAAGTGTGAAAGCAACTTTTGACATCATCCATCTTGAGCTGTCTTCTGCAATACTGAACAGTGCAACCCCAAGGACCATACAAATATGAAAAGACTGTTATTTGTACATCCTTTATAGGGGTGCAATGGGTGCATTTTGCACAACCTGCTGGGATTAAACTGATTTACATGTATACACTTCACCAAAAATTGTACCTAATTTCACAAGTTTTGTTAAACCTCACACTATAGCCTATTAAAATCACTTTACCAAGTTAGCTATCACCAGACTCCTTATAAACAGTAAAATACTTTCTTTGTAAATATCCATTGAAATGTCTTGTCCACGTAGGCTACACCTAGTTCGTCATTGCAGACTGCAAGTTATTATTTTCTCAATGTGAATGCTTTAGATGAGCAAGCTGTGTGTGAAGGGAGCTCAATGCAAAACTCACACTCAGTCTGAACAGCATATATATATATAAAGTGCTTCGTGTGCATATTGATTGTAGTAAAATTGAAAAAAAAAAAAAAAACACATCACTGTGTCAGAGTTTGGAAGACAGAGCACTTCTATATGCGGATCTGCCTATAACACATATAGCAGAGAACATCACTGTTGCAGAAACTATATTGCTATACAGGGCAGCTTATTGTTTTGAATAAAATATCAATAGGAATAAATAATTGGATCCGGCTGTTCACAATTTTCCATATTCCACACTGACACATGATTCTCAATAACCAAAGCTTACTTGTCTTTTGACTGAGCCATCGGTGCTGAAACACAAACACAGTCCCAGCTGTGTTTTCAAGCCTGTCCATTGAAATATCATGGTCAATAGTGCCAAATGCTACACTCAAGTGCCAAGACAGAAACATATCCACAAGCAGCAGGGCATTTACCACTTTAGCCAGGGCTGATTCTATATTTTGTAAAAACAGAATTAATTCAATCATACTTGTTGATTACCTCTGAATAGAACAAAGCTGTTGGGTGGCAACATTCTCCAAAATCTTAAATAGAAAAAGCATAATTCTGATTGGTTGGTAGCTGGAGAGATTGAAGGGGTCAAGATGTGTTTTCTACCTTTACACTACGAAGTCAAGGACACATAGTTTGTCTAGAGCAGTGGTCACAAAGCAAACTTTTGTAGATCTATGCTCCACAGAATTAAGCTCTAGCCTAAATCTAACATACCTGATCCAACTAATTCCCTCTGTGCCTCCAAAACAGCTCTGACCCATCAAGGCATGGGCTTCACAAGACCTCTGAAGGTATACTGTGCTATCTGGCACCAAGATGTTAGCAGCAGATCCTTTAATACCTGTAAGTTGCGAGTTGGGGCCTCCATGGGTTGGACTTGTTTGTCCAGCACATCCCACAGATGTTCGATTGGATTGAGATCTGAGGAATCTGGAAGTCAACACCTTGAACTCTTTGTCATGTTCCTCAAACCAAACAATTTTTGCAGTGTGGCAGGGCTCATTATCCTGCTGAAAGAGGCCACTGCCATTAGGGAATACCATTGCAAGGGGTGTACTTGGTCTGCAACAATGTTTAGGTTTGCCTTCTTCCTATAGTGATTCCTGGTGCCATCTCTTCCCTGGGTAAGTGATGCACATGCACCTGGCCGTCCACATGATAAAAGAAAAGAAAACATAATTCATTGACAAGGCCACCTTCTTCCATTGCTCCATGGTCTAGTTCTGATGTCCATTGTAGGTGCTTTGGGCGGTGGACAGGGGTCAGCATGGGTACTCTGATGTCCAATGAGCCTTGGGCGTCCAGGACTTAAAGGATCTTCTGCTAACATCTTGGTGCCAGATACCACAGCACACCTTCAGAGGTCCTGTGGAGTCCATGCCTTGATGGGTCAGAAATATTAGGCAGGTGATTTTAATGTTATGGCTCATCGATGAATGATATTATGATTTTTATGTTAATATTTTGAAGTTAGTGATAGTTTTATAGACTAATTATTTGTATAGCAGCCTGAGGTAGACTAGTATGTGTATATGGCTGGTCTAAGGAAGACATTGGTGAGTGTGTAAGCATCATTTGTGTAGATGTGTCAAAAAGAAATGATGGTAGTTTTCTAATTTGAGTCTATGAAAGCAAGTGCATGTGTGGGTTGCTGGTAATGAAAATGGACCTCCATGTGTGCCCATGTGTGAGAGATTGTTCGTAAGGGTTAGCCACACTGTTAGATAACTGCAAATGCAGCACGTGGGACTCTGCCTGTAATTTGTCTTGACTGCAGTACCTTAATTACACAAAATTATAGGGAGCTGGTCCTGGAGACACACATAGGCTTTCCTATCTACTTCATTAACTTTGGTGGAAGCAGGATGAAATACATTTCAACTTCATGTGTAAGCACTGAAATATAAATATCTAATAATTTACGTGCTATTGTAGTACATAATAGTGTACAGTATGTGCTACAGAATATGAGATTCCCGCTTCTCTATGTGTTGCAAACCATAACCCCAGAAATGTGTCATTTAAATAAAAGATTAATGGTAGGAACAATAAAGACAAAGGGAATGACAGACAGATAATAGAATGAATTCAATGGTACGAGTGAATCAGGTACTGCAGTGCTGGTGTTCTAAACTATGTGTACCATTACAGACCTTTTTATTAGACAAACCTACCTTGCTGGTCAATTATACAAAAATATCACTGTAGCACATTGTAGCTACTAATCACATTGTAGCTACTAATCACATTGTAGCTACTTCCAGTTGCAAATTTACATTGGTGTATGCTATTTTGTCTATTTTCGTTCATTCATTCATTCGTTCGTTCGTTCGTTCATTCATTCATTCATTCATTCATTCATTCATTCATCATCTATCCATCTTCAGTAACCACTTTATCCTGTTCAGGGTCAAAGTTGGTTTGTATGTTATAGTATTGTGTCATTTAATCCTTTATATTCTAGTTAACCACACTTTGCATTAATTACATGGAAGGAATAAATGCAGCATTTTGAGTCTTGGCCTTTCCTGTTTTTCATATCTGACCACACACCATGACTATTAAATCAAATAGCTCACTGGCAAACTAAATCATATTTTTCAGTCACCAACTGTAGGTATACAGTTAAAAATGTTAGCTAATCATAAGGACTTTCATGCAGTGTGTATTAATTATTGCCAATTTTTGAGTGCTGTTGGCTGGACATTTCTACCCTATGAATTAACATGTTGATGTTGCAGTTAGAGTTTAAAAAATGATAAAGATGTAAAAAAGAAGCTACTTTTTGTGTTGATTCTGTTGGCTTGTGGTTGTTTTCAATCACACAAGTAAATTTGGTGCCAAGTAAATCTTATGTACTGCATTTCTGGCTTGCTTAAATACTGGCTTAATGTCACATCACTGACAGCACCTGTCACTGCTGTGACTCCTCAGCCAAGTGAGGAACTACCGAGCACATGACACATGGCTGATCTTGAAAGATAAAATGACTCATATCCCTGCTTGCAATCTCTGCACTATTGATCAAGCACACCTGTTCAAAATCACAAATATTCCTTAAATAACCCATACTCCACACAGACTTTTAAGTGTAGATTCTGCTTTTTGACAGTGACGCTACTAAGTTTTGTTTATATTGTGCCTTGTGTTCTTGGTTTTGGCTTTGTTTTCCTACTTATCGAGATTGTCTTAACCCATTCCAGTCATGATCATCTGACCTGTTCCATGGCTCACCAGAAAACACTAACATACAGCAAAGTGGTCCAATGGAGAAGAGATCATCCAATCCTATGATCGTTTTTTCACACACACATGCTTTTTGATGATCAGCCAGGGGCGAATAAGCAGATGATCGACTTCTGCCCCTACAACAAGGGTCCAGATCTATAGCTGAGTATAAATTAGAGTTTTGTATGCTAATTTGCACAATAAACCTGCACTTGCATCTGACATAGTGACCCATCAGGTAGCTTGTGCATGAGAAAGGGTTGTTGGAGCAACAGCAACAGCTTGCCACCATCCATGCCACACTCGATGAAATCTCCAGCCATTTCCAACATCTATCTCCCACTTCTGCCGTGACCAGATACGGAAACCAGCTGAATATAGCCCAGCCAGAGAAGTATCATGTGGATTCAAGTAAGTACCAGGATTTCTTACTTCAGTGCTCCCTATATTTCTAGTCACAAGATCCTCTGCCTGACAACGCCAAGATTAATCAGCTAATCTCCCTGCTCACTGGAAAACACTAACATAGGCTATAGTGATGTGGTCCAATGGGGGAGATCATCCAATCCTACATCAGAAATGTTTTTTGATGATTATCCAGGGGGCAAACAAGCAGGTGTTTGACTTGACGCCTACACAAGCCTCCAGATCTTCAGCTGTGTATGAGCTGGAGTTTTGCATGCTTGCAAGCAGTGGGTGGAATGAACCAGCACACATCTCTGCGTTTTATGAAGGACTCAGAAAGGATACCCTGACCGAACTGGCATGTAGAGACAGCAGCACTTCATTAGACATTCCAGACACAGTGCCACCTCCTTCAGAAGAGAACCAGTTCCCTGAGCCCATGCACACTGAATGCACTACAGTGTCAGTGACCAAGCATCAGCAACACAAAGAAAGGGGTCTCTGCTTACTGCGGAGAACCTACACACCTACATTCGAAAAATGCCATAAGGGAGATAGCATTTGGTTGGCCAAACCCATGATAATTTGGTTCATTCAAACCCTTGTCCTAGTAAACCCTCAACAATGGCCCTGTAATATTCAAACATCCAGTCTACGCTCATTTACATGGGGGAGGCAGGAAATCAAATTGACCAGGACTTGGCTAAAGACCTCAAACTTGAACTGAGACCACTAATTATAGCCATGCATACTGTAGTTACATAACTTAGTTTTATAAAGTTAGTCATTAATGATCTCTCTCTGGTCTTTTATTGGATCATTTTTATGACTTTGCATAATCAACGGTGAAATCATTATGTTTTCATGTTGTTTGTCTGTCCATCTGTGGGTTCATCCGAAATTCTAATTAGTGTGATATAACGAATGGTTGAATGTTTGTAGAATTTACATGGACTTCACATTGTAAGAAGCAGATGGCATCAAGTTGTAATTGTTATATTGTAAATATGGTGACAGAAAAGTACATAGGCTGCTATTAATTTTTCATCAATCAATAATGTGGTGGAACTTTATGTATCTCTCAAGCAAACCTTTTACCTACCTTAGCTATAGATATGGATATTCAGTAAATGTGTATATGATGTTACATGGCTTTTTTGATGCTAAATAATTATGTCCACTCAGTTTTTCCTCAGTTTAATTGGATCTGAAAGAACTGAGACAAATTTAAAGCGTCATGAAATGTTTCATAATTGTGTGTTTTGGAAGTATTTAATATCCTTATTGTGTATAATTTGTACATTCTGTCCTCCATTCAGAATGGGGGGAATTGCACAGAATGAGTGCGAACATGTTTTGAACATAAGCATTAAAGCTGATACAGCATTCATAATGCAGTGGACTTGAATTGAAACCATTTATAATCCACAGACATTCATATGCTGGCAACTGGAATACATTTGCTTTTTTGATGCGAAAAACAAAACAAAAGAAAAAATTTTGTGACTTTAAGTTACAGAGATGTAAATTATACTTGTAATTCTTGTCTTCAAATCCATGCTTCTTTTATTTTGTAGTCCATATTTTATTGTATTATATTTTTTGGAATAGTGCAACAAAGCCATGGATGGGCTTGTAAAACAAGCTGAACATCTGAACAATTTTGGAGATGAAAATATCTCAGTGTTTTTTTTAAGTACAAGCTCAACTTAGAAGAGACATTTTATTTTAGTTCATTAAAATTTGTGCAAAAAAAATTAGTAACGCATGTGCATTAAAACACCTAGTGACACCTTTCAGTGAAAATCTTGCCTATTTCAATAATGACATCATAATGCTATATTAACACAGCAGTACTGCCTTCTGATAGCGTCAATGGCATGATGGGACAATGTTATATTTCACAATATAACCCAATCCTGGCATGCAGTGTGCTAGTGGACTCTCGTTCTGTGTCTAATGGCAGTGGTATGGAGAGAAGGCATATGGCACCTTGGACACTTCTCTCTGGCACAGTGCAGTGTCAGCCCCACCTGGCACTATTTTCCTTCCACAGTCCTCTGGGGTTGGAAGCATGACGCCCAGCAGGGCAGGAGGTTGGAGCTGCTCTGGCATGCCTGTATTTCCTCATGCCAGGTGGATGCACTGTTACCTCCAGCATTTCCTATGCCTTTACTACAGACAGACATGTTAGTTTGTGTGGGTACGTGTGTAATGGTGCATTCGGGAGACCAATGCCTGCCTGCTACACTTTCAGTATAAGACCTTGAGTTCTGTGAGGACATTTGGTCACAGACAAATTTTACTGTGATATTCAAATAGGAGTATTTCTCTCTCAGCAGAAATCCTGCCTGATTCAGCTTTGATTTGCTAGGAAAAATTCACTGACATGCTTCAAGAAGGAATGACAGCTGATGATAGATGATGACAGCTACGTTTGTCAGTATGTGCTTCACTATTTTAATTTTCAAATGAACCACTAAATTATCTAGATAATAATATAGCATATGCCAAATGTCCTTCACCATAAGACATTCTGCTCTAGTTGGACCAAATCATCAATTAAAGCTAATTTTGTCTAAAGTATTATATTGATATTTGCAGAAGCTGGCATAAGTGAGAGGGATTCTGCTTATTCAAGAGTCTTATACTGATGACTTTGTAGTTGGCTGACCAGACTCATGGATCAAATTCCTCTCGCTGTATCATGGACAGAAAAAAACAGTTATGGAGAATATAATCAAAAGTATAAGCACTGTAGCATAGAGTTGCTGTAGATTGCTCTTGATTATTCCTCTAAGGAGGAAAAATATTTGTGCCACTGGGGAAGTCAAAAGCTTCAATTTACTGGCCTTGAAGAATGTATAAACAAGTCTTTTTTAGGTCTTGAGTAATTTTAACGCTATTAATTTCAAAATCATAATGTGTTATGATTTTTAAACACATTAATGAACAGCCATTGCTATGGTATAGGCTACTAGGGTAGACACAGAACTAGATCTATTGTTACTGCATTCAGGTCGTTAAAGCACTGGTCCTGTATATTGGGTTTTTGTGGTTACTGTACAGTGGAAATTAAAATTGAGAAAACTGAGGGAGAAGAAAGGTCATGGCTGATGTCCTTTCTTCTTGGCGTGATGTAGACACACACTCGGTGCTCCAGAACACCAAACTGCCAAAAGTTCTGCTTTTAGTCACACTTCTTGATGATTAAATAATGTTGTGCATTTCATTAGTAACAACTGGCTGCTAATTACTCTCTTAATGATTGTGGAAGTGGGAAGGGTTTACTTATTTTACCACCTGGTTTCTGAATGTTGGTTGACTTTTTGGGGAAAATGACTACATATTGAAATCTGTCGTTTTGTATTTTTTTGTCACTTGAGGTTATTTGTTTGTTTATAGAAGTAGTTGAGGACCACACAATTGTTATTCAGGCCCTCATAAATAAAAACACAGACTTGAAGGAGGGTGCATTTACTTTTTCCCATGACTGTATGTATGGATTTATCTTTATCTCTATGTTGAGATCTTTGATTAGGTATAAATAATATTCCTGGTTAAATACTGTTATAGTTTATGTTTTTTATGAAATCTCAATGTGAACAAATATGCGATTAATCACAGTTAATCATAGAAATTGATTGTGATTAATTGTGAAATTGATTAATTTTCTTAATCGCACTTAATCACAATCAATTTCTGTGATTAATTGTGATTAAGAAAATTAATCAATTGACAGCCCTGATTTTTATGAATAAACCTGTTATCCTTCCTGGAATGTGATAAGGCAGTGGTATAACAAGAGAGATACACATACACTATATGGCCAAAAGTATGCAGACACCTGACCTTCACACCCATATGCAGTTCTTCCCCAAACTGTTGCCACAAATTTGGAAGCACATAATTGTATAGAATGTCTTCGTATGCTGTACCATTACAATTTCCCTTCACTGGAACTAAGAGACTCAAACCTCTTCCAGCATGACAATGCCCCTGTGCACAAAGCGAGCTCCATGAAGACATGGTTTGTCAAGGTTGGAGTGGAAGAACTCGAGTGTCCTGCACAGAGCCCTGACCTCAAGCCCACTGAACACCTCTGGGATCAACTGGAACAACAGTTCCGACGTTCTGACACTGATGGCCAGTGGGTGGACTGAAACATTACAGTGTCCCGAATGTAACACACACACACACACACACACACACACACACACACACACAGTGTTTGTGTTTGCTGTGCTCAGACAATCTTTCCTGGCTGATTCAATCTGGGAATTTTAAAGAAATCACCACAGTGATTGGGAAGTTCAGAGCTGCAGATATGTGGAAAATGGTGGATTCAAAAACATGTCCAGGGTGCTACAGAGAGCTGTATAACTTTGACAGCACAACAAGCTATCAACACAACATGAAATAAAAAAAAAATCCCAGTGCTTCAGATGCCCCCTTGAGAGTCACACTGGTGAACATACTGCCAGAGAGCTAATATTTAATTGTGTTTTGTTATGCTGTATGCTACAAAAGATCTGAATTGATCATGCTGTCATTAAGCTAAAATTATTATATTGTACTTATTGTACTGTTATTGTACTGTCTAGTCAAATGAAAGCAAGAAAAACGTTCAGGCAATGCTTATATTTGCTGTATCAAAGCTGTATTGTATTAAGACACCACTGTATCATCACTCTAATAAAAATTTTGTATATCATTGCACCTCTAAATTGATGTGATTATTTGTTGTCTATTGAAAGATTTCTATTGTAATTCAAATATTGCCGCAAGTCAGTAAGGATTAATTATTGTTTCAGCTTGCCTTACTAAGATGTGATATGACAATTTTAGGTGTTGATTGTCAATATTAGCAACAGCTTGTTTGTTAATAATTTACTAGTGCAGGCGCTGACACTGAAAAAAATGGATTATGTTGAAAATGAAAATTTGATTGACATGAAGATTTGGCATATCTGATGCCTTGTGGTAAGCATACACACCATGCTCTCTTCACTGTGTCACTGACAGCAGATACTATATTGCATGTCTCCCATGCCTCGCCTGTGGTTAAAGCGTGTTATAATTGCTGTATAAACTTCAACTGAAACATCAATTACTGCTTTGTCTTAGTGAATTGCAAAAAAAATTGACATTATATATATGAAAATGAAAACTTGTGAATAATGATAATGCAAGCTGAACATGAAGGTGGCTCTTTTGAATGTGTGAAAGTGTGACTTATTGAGCTTAGTGAATGCTTAACATCTTCATGTCTGGAACCAATATGGTCTATTTTGGTGGAAGCGTAACTTAGAGGCATAACACAGAGCATATTGCTCATTTTGTGTGGCGTAAGTCAATGGGTTGGTGTTTCCACTCATTTGTTATGCTCTGACATTTGAAAACTCGCACCGTGGTGGTATTTTTTTCATCCCACTTTGGTCCAAAATTGCATTTTTCATCTGGAAGATCCAGTAATAATTGATAAAATGTGTAACAAACCCAAACAAATATCAGACTTGCTATTATAGAGATGAGCTGATTAGCTGATATAAATGCAATGTCCTGAAGTGTGAGAATAAACAAACGTGATCGTGTACAGAAGACAGAAAACTTATTTGTTGTAATTTATGATATCTAGCCTTTATTTCTACCCCTAAAATATTAATGTGAAAATATATTTGTATATTATTACAAAAAAAAAATCACTGTGCTGAGCTGCTGGTACACAATATGAGGAATGAGAAGAGCTAATGTGATTTCATAATGTATTCCTTTTAAACCTACTACTTTTTTCTTACTGCCTGCAACGATGATCATGAAATATATCGAGAATATAAAACACATCCACACATGATCTTATGCCTTATTTTTGTGCTGTTGTTATGATCACAAAAATAGGGCCAACATAATTCCACTATGTTAAAGGAACAGTACAGGTATTTCAGGAATCTATAGTAAAACTCCACAGATCTCACCGGCTCGAGTTGTATCATATCTATGCTGGTGCAGTGCATGACAGCTTTTTCCACTAAAAACTGCAGCACTGATCAGGGTGAATGGTGCTGAAGGAGCCAAGCATAGCCAGTCTCTCCTCCAGTAATATAGCAAGCAGAGCCGACAGTCTGCACACGGCAAAAGCAACTACGCACCACAGTTGACTCAGGCCTGGCAGAAATGGATCACACCTGGAAGACCAAAGCCAGCAAAAAGGGCTGCTGTGCTCAGGGCTATTGGAGCTCCACCATACTGGAGAAAACACTTGCACTGAGCAATTCTTATTCCTGTTACCCTTAAAAATGTTGAAACTAATGAAAACTATGAATAGTATAAAGCTACAGCAAGAACTACAATATGTACGAATACAATAATAACTAACCCTAGGGTCCCTGAGGGACTAGTGGTTAGGCCACAGCGCTCTCACCACTGTGGCCTGGGTTTGATTCCCGGCCAGGGATCCAACCCCAGCCACTGGGGTTGTGTGTAACAGTGTGCTCTCAGTGTCAGTCCCAAGACTGGATAAAATTGGGGAGGGTTGCGTCAGGAAGGGCATATGGAGTAAAAACTGTGCCAAATCAAGTGCGTGGACCAATGATCCACTGTGGCGACCCTAAATGGGAGCAGCCAAAAGAGGAACAACAACAATGACAACTAATAATAACTAGCTCTATGTAATACTAAAGCAAGAAGAAGCTAAATGCAATTACAAAATAGATGTATGTTTGACAAAATGTGTTAAAACTGGCTACATGGGTGGACTGATTTGCATAATATGACGTACTTCAGAGCTAAAACAGTTCATGCACACCTATGGTCCAGTTGAGCAACAAGTTAGCCAGCTAACTGTGATGAGTGATGTATATTCCTCCTCAAAACAGTGAACTGTATAGTCAGTGTTACAGATTTAACAAACGAATGTCTGTATATTGATTGATCTAAAGCAAATACTTGCATAGACAGTATAACTCATTTAAAGGTAAGTAGTGTTACTTTGTTTACTGTTCATGCTGTGAACAGCCATGTTGATTTGACGTCACTTGCTGAACTCGGAGGAACTTGGAGTTAAGGAGACCATCCCGAGTTTCCGAGTAGGAATTCTGAGTTGAGGGAGCGTTTTGTTTCATTTTGTATTGTTGTTTGTCCTGCACACTCCTCCACTGTGTGGATTAATCTGATGTTTTTTATTGGCAAGTCACTACAAATTAATATGAAGGCGAGCTCTGTGCTAATGTTGTAAATGAGGGGCAAGTAAAAGCTGTACAGGGCAAAAATGCTCATGTGGAACAGGTGAGGAGGAAGGAAAGGTTGATTTATTATTATTATTATTATTATTATTATTATTATTATTATTATTATTATTAGTAGTAGTAGTAGTAGTAGTAGTAGTAGTATTAGTATTAGTATCATTATGACAGTTGCCTAAAGCAGATGATAAACCTGAGTGTGGATTTTTAGGGAATTCCTTTTTTTCTGGATAATTTTGAAAATGTGAAATAACCCCCAACACAAAGGCACCATTTATGAGGATAATAAAAGTAGTAGTATTAGTATTCTACCAATCATCCTCAGTGTTCCAGGCATCCACTGTATATGCACCATGAATCCTAGCTGTGGACAGTTCCATTTTCATGATGTCTGTATAGATGAGAATGATAGCAGTGAGAGAGAGAGAGAGAGAGACAGAGAGAGAGAGAGAGAGAGAGAGAGAGAGAGAGAGAGAGAGAGAGAGAGACAGAGAGAGAGTTTGTGGCTGTGCCAGCATAAAGTGGAACACTGCCAATACATACTGTATGTTAAAACCTTTAGGGCAGAGATTGCAGAAATAAGTGGGAGGAAGATTCATATGGTGGTTATAAAATTAAAATCTGGTGGCTAGGATTATTGGATTACTGCGAAAGCTTTTTCCCACATTTTTTCGCAATAGATTTGATCATAAACAATCTAAAGTTCTTTTTCCTCCAGAGCAAATACATGTAGATTTTTTTCTGTCTTGAACGATATTGGTGTGCAATTGCCCCCCATCTTTCTCTCCAATTTGGTCAGCTGTCAATTCCCACTAGTCAGCTCTCCATTATCATACAATATCTACCAAATGGGGAGGGTAAAGGCTAACACGCGTGTCCTCTGAGACACATGAAGCAGGCCAACTGCATCTTTTTGAACTGCTGCTCATGCCGCATCACAGGGCAGCGTAACACACATGGATGAAAGTGCTCTCTGGCCTTTTCTGTACACATGAACTCACAATCACCTAGGAATGGCTAGTGTCACTGTGATTGACAGGAGGGGAGAGAGAGAGAGAGCATGGTCAATTTAGTCCCCTTGCTTCCCGGCCGCGGAGGCTGTGGCATCTTCGGTTTAAACTCGCAACTTCCTGATTATAAGGTGAACACTTTTCTGTTACACTGCTCAGGAGCCATTGTTGTGCTTTTTGGTTACAGCTTTTACCAGAACTGTTCAAATGGTATCACAAAATAGAAAAAAGCTTGACTGAAACTGTGGCAGGAGAGGTGTGTTCCTTCCCGTGTGTGTGTTTTCTAGTGAACAGGAACACGAGAAGCCGAAATGGCGTGTGTTTAAGGTGCAGCTTGTTTGATGAGTTTGATTGTTACAAGAATAAAGGCTGAAAGGCTAAATGTGTACCTGGATCCCCATGTTCTCCTTGCACCCTCATGAACAGTCACATGAACTGTCATATTTAGTGAACGCATCATTGAAAAGAAGATTCCTTTAATGTTTGACTAGTTCAAAGTCTAGCAGAAATAACACAGCATAAAGCTTCAACTTAACATGCTGGTAAATACATTTTTTAAAATAAAAGCATATCAGTTGTTTAATATGTAAAATGAGGTTATCCTTCTGCATATGCTGCACTTGGTATTGGCATGTCTACTCTGCACATGAGTTTGCCTTTAATCACTGTCACAGGTCAGGAAGTCCCCTGTCACATTATAGAGACGTGGCAGAGATAAGACAGCGTGGAGAGCAGCACTGGTTCATTAGAAAATTCAGCTTTTTAACAGAGCTTTCACTTAATACAGCTAGGCACACATTGTGAAAATGATTTCTTAGATTTTAGATTTACCAGAGCTGCTTTAGGTTAACTAATTTAAGTAAAGTATTCCCTGTTGGCTCGGGGTAAGACCGTTTCATTTAAATACGAATGAGAGTAGTTAGTACCAAATCTGCTTTCAAGGGAATCAATACCATATAATCACCCAGCTGCACTATACCGTGTGTGTGTGTGTGTATGTGTGTGTGTGTGTCTGTCTGTGTGTCTGTGTGTCTGAGCTGAAACAAACTCTTTTTCATACAGCTGGTTATTACCAATATGGTCCCTAAATGACAGTTTAATCGTCCTAGTGGTAGTCAATGGCATGAAGCTTAAGCTGGCTCTCACAGTAAATGCACATATAGATTTTCAGTGCACTCCGTTTCTTAGATAATGGACAAATCAATGTAGTTGCTTCAATTAGCTGGCTCAGATTTAACTGTCCATAGCAGTGCCTGTTTTGCTTCTTTGACAAAAGCCAGTGATGGGACAATGTTGAGGAATCAGATATGCTCTGCATAGTGGAAACGATCTCATCCTCTCCAGCAGAGAGACACATGCACAGTGCTGTGTAGTCTACAGAAGAGAGACTCAAAAAAGCTAGAAATGTTTTCAGTTTTAAAGCTATCATCTTTTCTGATGCTTTTAGCTAGAAAGAGTGGATTAGGGCAGATGATTTTATAGTAAAGAAGAGTCAAGATCAGGTTTCTGATTGATGAGGGGAACAGCAGCAGCTGGTTAGAACAGAGTAAATGATGGTAATGATATGACACAGACACTTCATAAGAAGAGGAGTTGGGGCAGGAATGAGGAGATAATTCATTCAGAGATAATGACTGGTTCTCTCATACACACATAGACCTGGTTACATTTAAGTTACAACTGATGTAAAGAAACAGGCAAAGAGTCACTGATTTGGCAATTATAGAGAAGCAAAAAGTAGTAAAAGGCTTATTACTCTGCAGACTGACGCTGACAAGACTTTTCAAGGAGCGACAAAAGCATGATTTAAACACTTTACAGGTACATTCAGGTGGCTCTCTTAAGCTGCCAGAGGCATTTACATGAGTCAGTGCAAAATCAATACAAAGTTATTCTGACTGATCACCTTTATCCTATCATGAAACATTTCTATCCTGATAGGAGGGCATGAGGGCTCACTAAATGGTGAAAACAAAATCATATGCTATAGTTAACAATGTGAAAAGGTCAAAATTTTAGTCAGGTCTACATCAGAGAAATGTCTCATAGTTAATATATCACCATGTAGAATGTGTATCAGTTGGTCATATTTAATCTGTGTTATATTTCCATTCTTCAATAAACCGCTCTGACTCTAGTTAGACTGTTTAATTTTATTGAATTAAAGATTTTTAGTATGCATGGGAGCTTATGTTAGCTGTTGATTTTTGAATTATGTTACATCATATGATTCCATAGGTATAATATGATTCAATAATGCCCTTATCATTTATCAAGCTAGATACGAATGGATTTATTCATAAGTCATTTGTATGAGCATCTACAAAAGAAATTTGGTATTCATGAAAATCCCATATAAATCCAGAAAAATGTTTGTATCCTACTCATGCTGCTTCTGTGTATGGAAATGTACATATATGAAGACTAACTAATGTAAACCTCGACTTGATCAACTTCAAACCAATTTTATATCTGGAATATACTGTCTAGTTTAAATTGCTTATTTTTATTATGTTTACAGAATTTAGCAGAGTGACTTATAAAAGTGCTTTGGAGTCTCTATCAAAACACATCCTCATGCTTGTTCACTAGGTCAGGGATTAAGAATACCATTGAGAACATTTTGTGAAAAACAGTTGTTTTATTTTATTGGCATTAATTAAAGAACATGAAAAAGAAAGTGAGCCAACACAAACCCCTAAATTAAGACAAATGTAAGTAATCACTCAAATATTACAAGAGAATTGGCACTGTATAAAAGGGGGACTCGCTGGTCTGTCTGCACATAATCTGTAAGCACTAGCTTTTATATATATATATATATATATATATATATATATATATATATATATATATATATATATGTGTGTGTGTGTATAAAATGGCATAGACAAAAACTCTGACCTTTGTTTTTCAGCCTTTACCGAGCTCATTTAAATGCTAATGAGCTGTGTTGGGAATGCCCTTTGCACTTTACAGGTGATCAACACATGCATGTGAGTACAAAGAAGTCAGCGTTTCCAAAGCTTTTGTAAATCCAGCAGAAATTTTTAGTTTGGCTTATATAAACCATTTACACACAACTTTACTAAAAGACATTGTGTGTATTCATTGTGAACTGTGGAGCTTGCAGCCTGATCCAATCAGCTAATGTTACTGCAACTAGCAAACTGATTTGGTGAGCAGCTTTATGAGTAATTAACTTTAACACCAATTGCCTTCATAAACACTCACATTAATATCATATGTTCTCACATAAAGTCACACATTTATATCATAGCTATGTCAGATGTTAGCCTATAGTATGTGCTCTGCATGTCTCTCAATAGGGATTAAGGGTATAGACAAAACCTAAGCATCCTCCTCAGCTGCTCTGAGGTCTGAAGTTTTTCCATATAATAGGCTACATTCTGCCACCACATTATCAGGACATTGCTGTCTCCATATTGAATTTAATAACTGGAAATAAGCAAGAGGTTAAAAAACTGCACAGGTCCAGATCTCAGTGTCCTCTTAGTTAATTATAGACATGGCTATCACCTTCACAATCACCAGATCATAACCCAGTTGAAGTCCAATGGGAGATTTTGAAGTAATGTTAGAAATGCTCTACACTAACATCAACTGAGTGAATATCATTTGGAAAAGTGCTGTTCATCCCTTCAGGACAGTTCCAGACTCTTGTAGAATCTGTCCTAAGGGTGCCCTAAAGCTGTTCTGGCAGCTCAGGGTGGCTCCAAACCTTACTAACACACTTTATGTTGGTTGTAATTTGTCACCCTTTTGTAATTGGAAACAGGTGATTTAAATGGAAAGACTATGTTTAATAGACTGGAGAGGTGGAGTGTTGGACAACCCAGCTAGGAGTAGAGATGGACTGGGACGTGACGGAAAAGAAAAAGCTCTCAAGAAATTGTTAAGGGATTTAACAAGGGTATTAGTGTAGTCATGAGTAGCAGAGGCTGTGGGGAAATAAGGATCCATTTTGTTGATCTTAAGGTAAGAAAAGCATTACAATGATGAGCAGAATGAGCAGAATAATCAGAGGGTGAACTGCAGCAGAATGAAGGGGTTTGTTGGAGCATGTTAACAATAGTGAAGAGGGTTTTGAGTTTACAAATCAGAGAATTATTTTAGCATAATAGTTTAATATGTGAGCAGCTCTCAGTCAGATTTCTTTTGTTGTACTCCAAAAACAGACATCCATGTTCAAGTCTGTCCTTTTTGTGCATGGATTTGCTTTGTTAACGTTAAAAAAAAAAAAAACTTTTACTGCTCTCATATCTCTCCTCATGTTTGGAAAGTTCTAATGCAGTTAGGTTCATCCTTCTTATTCACAAATTTTTCTCTCTCTCTCTCTTTATTTTTTATTTTTTAAATGTGCAACAAAGACACATATTTGAACTAAGAAACATTAACAGATAGAAATGACCTTCCAGACGTTCTTTTATTGAGTTGCATTTAATTTAGAGCATTGAACAAGAATTTGAACAAGAACAGGTACATTTATGCAGCATTTGCAAGTACGAACCCTCAGCACCTCAGACCAAGGGCTGCTATAGACACAGTGTCAATGTACTATAGAAGTTAGTGACAGTGGGTGCTCCTGAGACCCTGTGCATTTGTTATTCAATAGCAAGCTTTTTTTTTGTCCATTACAAATGTCAGATATCTGGTTTTGGGCACAATGGTGTAGTAGGAATCAAAATATCACTTAACCCTTTAATTTGTGTAGTAAAAAAAGTTGTTTTGTGCTTTCAGGACAGGTCAATGTCATGTTTTCTTTGACTGTCTCAGTTTTACACATTCTTCTAAAACAATTGTCTCTTAGCCTTTAGTAATGATTTGTATTATACACCGATGCCCCAGAAATTGCAATAAAGGAAACTGGATTCTGTGTTGTCCAAAGAGATGTACAGTGTGACAAAAGCAGTGGCATATGCATCAAAGTGATATTACTGGTTTGCTATGTACAAAAACCTTCATGATTAATGTTCGAGGTGCTATGCAAGTCAGAAGAGGAAGTCTCCTGTCAGAAAGCATTGCAGATGGCTTCCTCTGTGACAGGCTTTCCAGCAAGTTCCCCATATCCTCTTTTAATAACTGATGTGCTTGTTGTGAAGGACTACTTTACAAAATATGTTTGCTCTCCAAGATCAGAAGTTACTAGAAGTTACAGGCTCATGGAGAGACTAGTCTCTTTTCCGCTGTAGGGCCAAGCATTTCTGAAGTGCACAGTAAAACAGAGACTTTTAACATCGCCAGTTAACATCTGCGTGAACAGTAACATTTTAAAGCAATTAAAAGAAGCAAAAAGATGAAAAAAATGTTTCCTAAGGCCAGACACTACATTCTTGAGTAAATAGTTTGGTTTTACTTTGCATGCTGACCATTAGTCTCCAATCGTTCATTTAAGGTGAGCTGTATCAATCACCAACGAATAGATTTCAACACCCTAATTTTAGCTTTTAATGGTAGTCAGGTAAATGATAACAATCATAATATCAAAGATGAATACTACTACTTCAGTAAAGATTATCTTCTGTGTTTCCTGGTGAAGTGTAAAATTAACCATCCAATAGCATTGCCTAATGAAATGCTGTAAAATTGCCTGGTAGTACTACTCACATTGATAGATAAAAAGTATTGTATGCAGAATCACCTGCACAGCATGGTACAGCCTACAGCAATTTAATGAAGTGTGCCAATGTAATGGGTCTAGCCAAAGAAGCGTACGTCTTAACTGAAAGAGAAGAAAGTAAATACAATCTATGGAAGTGGTAGCTCAGTGGTTAAGATGTTGGACTTCTGATTGGAAGGTTGAGAGTTCAAATCCTAGCACCACCAAGCTGCCACTGCTGGGCCCTTGAGCAAGACCCTTAACTGCTCAGTTGTATAAATGAGATAACTGTAAGTTGCTCTGGATAAGGGTGTCTGCCAAATGCCGTAAATGTATAGTATAATGTGTATTATGGACAGGAATATAGTTGCTGCTTATTGTTGATTAGTGTGACTGTGACACTGTCAGAGATGAATCAACCCTATTTCGCATTAAATATAGAAAAAAGAGCTGACATGATTTATCTTGGTTTCATTTTTTTTTTTTACAGAAAAAACATGCAGTTTTAATGGGGGTGTGTAGACCTTTTATATCCACTGTTTAATCCCATATCTGAATTTATACTCCCAAGTTGTAATAGAGTACTGATAGATCAGCTGGCCGCCATTTCGTTCTCTTTTGGAGGTCAGTGAGAGGTCAGTGAGATAGGTAGGTGGCTTTTCCATATAATATAAGCATGCATGCCAATATGGCTTACATTCCATACTTCCTCACACATGGTCATGAAGCTAGACTCTCAGAGCATGTGGTTTTAGGTCTGCTAATATCTAGAATGTCACTGCATGGCCTATCTGCTAGCTTACTAATGTCTTTCCTCCTCCTTATGGATCAACCTGATGAACTACATGTGACATATCAGATCATCAACCCATCTGCTTAAACTTAAACTCATGGGAGATCAGTTGTTCTCCTTATAGGTTCTATGTAGAACCCTACAACATAGTGTTTAACTATCAGAAAAGGAACCATTTAAGGTCAAATATTTCATTACAACAGGTTGTTCCCTTAAATTTGCTTCAGCCTGCCTGAACATGAGGTGCCACCAGTCTCTCCTGGGCCAGATCAGTTTTCTGAACCTAACCCGGTCTCGACTATGGATTGTAAGCTGTCTGATGGGGATCAGGTGTCTGACCCTGAGTCTGTGAACCTGCGTGTAACTCAAGTGGAGGGAGCAAATGCTTTCTGCACAGGGATTATTACATGGGCTAAGAGAAAAAAAGGGGGAGTAAGAAAAAAGATATTAATGGCTTTTGCTCGTTTAGATACCTTAATAGCCATCTCCATAAAAAACTCCTGAACACTGTTCAGTGTACATACTAAGGGGTTTATGTCCTTTGTGAACTTTCCAGTATAGTTAACTTATAATTTTGAAGGTTTGTGGTTTGCTGTGCCACAGTGAGTTGTTTGTCTGGGACCGCGGGTCTAGAGATCCCATTAATAATGTTAACAGGCTGAACAAGGGCCAGAATGGGGCTATCAATCAACACACTGGTTAAATACTAGCAGCTTTAGTTTCGGAAAAACATCTGCTAATGCATCCTGGCCCAAAGCTTTTGTCTCTGATATTTCTGAGAACCATATTAGGTAGTAAGTTGTGTTTCTCTTTGCAAACATATCATCTTCCACTCTCCTCTAGGTATTTCACATTAGTTGAATTACCTCCTTGCAAAACTGCCACAGGACTGCTGCAAGACAACATGCCTGCTATCTGATTAAATCTGCTCAGTAGGTAAGTAGCTTGAGACAGGTGTTCATCTGTCCACTTCCAGAGCTTGGCACCAACATGGCCTGTACTGTTCCTTCCTAACTCCATTTGTCCTTTGTTGCAATTTCTGAACCATAACTTTGCAGGAACTAAGTTCCAGAGGAGGAGGATGAATAGCTAGTAGTATTCCACAGTCTGTGAGGCTTTCTTCGTATGTTGCTCATATCATTATGATGCAGTTAAGGCAAGGCTTTGTAAGTGCCTGTTAACAGGAACTTAGAAAGCCTTATATGTTCTCACACTTGTTTTGGGAATGGAAAAGCTGAAAATAGCTTCTGTGTGTTTGAACAGAGCCACCAACTATAGAACCAGAAACAGTGCATGCGCAATACAGGAGAACTTTTATAAGGAGAATTGAAACAGTATGCAACTGAACAGTTGAGGATTATGGGTTTTGCTCAAGAACACAACAGTAGCTACTTGGTACTGCGGGATTTGATCTCACAACCTTTCAACCAGTAGCCAAAAGCCTTAACCACTGCGCCGTGACCACGATTGTAGACATTGTGTAGTGTCAAATGAAAAGGATTGAGTAAAGACATAGGGGTGTAGCCAACACTTTTTCAAATTATATGATGAAAACATTAACTTCGAAGTTAATCTTAACCTGAGCCTTGGTAGGTAGTTATACCTAAATGGTGAGAGCTCTTTAAGACGATTGGTGCTATGTCTCAATGAGAGAGAACATGCCAGCTTCTTCTGGACTTTTTAAATATGCATTGAATAGAGGTGTTCCCTCAGTGAGAAAGCAACAGTTAAGAAGTACGTATTTGAGCCAGTTTACAGCCTGGACAGTAGAGTCCCAAAATTAATTCAGTGGCTAGTTTCAGTTTATTCTGATAAACCTGTCTACTGGTTACGAACAGTGAGGATGAGTCTGATGAGTGATGTATATTAGGACAGTGTGTAGGGGAGCAATGAATAAAACAAAGGAAATGGCTGAGACAGAGTGACTGACAAAAACAAATCCAGTACTATGTCCAGGCAGTTGTGGGAGTGTAGGCTACAGAGTTGTACTGTTGTAAATATCCCCCATAATCCAGCTGTGATAGAAAGGCAAACCAACCACAGCTAATGCGAAGCAGAAAAAAGCCCAAAGGAAGTGTTAAGTATTTATTGACAAAAAGGTTCATAATCACCAGAGAAAAGCTGCTCCACACCACGCACAGTTGGCTATATACCACACTTAACAGCCAAGTAAAGTGTGAGTGAAACAGGGAAACTGGCCTTATCAACGATCAAACTGGCAACAACCAGTGTAAAGTGGAAATGACTTACTCACCATGAATGTGGTAAAGAAGCTCATCACTAACAGCTGATCATCAAGATGCTTTTCCTTGGAAATTACCTTTGTTCGACACATACAATTTCAGGCTGTATAAAATTCATTAAATTGCCTGGGATTTAGTTTTACACATTACACAGACCATAGAAACTTAGGCTACAGGAACCCCATATATTTGTTTGTTTAATGAACTGGATTTATTCGTAAATCATTCATAGAAGAAATTACACAAGAAAATTTATTTTGGGAAAAATGAATGGATTTATTTGTAAGTCATTTGTATAAGCATTTACACAGGAAATTTGGTATTCATTAAAATCCCATAAACGTTTGTATCCTATTCATGCTGCTGCTGCATGTGTAAATGTAGGTAAAAGAAGACTAACTAATGTAAACCTCAACTTGATCGACTTCAAATCATCTAATTTCATGGATTACTGCACTTCTATACTCTCACCATCCACTTTAATAGTAACACTATTAAACACCTGCTTATTTATGCAGTTATCCAATCAGCCAATCATGTGGCAGCAGCACAGTGCATAAAATCATGTAGATACAGGTCTGTTCTCAGTTAACGCAATGGTTTAGAGAGATTACACAGAATGTTTGTATTTTTTTTGCACCAGTTAGAGGAGGTTCTGGAGGCAAAAATATCTTGTTGATGAGAGAGGTCAGAAGAGAATGGTCACACTGGATTGAGCTGGATGTATAGTATTATTATTATTATTATTATCATTATGGAGGATGAAAGCTGGCTTTTAAATTGGTTCCTTTTGCCACGACATCTTCTTTTAACTCTGTGGAACACTTCCAGCACATCAGCCAAGACACTTAAAACGGTTTATAAATACTAGGTACTCTGTGTGCTTGGTGTGTGTGATCACCTCAGTATAGTGTAGAACTTTTTTTCTTCTCCGTTTTCAGTTCACACCATTTTCTTTTCACTTCATTTAATTTACACTAAATTCACCTTTTCTGTAATTTGTCTGTAGAATCTTTGAATTTTTCTATTGCCATGGAAGTGAGTCAAAATAACTTCCACTTCTGCCTTTGTGCCTTTACCGTGGTCATTCATTTCATTTTCCCAGGTCTCTGTGAGCTTTACCTTTTTATGAAGGTTTGTGGGTGTCACTAAATGCAGATGAGCTGTGTTGGGAATGCACTTTGCATGTTACTTGTGATCAACATATGTATGCGAGTATGAAGAAATTCAGCATTTCTGAAACTTTTGTAAATCCAGCAGAAAATTTTAGTTCCTGTCTCATATTGAATTTAATAACTGGAAATAAACAAGAGGTTAAAAAACTACACAGGTCCAGATCTTGGTGTCCTCTTAGCTAATTATAGACATGGCTATCACCTTCACAATCACCAGATCATAACCCAGTTGAAGTCCAATGGGAGATTTTCGAGTAACGTTAGAAATGCTCTACACTAACATCAACTGAGTGAATGTTTTTTTTTTTTGGCTTATGTAAACATTTACCCACAATTTACTAAAAGTTTGATAAATGAGGCTCAATGTTGCACAATACATACCCAAGCAAAGATGCTATAGAATTTTTAAAAATCAAGTTTTTAACCTGGATTTCCAGAAGAACTACTGACAGCAGAAAGAGCATTTGAGCACTTGATTTTAATGTTTCAGTAACTCTGGAATTCCATCACCAGTTATTAAGTTTTTTTCGAATACAAAATGAACTGTGTACTGTTTAATAATGAATGGAGTAAGTCTAGTTCGAGAGCTACCCAAACCCATGTTGAAAACCATTGCCCTGTCTCAGCCACGCAGAGTAAACTGTATTTAACTCACCTATTGCTCATTACTTCACTAATGACTTTTATAAATGTTCATCAGTTTGTAACTCACTATTGAAAAACCAAGAAGAAAGCCTGCTCATTTTGTCTGTTGTGTTCTGCCAGCTGTAATTACAAAACCTTTCACTAAAACATGACAATGAGACAGTGAATAACCAGTATGCTTGAGTTTAAATGTTCACATTTATTGGTTAGAGCGTTTAAATACGAAATACACAATCAATCAACCAAGAAATCAATTACTCAATAAAATACCATAGTATGCAACCAAACAGAATGGGAATCTCTTGATTTCACTACAGTCAATAATAAGTATTTATATTAGCTAGCTTTTGCTAAACTCACCAATATCACAGGCAGTTATGGTTGATTCATTTACAAAGCCAAACTTTTTTAACTGAATTACAATTAAAATATAATTCTAATGCAGTAGTAAGCAGGTGACAAGATGAATTGTCTGAGATAAATGCAAATACAAGAAAAAAAAAAGCCCTGAACAACTAATTTCTATAGTTAAGCAATAAAAAACTTACCAAAATTTAACAGGATTCTATGGTGTTAAATACTATATGAAGAACAATAGACAAAACACACAATATAATCATTTACGACAATGATTAATGATGAGCTCAGTTCTAGACACACATGGCACAATAGCAGATTAATAAGCTAACGGTGCATGTTAATGTAGACTGTTTAATTAGCACAGAAGGATTTTATTGTAAATGATTTATGGTAAAATGATAGCACACTGTTTCCTTTAGCACACCATTAAATTCCTCTGTTAGGGGTGTATTCTGCTTTAGCCTTCTGAACTAATTTAATTCACTCAGCCAGGCTGAGTAAAACGATCCCATAAAAACATGTGAACACATCAAAGTAGGTCTGCCATGAAAGATGTAGGAAATTGGATGAAAAAGGAAATTAAAGATGGAGTTACTTGTAAACTTGACAGCTCAGCAGCTTTAAGTGGTAATATAATAATTACTAGTGCTATCATATTATTATTATTATTATTATTATTACTTATTTCCCTCCAAGAATGACTTAACAGCCATCTTTTTTTTTTCTGAATACACAACTGTGTTGATTTAAAAAAAAAAAAAAAAAAAAAACTCTCACTCACTCACTCACTCAGCAACCACTTTATCCTGATCAGGATGGTGGTGGATCCAGAGCCAATCCCGGGAACACTGTGCATGAGGTGGGAATAAACAATGGATGGGACACCAGTCCATCGCATCATGCACACACATTCACACACTCAATTCACATCTAGGCGCAATTTATCTTAGCCTATCTGCCTTCTGGTGTGTTTTTGGGAGGAAACTGGAGAACCTGGAGGAAACCCACATGGACATGGGGAGAACATGCACAGAAGCTCCACACAGACAGATAGATTTAGCCTAAAACATTTATGACCAATTTATAAACCCTGATTTATAAGTAAACTTGGATTAAAAGACAATAAACTATGAAATTGGAAGTCAATGAATTTTATAAACACTCAGTCACCACTTTATTAGGTATGCCTACCTTGTAGCTACAATCATTGGATATTTTATCAAATAGACATACTATGTAGAGGTACTCTTATAGACACTGAGCATAGCCCACAATCTGGCCTCTCTCTAACTCATACATTAGTGGGAAAGGACCACCACTGATCAGCTATTATTTCAGTCGTAGACTAAGCAAAGACTTAGACTACTATGGTAGTGGCTGATATAATATGATTATGATTATGATGATGGCTGGATTACAAACAGTCCACAAGAGTAACACAGATCCTAAAAAAACACCTCCAGTAACAGTGACCTTTGCTATTTACTGACCCCTGGCCTTTATAACACAGATCACATGATCAAATTTCTTGATTAGAGATCCAAAGGATTAGTTTTACCACAAGTGACAGGGCAGTACAGACCTGGCATGTCTTGATTTTGTTTCATGTGTGCTGTTTCCCCTGATCACTCACTCTTTCTGAATCTGACAGAATAATAAAAAAAAAATTGCAGTAAAGGTATAGTTATTGGCCTCTTGATGCCTGTCTCTCTTTCCTGACAGTCCTGTGAAAAGGATTATCAGGGAGTGATGTAGAAGCATTTCTCCTGATGCATTGCTACAGAAAACATCCAGTGAGCATGTGGCCTAATCTTCAGGAAACAGCAGACTAAATGCCAATGTTGGAGCATATACAGTACTTCTGTTTGTGTTTTTGGATGTTCTTACCAAATACATGTTCTTCTGTTTTTACTTTTTACTGTACAACATTTATAGCAATGTAAACAGCCTTTGATTTAGGAGTATGGAAAAAAAATAGAAATAACATTTTGGCTTCTAAATATTTTAGGTTAATTATTTTGTATGAATAATCTTTTTTGATGGTGTGTAAGAGCACTTCAGATGGATTAAAAAGAGGTGATACATTTGTAAGATTGCTGCTTTGCATCAGGTGTTCAAGGCAAATGCACACCTAAATGCCATTTTTACAGCTTTAGCAATCAACTCTGGGCAAGGTTTGAGAAAGTGGACTCATTGTTTTTTTTTTTTTCTGTGCACAAGCTGGCAGTAACTTTGCAGTGCTTAAAGATCAGGGACTGAACTGTAGTAGACTAAAAGACAAAAAATGTTGACCAAAGCTATACAAAGTCCTTATTGTATTAAGCTGTTTTTTTTTTTTTACCCCCACTGCTCTGACACATAATGCATTACACAAACACAGTTTTCAAAAAGCCTATAACTATATATAATAGTGGGTGCTCTGGGGGTAAAAGAGAGCCTGCACCACTATATGTGCAGCAATATGGTATGCCTTAACACAATCCCATATAAGGCCATGCAATAGAGAAAGCTTAATTTTATTAGGAAGAGCTCTGTGAAAAGACCAAAACCTGATGTAGGAAAAATGTATGCAAACAGGCCGAATAAGCAACATTTTTACTGAAATAGGCATCTTAGAGTTCATCTGCCCCGTGACTTACAAAAATCCCACATGGCATAAGCGTGGCCATATATTCCACATTGTTTGTCCTCAGTACAGGCTACTAACACAAACACCGTGCTTGCTTTTTTATCAAGAAAACTAATACTCAAAATAATGTCAGTGGAACAGAGGGATTGAAGACAGTTAAAGTTGAGTTGGCTTGTTATTACATCATTTGCTATGCATAAGATTTTTTGGTTAAAATGAAAATTATTAGTGAGTCAGTGAAGAAAAAAGATGTTCTGTAACACAGTTTCTGAGCTGATATGATTCACTCTGTCAAGCCTGTGTTAGTATTGAACCGTACTAGTGCACTGAGCTGTCAGATGCACAAATCCAATCGCCAAACCAAAGGTGATGTGCATCTTCCTTCCGGCTGACATGCTAATTTCAGTGCTTGGCTTGTTTGTCATAAAACAAGACTGTGAGTCCCCACAAATGATGATACTTAGTAAATGACTCATGGACGCATTAGAAAAATATCTTTAATATAGCCTAGTTGATCTAGTATTTCCTATTATAAGATTACAATAAATCAAATATAAAATTATAAGACCTATTTCCAGACATTCTTACTAATTTCAGGCTTGAAATAGTCCTGTTCTTTTGGCCTGTCTTTTGGCTGATTTTAAGTGTTAATTTTGCTTCTTCATCTGCCAATAGAATAAGAAAAGTCAAAGCTTGAAATTTGTTAAAAAATATCTGATAATACTCAGTAATTTTGGTTGTAAATCAAGATATTTTCACTTGCAAGATGGCATTTTTGCACTGCACAGGACTGGGGGAAAGCACAATATTGTCCGCACTTATCCTATCAAGACTATTCACAAGCAACCTCACTGCAAAAATAAATAATAATAATAATAAAAAAAATTAAATCTTAGCAAGTGAAAATAACTTGAATATATTTTTACTATTTCCAAGTACAAGATTAGAATAAACCATATATAAGATTAGTAAACCTATTTTTAGATTTTTTTTTTTACTGATTTCTAGCTTAAAGTTTTCTTAATTTATTCTTTCTATAAATAAATTACATGAAATGAAGAAAATTATCTGTCAACTGAACAAGACTCCTTCAAGCCTGAAATTAGTAAAAAATCTCTAGAAATAGATTTAATAATCTTATATTTTATTTACTCCAATCTTATAATAGGAAATGGTAGATAGAATTGACTATATTATGGATATTTTCACTTGCTAAGATGTCATTTTTTTGCAGTGTAAGACAGAATTCCAGGACTTCCTTTCTGTAAAGCATAAAATTTATGTGCCATTGTTTTGTGCATGCCTGAAAGTCATGTACAGTATTTATTTGTATTGATGGAGTGGTGTAAAGGGAAAAGGAGCTGCAGCTCAATCATGACTCTGGTAGGTTTCCCATCATTACACATTTCTTTGTACCTCTCATCGTTGGTTGGGAGGGTACGCCAGAGCACATCCACTCCTGACACATGTGAGTGTGCGTATGAGAGAGTGTCTGCAGCAGTGTTTTCATACAGCTTGCCTTTTGAATTCACCGCTGCTCCACCAGGAGCTCTATGGCAGTGATCAGGCTAGAAAAAAAAGGCACACAGGAGCAATTAGACTGCATTGTGTAGTCTTTCAGAATATGACATGAATTTGTATGAATTGTGAATAATACATGAAAGGAGCCAAGGTCTACATGAAAGATGGGTGTCTGTGTGGTTGTGAGACTATTGTCAGAAGGGAAATTATATTCTCAGCTAAAAACACAATACTCGGCTGAAGCGAGCTATTATGTGTTGCACTTGAACTAGAAAGTATCAACCTACTCTATGAAACAGGTATATAAAAGCAGGAGCCAGCCTACACTTTTCCAGCAGACGCTCAGTGCTATAACCCTGAGTCTGGGTGAGCCAGACAAACTGGACCTCTCTTATCTCTGTGTCTCATACTCAACTTCCCACAGGAGTGATGAGATTGGAGCTTGTACATGTGTCTATTTCTGTACACAAGTACTGGAAATCTGCTGCAGAGAAGATGGCAGATTTCTTTTTCAGAGTGTTATTAGGAGACAGGCAGCTGACCCTGAACGTGTCCACTTCTGCTATTTGTCGATTGTTTCAAAATGTGAATTTTTATCTTATTTCTTCTCCTTGCTGATATTAATGTCAATGCAAGGTTTTATGTAGTGTCTGAATATAGTTTGGCATCTACAGAGAACTGTAGTTAGACTGCAAAATGTTATTTAATAAGCAGTATTTTCTTTATAAGGATGAAGCACTTATTTGAGCTTTTACTTTTCTCTGTGAGAAAGCCATTCATATTATCTTGCATTTAAGTATAGAGGTTTATAGAGAGAACTCTCAAAGCTACTTCAAATACACCAGCATAATATAATTTCTCTTTCAAGCACAGACCCCAAGTGCATTTGTAAATGTGCATTAAAAAAACTAGATATATTTCATTTTGTTATGTGATTGAATCTGTAGTACATAAGTTATAAAAACTAGCTATCATTATTTAGTGCTTGAAAAATACTCTAAAACCAGGTGTTCTCTCTGCGTTGTGAGTTGGAATAGTAAATCATTCTGTATGAAGGTGCCTGCTAAAGTAAATGTAAATATAATTTGGAGTCAGGCTGTCAGGCCAGATTTTGCATGAGTTCAGTCATACCTTTTGAATGTCATCATAGACATAAAATCATCACTCCCAAACAACGACAGCTTGTTTTTTCTTCGACGTCACCAGTGACGAGTTCTAGAGAGCTGGAAAACCTGAAAAAAGGGTATGTGACCTGAAGGGTGATGGTGTATTCACTGCTTTTTGCTGAATAATTGAATATTTAAAGCCATAGTTCTATAATTAAAAGCAAGTTATAAGCAAGTTACTAAAATGATAATCAGCCAACTTACCTTTTGTGGAATTTGTTAATATTTCTGACCCACACCTATGTTACGGCCTGCGAAAACCCTTCACGTGCTCAAATTTTGACATTTTATACTTTCTATAGTTCTGAAAACTACAGGCTTTCTTGAGCTGAAATATGTTTATCTTTTGCATGTATCTCAATCAGAACTAAAATCCGTTTCCCAAAATTAAAAGGAAGAAAATAAAGATTTCATTCCAATTTCACTAAAAGACCCTCCACCTAATTCTACCTTTACAACCTAATCTACTTATGAAAAAAACAGCATCACTGATATTACCACTCTGATTATCATCTACATCAGTCTTTCTCATCACCTGAGGTATAAGTCACTCAGGTGACTGAGGTTAAATAACCCGAGCCTCGTCATCATCTCTTACCTCGACTGATCTGTGTCTGCTCTTGATGATTATTATAAGGTCATTTAACCATTTAAAAACTTGTCTTCTGTAGCTGACTGAGTGTGTAAATGCTCTATGTTTTGATGACGATGTGATGGAGCAGGAGCATTGTGGTCATTTTCACAGCCAGTATCTAAGGCAAAGTTATTTATTACATATCGATCTTGTTGAAATAGCATTGTTATTTATAAATCAATATGTGGCTTGTTACCTACTTATTTGTCATCCATGATTTCTGTAAAAAACAAACAATCTTCGCTCAAAGGATATTATTCAACTTGTTTTTACCCTGTGTTAGGTCTGAGCTGTGAAAAAAAGGTTTTAATTTTAATGCCTCGACAAGGTGGAACAACTTACAGAACACTTAAAATTTGAATTTATGATGTTTGTAAATAACTTTGAGTATAGCCATAATGGAAGTTGCTTCTGCAATATTTGATTGTATATTACTATGTATTTTTTCTATTTATGTTCGATTTATCTATGTATTTTCACTTATTTTCCCCTCTCGGGAATAGTGCTAGAAGTTAACTTGGTTGGTGCAGAACATGACATACAGAGCATCTGGGTGAAAGTTTGATATTTTGCTATGCAGCGTAAACTCGTGCCAGAACATTGATATTCAACATATGGAAGGTGCTGCAAATAAGCTGTATGAGAACATTTTTTTGTGAGACGGTTGATGTGTGTGAGAGAGACAGCTAGAGAGAGAGAGAGAGATTGTGTAGCTCTAAGGCTCATTGCTAGAAGAAGAGCGGAGGGGTATGCAATAAATTGGAGGCAGGGAAAGGGAAGGAGATATAGAGAGATGCTTTCCAATAGACCTCGGAGGAAACACAGTGATTTGGTTACCGGTGGCATAAACTGACACTTGGTGGAACGATGCAGAGAAAAGGACAAAATATGTGTGTGAGATAGATAGATAGATAGAGGGAGAGAGAGATAGAATGAAAGAGATGATGATGATGATGATGATAAATTGAAGGCACAGTGATGGGGTATACAAGAAGGAGAAGAGGCTGGGATGAAGGAGCAGGGGGTGATATTGAAATGGAAGTGTAAATAAGATGTAAAGAAGAAAAGAAGCTTATGAAGTGAATGAAAGTCAGGGGGATAAAAAGCTCTGTGAGAAACCGTTTCACATTCTGAGCCCAAGTGGTTGAACTGAAATTCATCTGTGAAAGAATGAAGCATTGTAAGGGTGTGGAGAGAGTGGTGAAGAAACAGCATATAGCTAACATCAAAGAGAATTGTTTTCCCTTACACACAGACTAAAGCTGTTAATAGTGCAATATCTCAATTATATCTGAAGAAGCTCTGACAGTCTTCACTGTAGGTCTTGAGAGAGACACAATATAAATATCCCACTTTTCTTGCTGAGGAAAATCTGCATTGAAGAGCATTCTTATAGAGGTTAGAGAGATGTTGGTTAAAGTGGGAGTTGGAGAGAAAAAAAATTCTGGAAAGCAAAATATTTTAAGATGAAATTTTAATAAAGTCAAATTGATCTAGCATTAACTATTATAGTATTACAACAAACCAAATATAAGGTTTCTAGAACGATGCAAAATTCTCTGCCACTAGAATAACAACATTGAAACATTGAAAGTAGTAAAAAAAAGTCTAAAAATAGATCTAATGACTTTTTTATTAGGTTTAGTGTAATCTTATAATAGCAGATACTAGATAAATAAGACAATATTCAAGATATTTCCACTTGCTAAGATTTAACATTTTTCCAGTGTAGAACTGGCGCATTTAAAGACAGTATTATAATTTCTATAATGCGTGCTGCTGTATCAGGTTCCATGTAGTTCTGTGTAACATCCGAATTCTGATCAAGCCTGCAACAAATGGAAACATTAAACTGCATTACAATTTCACATGTTTTTATTTCCATTCTCATTATTGTAGTGATCGGTGAAGCCTCCCTGCCACATTGATATGCAAGGAACACTGGCTCCCTCCCAAAGAATTGAAGGCTTCCAAATAAATAATTAAATCCTCAGTTATCAGGCTGGCTGATGCATGCTTGTCCTGATCAGAAGGCTATAAGTGGCCTAAGTACACTGACCTTCATCCTCCTGTTAAAGTCAGACCAGGCTCTGATGCTAGTGAAATGCTTCTAGAGGTCGACTGAACCAAAGTTGGTGGAGACAAAATGGATTTGATATCAAGAAACAAAAGTTTTAATGGAGATATTGTGAAAAATGTCATAGATCCTACTTGTAAATGTTATAGAATATCCAGGGAATTGGTGGACAATCAATAAACCCCTATGGTGTTTGTAAACAAAAGGAGTTGAGAGTAAGTGATAAGAGTTTATCTGACTGAAGAATCTATCAGAAATTTTATTTAGGAATTGGAATGACATTAGCTAAAACGTTATCCACTTATTATTACAGATTAGCATTAAAAGACAGGGATTGCTATTTGGCCAAACTAACACTTTCAAATGGTGCAACTCTAGAAGATTCTTAAGGCTTGGTATCCTGTCAGTGGCTAAATGATGCTAAGCAGTGGTCTAGCCTGCAACGACCAAACATATATACACATCTCATAGAAACTCTGAGCGTTTATACTAGAGAAAATGATGGTATACATGTCTTGTGATGATTACAACTTTGTTGTTTGTGGACACACTTTCAGACACATTTTTACAATTTCAGCATTGAGGAAGTCGTGGCACTGAAAGCTGAGGTGCTGCCCAAACAGCTGCCATAAGCTCATTTGTTAGCTGAACAAAGCTAAGCTAGTTAACTTTAAGCTAGACGCTATAAAGTGTCCATTATAGTCAACTCCTTAGTAAGAACATGACCTAGCTATCTAGCATTAGCTAGCTAGTTTCCTAATGTAGATTTTAGGTGAGCTACATTTGTTAAAGCGATATAAATTAGGCATGTTAGCTAACTAGTAAGCTAAGCTTGATAAATTCTTAGTTAGCATGACAACTTCACTGATATGATGGTTAACTACATAGCTGAGATGAAATGGGAGCTGCAAAGACAGCTCCTCAGACCCATTGTTCTTCTTAATTGCCTGTGACCACAACTGTCTTCTGTTGTCTTGGAAAAGTGTCAGATTCGACAGGATGTGGTTACAAACAAAGCTATTTATGAACACTTTTCCGATTCTGACACCCAACAGCCCAGTGCAACATTTTAGAAAATAAATTCTAGCTCTGCTCTTAAAATTCACTATAGACTCCCGCTTTGTTTCTGCAACCGTAATGCGCAGCTGATGTCAGAGTGACGTGTCTCACTCAGGGGTCGATAATCATCCTGTTAGGAATGCAATGATATCTGAAAACAAAAAGAAAATATTAAACTTTTTAGCTAGCCTTGTGTAACCATCATCAGCAAAACAGTGATAGTGTATGCAAACAAGGGCTTTGCTTTATTGTACATTACTGAGATGATCTCTTAATATTCTGCACATGCTGCACACTGTTATGATACACACACGGTGCTCTCCCAAAGGGAGCGCCTGATTATATGAGGACCGCGTTCCCACAGCCGTGTTTATGACCTTGGATGTCATTTAATGAGTCATCTGTTGCTTGTGAAAATTTTCTGTTTGTATACTCACATGTATATATGTACTATGTAGTACCCCAGTTACAGAGAAGAGGGGGCTGAGTTGAAGTGAACATGTCTTTAAAAAAGAAACTGTCCAAAATTACTGCCTTGTGTCTATTACAGTTTCGGCATGTAATTTTGGCCTTCAATGACCTCTGTCTACAACACTCACACATTTTGCTGTAAATATGAAAAATTAATTAATAGAATTAATAAGAAATAGTCCTTTCACTGTTACCACTGTTAGGTGATCTTGGGTAGAAGGTTAAAGTTTGAACTTTGACGTTGGCTTGACAGAGCCCACTCAGCATGTGTGAAGTGTTAAAGGATATTACAGTGTTTTGTTTTCGTCGATTTTAAAATGTTAAAGCATTTAACAGTTGTGTGTGGTTGCTAGGGTGTTCCTAGGTGGTTGCTGTGCTATCCCAGTTGGTTGCTAGGGTGCTGCTAGGTGCTTGCTGTGATATTCCAGGTGGTTGCTATGGTGTTGCTAAGTGCTTGCTATGATATTCCATGTGGTTGCTATGGTGTTGCTAGGTGGTTGCTTTGCTATCCCGGGGGTTGCTAGGGAGTCGCTAGGTGGTTGCTATGATATTCCAGGTGGTTGCTAGGGTGTTGCTAGGTAACTGCTATGTGGTCCCATGTGGCTGCAAGGGTGTTTCTAGGAGGTTTCTATGTGATCCCAGGTGGTTGCTAGGTTGTAGCTCAGTGGTTGCTAAGGAATCTCAGCTGGGTCCTAGCATGTTAATTGGTTGCTATCATAGTCCAGCTGGTTGCTAGGGTTTTAGTAGGTGGAGCAATGCAGTTTTAAATGTCTTCAGTGTATCCGAGATAAGAAAAAGGCTCAAATCATGTGAAAGCAGGAAACACTTGAAGCAGGAAACCAGTGAAAACCACACTTTGGAGCTTATTCTCAAAAGAACAAGCATACTTATTCTGTAGAGTATCTACAGTTGTGTGAACACAGAGAACAGTATGTTAGTTATGTCAAGGCAACATAATAATAATAATAATAATAATAATAATAATAATATATTGTGTCTATGAAAAGTAATGAGGGAAGCGGTGAGGTGCTCTGTGTTCACTGCGCCTTGTTGTCTTTCCCGTGTTAGACAGCAGTGCTGGGAGGGAAGGTGAGATGTTTAGCTTCAGCTGCTTCTCACACTGAATAGAGAATGGAGGCATTCAGGTGGGAACAGTGCGACCTGCGATTCTTTCCAATTCTCAGGTCACCAAGGACATGGTGAAAATGCGAGGGAGGAAAGCTGCTGATGCTGATGTAAGAAGCATACAAATCATCTAAGTTTGTTCAGTTGCTTAGTGCAAAACTCTTATGAGACAAACTATTGCTGAAAATTGGCCATTTTGACTGTACGGCTGCTGGAGGTCTGTGGCTGTCTGCTGGAATACAGCAGCACATCATAAAGTATAAAATGATGATTAGTGGTGATGAGACTCTTCAAGTATATTTTATTACATAGTCAAGATGTATAAGAGTTTCACACAGGGATGCAGGAAGGCGTTTTGCAGTGGAGGTGCTGGCATTGTAAGCAGTATTCATGTGGCGTGAGCTATGACGTCCTACTCGAATGATAGTCAAATCATTTCTCTTTTAAGAGATTGTGTGTTAATGATAATAATAATAATAAACACAGGGTGTTTAAATTCTCACATCAGAAGGTGTTGATTAAATTTCTACAGCAGCACTGAATATTTACGACTGTAACATGAATTACAGGTTTATACTAATGATAACTCATTCTAATACGTTATCGTTCCTATAACAGCTCGTTCACATGGACTTGTACAGCAGACACTTCATGTAATCTAAGCCTAATACAAAATGAATTAAAACGTGTTGTTGTATAACAAAGAAAAGCATATGATTGTTGATATGGTAAAATCTTCTGTTAGGAGATGTTTATTTAACATTTATGGAAGGAGACTCCAGTGTCAGGGCTTTGTAACAGTAAAGAAAGTTTCCTAACATGGGAGTTATTTCCTCTTCTCACTTATGCTATAGCAGCTATAAACAGTTGTTCCCTCACCAGGCTTTCTTTTTTTCTCTCTTTAAATTAATGAGACAAAAAAACCAAAAACCTACAGCTAGTCATGTTGCAATAACCCTGAAAGCACAAACTCAAGTCTCATGGATGTTCCATTACATTAAATGTAATGATGAACAGTTATAAAGCGTGTCGTTCATTACTAAAAAAAAACAAAAAACTGCAATTGTTGGCAAATTGCTGTTGTATAAAAGGAGTGCTATCTCCCACATACCTGCTCAAAAACTACTCAATTTTGGTTTTCAAGTTTGTTTAGCATATTTCTTTGTTTTTTTATACTATTATTATTATTATTATTATTATTATTATTATTATTATGTTAGCAGCATTTGCAGTTAAAGGAATCCTAAAAGCTTTGGGCTAGGATTATGTAGACCACACAAGAACATAATAGACAGCATAGAACAAAACAGAACACACACAAATCACTTGCCGATACTGCATACAGTATGTGTGAGAGACAACATGAAGGCTACTGTGTGTATCCCTCCCAGTGGAGGGCTGAGACACCAAAAGAAATATGCTGGTTTTCCTATCTGTTCCATAAAATATTCCATAAAATTTGCCTCCCAATCTCCTCATATGTGTTTAATTGCACATAAACATTATTGTTCCTCTCTTCATAATCCACAGAGCCATGAAAAATCCTTGTGTTGTGCTGCTGCACGCACCCAGTTCCTGTTCTGCATTTTAATCACCTTGGGCAACCAAGCTGTACGCAGCAATACGATGCAATTAAAGGGTTAAACTCTAACCAGTTTAATCAACACTGGATAACATACACTATTTATTCAGCTTCTCACATATATAGCCTTTTGTAAAGAAATATAAGCACATTGAAGGAACATATGTGTATGTGGTTAAAATGAAATGGAAGTCCTTTGCAGAAGTAATTACTGAATCCATCTTCTAGTTTACAAAAAAAAGCCACTTGTCTCTCAGTGGAAAGGCTGAGAAGCATTAGGCAAATAAACAGGAATAAAAACCAAGGTGAGTTTTTAAAATAAAATCAACCTGGAGTTTCAATTGCCTTTTGTGAGCCATGTCAATGAACAAGATGTTTCAGATAAAAAGTAATCACAATGCAATTAAGGTGACCATTTAGGGGCATTTGCAAGACTTCTACTGATGAAGTGCATAACAATGTTGGGCAAATCTGTGTGATTCTGTAGTTGTACACTACAAAAACCTGAGTTATTTATGCTCCTTGTGTTGTCCTGTACTCTACACTTATCAGCTGATCACAAGGATTTTGGGAACCTCTTAAACACGTTCACTCTCTCAGATCATTAATCTAATGCCTAAAAACGAAACAGCTTTTCATATGAAGTTCAGCATTACAGTCTGTGAATGTGAATACCCTTACAAACTTTTGTAAGAGAAATACAATGAATTTTCAGTATTACTAACATTTACATCACTAATCACTGATTAAATTATTTAAAATTTGTAGCTGGGAAATATGCTTTCCATTTCGCAGCTTTTGATTAAAAGTCACTAATGCTGTAGTTACTCATATCAAGGCTTTCTGCATCTTCTTCCTCTGGACTCACCACTCAGTTTTTCTGAGCAGGAAAGGGGCAAACTATAATATCAGATTTACAAGATTTGATTTAATACAATAGCCCTATTCAGATGGGATTAAATTTACATGAGGTCCAGGGGTAATTTCCTAGTTTTGAGGAGCTATTCTGTGATTTTATTTCTGTCTGGATCAGCCATGTCGGTGTTTTTTCTCTGACCTCGTCTGAGACACTTACAGGCTGAATTACCTAATGTTTTTCACCAGACTCAGCAGTCATCTGATAATTTTAGTGCCATCCAGAAACACATCCATGATTTTCTATGCAGATGTCACTTCTCATTAGAAAAAAAAGGTGTTTGACTGATGCTAATTGCCATAATTGGTCTCGTAGCATGCGTACCAGTGACCCTCCCTCAGGTATTCCTGAATTGCGAAACGAAAAATGGATGCATTAGAAGAGGCACTCAGCCATATACTTGGTCTGGACATTAAAAATCTTGAATACACACATCACCTGGGAAAGCATTTTCAGAGGGAAAAAGAAAATAATGTCATTAAGTCATTAAGAACAGCGAGATCCTGTAGGCAGAGTGTAGAAGCCATTATAATGCCAGCTACAGGTATAAAGCACTATGTTATATTTGCATATGCACAATATCATCATCTTTTATTTTTCTATGAATAATGACAAGTTGTATCATCGCCAGTTCATTATCTGGGTTTGTAGAAAATACAAACCACTGGAAATTTGCTCCTCCTGAGGAAATTTTATTGTTGTCCAGATGTGAGAGTTTTATTACTGAGGAGACGTATAAAGCTATTTATTACATCCCTGATGAACTAATCCAATCTGTGTACACTAATGTGAGACCATTGTGTTAACAAATGCCCGTAATACATCATGTTATGCAATGATGCTAGAAAACTTCAATCACCCAAATCTAGATCAATGTATAGTGGGGAACTGAGACATTATCGGCAGGTGAGGGTGACTATTTGCCTTTCTTATATCATATTCTAAGAACTGCAGACTCAATACACTCTACTCTACACTGCACTATGTCACCTAATAACTTATAATCCAACTCGATAAAAAAAATAGTGATAGCACCACTATGTCAAAGCAATCCTAGTCTCATTTATCTCAACTCAATTCACAGCAAATTCTTTTGTAATTTTAAAACTACAGAACTACTGCTAGCTGTTGTTGATCTTCAAATATGAATGCATAGCTTATTAAGAATAAAAAAATAACTATATTTTTGGTCTCTTGGTCTAAAGGTGACAGTAGTATGGAGAGTGAGAAAATGGTGGTTACAAACATGTGGTTAAGGAGCCGCCTAACTTGATGGTAGTTCACTAAAAACAACCATAAAGGAACCAAAAATTTCATTTTAATCTCATTTTCAAACTTGGTTTGGTTTTAATAAAAAAATATATATATTATTTTGAAGTTCTCAAGTTATCAGAAGTTGAGATTAACCACAGAGTCATCAGTCTATAAACTCCCCCTTCTCCAAAACATCTTTTCTCTGGAGTTAAATTAAAAGACTTCCTTATCATACATTCTTATATTTGGTGGTTGTATTATGCCAGAGGAAATGCAGACCATAAAAAACAACAGGCCCTACCACTGATTAAAAGAAGATGTTCTCTGAGACTATCCAAGAGTTTCACATGACAATCTGTCTCAGTGGTTGGCTAAAAGGAAAATTGCATACAACACTGCATGCAATGTCATTATAAATAACTAACAAATGACATTATGAATACAAAAAAAGCCTCTGAAATCATCAAAGTATGGACTGGATAAATAGATGAAAATAATTTTGGCATGTTCCAAAGCTTGACCACAGTGCGACAACAGGGATTTGAAGGAACAATTAGCCTTCCAAATGTCATCAGGCAACTGGTCATTTCCCCCTCAATGAGGCAGATCATTCCCGTCATGCAGCAGCAGCCATCAAAGGATCTGCGGTATAATTGCAGTACAGCGCATCACTCTTCTCAGTGGGTGCAGGGTTAACAGGCGATTCCACACTGGATGGTAAGATCACAATGACACAGCGTTCATCAACTGAATAGACTCAGCAGACTTGTTGTTTTGAAGACAGGCTTCTAATTTTACTTTCACCTGTAAAGGTGAAATTACACCCACAAGACATGTCCTTCAATGCACACCCTTTGGTAGTTTTATTCCATATTCTCGCCTTTTTCCCTCATGCAGTGATGAAATATTCCATTTACAGAAACGGGTCTGGTAAATAGTTACATACCTGCTTTGTTTAGAAGCATTAGATTAAATGTGCGATTGAGCACTAAATTCAAATTGACACTAACTGATTATTAATAATTTACCTATTCCATTAAAAAAGCAATTACATGAGCTGAAGAGGTAAAATAATCATCCGCATGATACATCCATTAATTCACACCCAAGTTCAATTATGACAACTTTCAGCCCTTACATGTCTAAAGTTCTGTGATATTAAAAAGAGTCTAGGACAGTCGACAGCCCCACAGTTACTAGACTTCAGTGACATCCAGTATTACACATCACTTTAATTATTAAATTGGCACTTTAAATTAACTAACAGTCTTAAATTATACGTTTCCTTTTCAGTTCTGAAATAAATGCGCTGCAAAATGAGCTACAAATGTAAAACCACCTCTATGATTACCACTTATAGTTTTCAGTACTTCTCTAATAGGATAAAGAGTACATTTTAACTGAAAAGATTTGACCTGTTGTTTCCTCTTACATTTATAAAATGCTGCATTTACAGCAACATGTGAAAAGCATGAATGGCTCAGTAACCAGTGGGTGTATTAACATCAGGCTAATTGTGCCATTTACTTTGAGCTATAGGGTGGATTGTACACCAATTAAAAATTTTAAACTAGTCCTTTATTACCTGGTAGTTAAAAAATATAGGTTTCAACAGAAGCTGCTATAGAAGTAAAACCACTTTGATGAAAAAAAAATCAAGATTTTCATGCACAGCAGTCTCACAGCTACAAGAAAACATCGAGTGAGCTGCAGTTCTGTGGATGGAAACACCTTGCTGATGAAAGAGGTCAGAGGAGAATGGACAGAGTGGTTCGAGCTGACAGAAGGTTAAGTTAACTCAAACAATCACACATTATAGCCATGTTAAGCAGAAAACTGGACAATGAAGATTGTAAAATATTTGCCCTTTTTCCAATCTTCAGTCGTCCAGTTTGGGTGAGTCTGTGCCCATCGTAGCCTCAGATTCTTCCTGTTCCTGGCTGATATGAGTGGAATCCAATATGGTCTTCTGCTGTAGTGGCTCATCTGCCTCAAGGTTCAATGTGTTGTGCTTTCTGGGGTGCTTTTCTGCTCACCATGGTTGTAGAGAGTGGTTATTTGCGTTACCATAGTAGTATAGAACTGCTGCTGAATGTTTTTTTTCAGTGTAAACTCTAGAGAATATTATATGTCCCATCCCCAGCCCTTGTTTTCTGTTGTCTGATTTCATGTGAACATTATCTGCATGATTTTTTTTTACAGATGTACAGGTGTTCCTATTAAAGTGGACAGTAAGTGTATATAGCATACAAGTCTCTAGGGTATCCATGAGAAATTATTCACCGAAGCATTTATAGTGCAAGGCTAAAGAAACAGAGGGACAGTAACAGAAATGCAGTAGCGCATCAGGATTATGCAACAAAGCCTTACATAAAAAAAGGTGTGTTGGAACTAATTCAGAAATGCTATTGGCCACAGCAGTGGCATTACAGAGTCACTGTACTGGTCTGTGGTGGTGAAGCAGGAGCAGCAGAAGAGCTGTTTTTATCTACATTCCTATACACACCTATGGTCACAAGCTGCTGAATGACATTCCTATTAGTGACTCAAGGTTCACCCAAGGTTCTGGTGTTTGCATAATCCAGCTGTTGCACAGTGTAGGTCTGTAGTGGGGTTAATTATCACTGCTGGAGTGCTATCTATCAGCAGGATATACCTGGATCGTTCAGTTAGCTTGGGATGTCTCTCTCTCTCTGTCTCACACACACACACACACACACAGATACACACGCTTGTTTTCATTACTTTCATAAGACTTTGAAAATTCTTTGTTTGTGAACCGCCTTTACCAGAATATTTAGGCTCAGAAAAACAAGAAGTGTTTACTTTTGATTTATGGCTTTTGATGCCTTTTAAAGTCTGCCTTTTGTCTCTTTTCATGTTTGTGTTACATTTTCTGTCAGGCTATTTGCCTTCCCTCCCAGTCATCAACTACTTATCCAACATTATATTTGTTTATGTGTCAGGGAACTGTCCACTATTGTTCAGCCATAACGTAGGAAGGTTATATTCTCATTTTATAATCCTTACTTAAGCCGTTTTTACACTTTTTGCACAAAAAAAGGTCTTGACAGAATTCTATAACAGACTATGTGATAATGTGTGCTTCATGTCAAATTATATGCTAAAGATCTAGACCTAGGATTAAATAAAATTACTACCTTCTGCTGTAGTGGGTGCACAGTGACACAGCACAGGTTTGTAGCTCTTTGACTGGAACTCATGAAATAGTTTCGCGTTATCATAATGGTAAATAAACTCGATGAACAGAGTGTTTGCATGCTAATTAGCTACCTACATATATGTAAGCTGTAATTTAACCTTTATTTCTTTTCTATGATGAGGCCCTTTTTGTCCTGTTGTGATATAGCCATGATGAGATCACCATGATGTTATAGAGACATTCTGTCTGCTACCGCAATTCAACAAACGGCTCTTCTTTTAAATCCCATATGTTTTATTTACAGTTTGCCATTGCCACTACTGTGTTTGTAGCTGTCCTGTGAGTTTTGTGTAATCATATGCCATCTTTCTATTGGTTGCTTTTAGACAATGTAGGAGCGGTCACACTCTGAGATTTTAATAAAAGTTTTCAGACATTGCCAGAACTTTGTCTTCAGCTATCTCTGGTCACAGTGGTACTCTCTTTGCATTTGAATGAAACATTTACAAGGGATGAGGAACAGCAGTGTTTAAAGGTGTGGCATCCTGCAGCAATTTGGAGTACACAACAGTGCAGTGTGGTCTTATAGAGAGATTTTAAGGTCTGCAGTGCTCCTGTACAGCTTCATACTCCTGCATGAGTTCGATGTACTCTGTAGACCTGACGCCAATCGTGGGCATCTGTGAGCTCATGCATGCAGAAAGAGATTAGTGCTTCCCTCCAAGTGTGTGTAGCTGCCCTGTCACCTTGTAGAGCAACGATTCAAACAGATGGCTGGCTTCATGTGTCTCAGAGGAGGCATGTGCTGGCATTCATCCTCCCTGGTTGGTCGTTGTCTACTGATAGTGGAGAACTAGCTAGAGGGCATGAACTGGCAATGGCTAAAAATGTGCAGAAATACAGGGGAAAAAATACATTAAAAGGCAGGCACGCTTGTCCATATATTCTCTCTTATTTCGTCAGATGCTTAGCTTTCAATTTCATAACTCACTAAATGGAACAGTTTTAATATGCTACATTTTTCAGTGTCAGACTCATGCTAGACATCATCACTCATCATCTAGCCTAGGCAGATGGTGCTATTCTGTGCAAATGGACAGCTTTGGCTTGACAGAAGATTTACCATTATAGAAGGTATCAAAACAAACAAATCAACCAATGACTACTTTGTATGGTGAAGATAATTGTCTGGATTTATCTGTGACTGTGTCTGAGATGTCTCTGTCCTGTTTTCTAACACTAATGCTCAAGCGCCAAGCTTCTGAGCACTATGCCTAGACACTGCCTTTCAATAAATCACTCCATCAAATACCCCAAACACCATTATCCAGACTTCTCAGTGGAGACAAGTACGCCCACTTCCTCACTCAGCCTCAGACATTTGGTCGAACTTAGTCTCATTGTGCTAATGTAATCACCTTGACCATCTGTAACATGATGATATTGTTTCTTCAGTGCCATCTGTTTTCCTCTGTCCATCTTTTTTACTCTCAACTCTCTCTCTCTCTCTCTGTGCTCTGTTGTCTATAGATTCCTCAGATCAGCTATGCATCCACAGCTCCAGAGTTGAGTGACAACACCCGATATGACTACTTCTCCCGTGTGGTGCCGCCAGACTCCTACCAGGCACAGGCCATGCTGGACATCGTCACAGCCATGGGTTGGAACTATGTATCCACTCTCGCCTCCGAGGGCAACTATGGCGAGAGCGGCGTGGAGGCTTTCATTCAGATCTCTAGAGAGATGGGTGAGTCGTCTTTGTCTTGTGTCAAATGGAGGAAGACCTGTTAATTACAGCACAAACTGAAGGGTTGGCAGATGAGCATGAACATCAGTCTCATTCATTAAACCTCACCTGATAATGATCTTGAATTTTGCAGTGTCATGTGAGAAGTAAAATGGTGAGCCATGTTTTATTGAACATGTTTGTATTGTTGCTTCTACTATCATTTTTAATTATCTGAACTTTTGTGTCAAGGTGACAGGCTTTTGACTGTTGTTTAGCCAGGGGACTGTTTTGTTCCAGTTCTTGTCTCTGCTGATGGAGAAGCAAAATGTCAAGGCTTAGAGGTGGCGGTGTTTGTTTTTCTTGAGAACAAATGGTGTAAGACAACATTCATGGAGAGCCAGACCTAAGAACAGAGGTGTTACAAACGATTGGAAATGAGAGATAGGAGTGCATCCTTCTTTCTGATTTCCTTCTCTCTGATTTCTCCCATCTCCTATAATCCCATGCACCAATTAAGGGATTACTTTTATTACTCAGACTTCTTGTCTTCCATCAACACAAATGTCTAGCAGCTTTTCTTATTGCATTACTGGAAGACTTTTTTAAAATCTAGCACGCATGAGATATGAGACAATTTGTAATGACATGTACACTATATGGCCAAAAGTTTCTGGACACCTGACCATGACCCCCATATGTTCTTGTTGAACGTCCCATGCCAGATGTAGTCCCCCTTTGCTGTTCTGGGAAGGCTTTCCGCTAGATTTCGGAGTGAGGCTGGGGGTTTGTGATCATTCAGCCCTAAGAGAATTAGTGAGGTCAGACACTGATGTCAGATGAAAAAGCCTGGGGTTCAGTCGGTGTTCCAGTTCATTCCAAAGGTGTTCAGTTGGCTTGAGGTCAGGACTCCGTGCAGGACACTCATGTTCTTCCACTCAAAACATGGCCTATAATGTCTTCATGAAGCTCGCTTTGTGCACAGGGGCATTGTCATGCAGGAACATGTTTGGTTTGCTTAGTTCCAGTGAAGGGAAATTGTAATGGTACAGCATACAAAGACATTGTATACAATTGAGTGCTTCAAACTCTGTGGCAACAGTTTGGGGAGGAATCACATATGGGTGTGATGGTCAGGTGTCCACATACTTTTGGCCATATTGTATGTACTTTAGTACCCTCCTGACTTGCATGTTTATTGTATGATACAATATAAGGGGTTTTGGTGTGGGTATGTGTATACATAACATTTTCCAAAATGGAAAGTAGCATGCTGATCTATACAAAAGAAAGAAAAAGAGGTATGTTAAGAAGAAATAGTAGAATAAAAACGGTGACAACAAAGGAGCTACTGCTAAAAGCCTGCTTTCGTTTACTCCTCTTTTTCTCTCCAGATTTCAGGAGCACTTTCCAATTGTTGTGTTCAGTTTCCTAGCTGAGGCAGATTGCATGCTCAAGTCTTCCGGCTGTAACACAAGAGGATTAAAACTGAGAGACAAAGGATTTAACAAGCATCCAATTAGCCACTAAACAAGTCAAATGAAAAGTTAATAGTCAGGCAACAATGAGGCCCTTGTCCCTTTAAAGGAAGCAACACTTATAATCATCCTCTTAACCATTAACACTATATCAGCTAATGAATTTTTTTTAAAATTAGGGTCATTTCTAATCTTAATATTGAACAATTAAGCACAATAAGCACAATGTGGCATTGCATAAGTAGATTTAAGCATTTCATAAGCACTTGTCCATGACTTCTTAGAGTGAAATATGTCAGATTGGGTAGCAAAGACAGATTTTTTTTTTCTTTTTTTGTGTGCTCCTGTGTAGATTGAATAGACAAATTCCCGTTATATAAATGTGACATAATTTTTTTTTCTCTGTGTTGACTGTATAGTGAGCTAGATTGGTTGAATGTCTGCATTTCACTAATAAGGCCTGAAGTCTGTCTCACTGTATTTGTACTGAACTACCAGCCTTGATGACACATTTCTATCAGTCACTCCACAGACCATGAAATAATGTTGAAGAATGTTACCATAAAATCATATCTGTTCCTCTTTGCGCACTGTCTCTTAGCAACTGGTGAATCATGCTTTTATTTGATTCTTACATGATTAATGCTTGTGAAGCAATATTACAGCTACATCACAACAGTGTTATACCGAAAACTAATTTATAATAAACAGACTGCAACCTAAGGTTCTGAAAAAGCCAATTACTTTATGACCTTGTCCCAGAAATTATGAATTTCAGGAACATTTTTGTACTTATCATTAAACCAGATGGGACAGTCTAAATATTTTTACTAAATAAAGTAAATTTTTATTACAACATAAAAGGCATTATTTTAGCCAAATCATATTACTATATACTTCATTTCAAAATATGTTTCATACAGTATATTAGTGCTATTTTGAAAGTCAGTGAAATAGTGAAATTTGCCATTCATTTACATACATTACTGATTTACGAGAAAAGTCCTAATATGCACAGTATAATGTTTACCATTGAATTTGGTGATATTAATGGCTCAAATATGATTTTGCCCTTTCTTTTGGATGTATCACAATTTTTTTTTAATTTCTACCTAACTCCCACCCACCCTTCAGGGAGAGTGAAGGCTAACATGTGCTTCCTCTGAGACAAGGAAGGCCAGTCAGCCACATCTTTTCAAACTACTGCTCATGCACAGGGTGGTGTAACATGATCAGAGGAAAGCACTATCTACCCCCTTCCGCATACATGAACTGACTGACACCCATGATTGGCTAGTGTCGCTGTGATTGACGGCGGGAGAGAGAGTATGCCCCTCACACCAAAAGATCATAGCCAGTTTTGCTCTCTTGGACTCCTGGCTGTGGCATCGTCTGAATTCGAACTTGCTCTTTCTGTTGCGCCGCTGGTGAGCCCTGTTTTTTTCTATTTACACTGCATTCTTGGAGTCTGCTCCTGAATTGCTCATAAACAACCACATCCCAGAATGTACCATTATCATACAGGTGAAAACATCTTGGCTTTCCAATGTACTCATGTGTAAATAATATGAATATTAAAAAAAATGGCTAATTAGACAAAAATGCAGCTTGTCACAATTCCCACATAAAAGCCTGTCATGCCATTCTCCCAGTTTTTCATTTAATTTCATGTCCTTTCTCCCTCTTTCTTTTATTTTATCACTGCCCACTGTTTCACCCAGTCTCCCCATTTTTTCTCCCATAATTGTCTTCCCATCCAGTCAAAGAGGAGAGAACTGACTGTCCATGGCCCTGCTCAGATGGCTCTAATGTAGTGCTAATGACCACTACTCAATTACATGTCACTGAAGCAGCTTCACCGTGGGCCAGAGTCAGGGGTGTCTGCTCATTTCAGCAGCTCCATGTGGCTTGGGGAGGTGACTCTCCATCAGTCTGAGAATCAAATGAGCCATTACAGGCCAGAATAGGGACACTTCACTCATTAAATGAAGCTTATTGTTATTAGGGGACTTGTGCCCCAGGTAGTCTAATAAATCCTGTGAGGCAGCAGTCACCAGCTTAATTCTCTCCTTTTGCCACCGCATATTAAGCGAAATATTTGCCTAATATGTTGAACAAGTGCTTAGAACACAACCATTACAGTTACATGTATATTACACTTTAGCTTTATCTAGCATATAGCACCATTTTGATTAGGCTAAATTGTATTTATAATCACATTACTGAATTAAATACCACACTTATTTATTTATTTAGTTTAATTGAATTTCTTTTGCTCTAAGCTGAACTAAATTGGTAAAGCTGACTTGTTTTTGTTTAATATAATTTAATGTTTGCTGTTTTTGCACCTTGATGTTACCACTTCTCTGATTAATATCAAAATCTCCACTCTACCTCTACAAGTCTTCCTTTCGAACCCTGCCATTTCGCATGCACAATCTCAGCCTGCGCCATCCTTTGAGAAAATCCAAGTGACGTGACGTTGCTACTGTTCTCTATGTCTCTCCCTGTCAGTTTCCATAATGTGTTTCCTCGATAAGACTTTCATGATTTGTAAGACAGGCATTTTCTGATATATGAGCAATGGAGCAGACGCTTATCCCTATGAGGAATAGCCTTAACTGCCTTAGTGAGTGAGTTTAGCTACAGGGATCTTCATCCTTTTTTATGTGCTGAGGACATCAAAATACAGGTCGATCATCACAAATGTAAACAAAAAAAGGATTTTTTTTCTGAAGGTGGAAGTGATTTTATTTTCTCTCTGGGCTGATTCATGGAAAGCAGGGCAGTTTAACCATTATTGGAGTATGTCTAATGATCCTATTTTCAACTTATTCACATACAGTTGTTATAAAAATATAATGGTTTTTCATAAATGTTTGAAAGACTCATTTAAGATTGCTATAAATATAATTTGGAGTGTGTATGTATACACATAAAACCTAGTGTGTGACTCTGGCAGCACTTAAAAGTGTTACATCTTACCAATTTCACTTTTATCTAGTAGTGCAGAAAGCATTTTGAATGTCAGAGGTTAGAGGTATGGCATGGATATACCATAACATAAAATGACACAGGCAGTTTATTTTCCGGGTCCCAGAACATCTTGAACCTATTTCATGCAAGCTTCATTGACACCAGATTACCTGAGAGTGATGAAGCCTCCTTTGTGCTTGCCCAGCCACTGACAAACACTGCAGTGACTATTACGACCTGCTGCTATTAATTGCGCAATACACCGTTAACAAGACCACATCTATATTTATCTCTCTTTGATTGGTGCACATTGACTACAGACATTGATTCCAGCTCAGCTAGACTCTTACTTTCCTTCTTGAGCTCTGATGGTGTCAAGGTTTAGAGAGACAAATGTGTCTTAAAGCTCTGCAGCTGCCAGGACAGGCAAGCCAAGCGGTTCCTTAGCAGCAGTTGGTGCCTGGTAATGAATCTAGGACCAGCTGTGTGATGGATAGATGTTGGAGCCAGTACAGATTAGCCAGGTCTGAATGCCAGAGAATTACAACTCTGTCAAAACTGCCTTTACTTTGGACCTGTGACCGAGTCTTGGGGAAAGATAAGAAAATTACTGAGCTTGCTCAGGTTTTTTGTTTCTACAGCAATTCACTTTCTATTCTTTTGTGTAGCTTGTACCTCTACATTTAAAATGGCAAGACATTTGTGGTACTATATGTCACTGATTTGTTAAAAATAGAAGGTAGAAGTTGGGATCTTCCAGCTTTGAGACTTTTACTCCATATCATCTCATTATATTTTACATTTTAACTACAGCAAGGGGATTTGTATACTCTTCTTTGCTCTTGCTGATGAAAGTTTTTGAACTAAAATAAAAGTGTAAAGAGTAATTGTTTTTAAATGTGTTTGAATTACGAAGTGGGGAAAAAAATCCATGGATGCCCCAATGTTCATCTTTTGTTAGCAACAAACTAGTTAACAAACTAACTGTGATGAATGATGTATATTTTCCTCCTCAAAACAGTGAGCTTTATAGTCAGTGGTATGGATTTAACAAGCAAATATGTCTGTATGTTGACTGATCTAAAGCAAATACAGTATAACTCATTTAAAGATAAGAAGTGCTACTTTTTTTACTGCTCATGCCGTGAACAGCCATGTTGATTCGATGTGACTTGCTGAACTTGGGGTTGAGGAGACCGTCCTTTAGTCAAATGCAACATTACAAATGCCACTTGGTCTGTGGGTAGTGATGAATTAAACCAATTAAGCAATTCTTTAAAAAAGATAAATCAACAAATGAAAAAATGTACAGGCCTGTCTCACAGTGGAACTGGAGGAATAGGAAAACCCGAGTGTATATTATAACAGTGTGTTTTATATTCTTTCCTTCTCTCTCTCTTTCTCTCTCTCTCTTACACACACACACACACACACACACACACACTAAAAATTTAATTTAAATGTGTTACAGTTTTATGATAAGGCATTGCACTCTGGACCTATCGGTACTGCATCTGTAGAAACTATTATTTTTTTCCTCAGATGATTCATCTACTAGCTGACTAGTAGTAGAACACTGTACCTTTAACTGTGTGCCTATGAGAAATTATAGTCTGAGCAGGTAATTGAGGACTTACAATTATCTCTGGATCAGGTCATTTAAGTGCTGCAAGGGTCCAATCATTTTGTCCAAATGTGTAATTCTGTGTTGGAAAATGATTCACGACTGTAATTGAACATTCCCCTGCTCCCTTAAGGGCCTGTCTGATTGAATCCCATTGCCATAGTTTTACCCACACATCTGTTGCTATTTTCTGTAAATCCTGTTCTGCTTATATCAGGCATAGTGATGTAATTTCCTGTCATCTAATGCAAGCAGCTTGTACCTATTGGTGTAAAAAGCCTATTATTTTGTATTCACTTCCCTGCCTGTATGAGGCTTAAAAAAAAACCTTTATATTTTTAACTTGGTCTTTATGTCCTGGAAACACAAAGCATGATGGGTTATACATGAAAGAAAGGAGATAAATTGTGGGAATGTGGTCATGCTGACTCAATAATGCAGAAGTCATAAAATCAACATCTAAGACAAAATTTGTATAAAAACTAGGGTGCCTAATTTTTATGCACAGTACTGTGTAAACAGTCATATTGTGTTTACAATAGAAATGAAGATAGATGGCAATACAGGCATACTGCCGTAATAAAGATTGCTTGTTTCAAAGCACACTTGCGTGCAGGAGCTAGCCAGTGCAGTGCACAATTTGAGTAATAAAATAACAGAAATACAAAGGAAAGAGATTACATTGTGCTTGCTGTCTCCGGAGCTCTGGTAAACCCCGATATGTAGTCTAACTTTATGTTTAGCTTGGCTAAATGTCTCCAGACATTGTTGTCGCGTGAGAGACTCCAGCATGAGGCTACAGACGTGTTATTGCTCGTGTCAGATAGGCATCATATTGAAACTTTTGTTTTTTAGTGAAGTTTATTTTTAAAATGAGTAGATATGAAGATATGAAGTGATATTCAGATGTACAGTACTGTGAAGAAAAGTCTTAGGCACCCAATTTTCTGGGTACAAATTTTATTATAGAAGTTTTTTTTTTATGACTTCTGCATTATTACTACATATTACATAACAGACCACTTTTCAGATAAAATATAATGAAGGCTGCTGGGTTTTGCTGCAAAAAAAGAAGCAAGTGCAATAGTCAGGGATAGTCTCTAGAAGAACTGTGGCAGATGCTCAGTAAAACTTATAAAACTGCACAAAGTGTAACTGAGACTAGTGATGCATTTTAAAAAAGCAAAGGGTTGTCACACCAAATACTGACTTTCGTTTAGTTTATTACTGTTTACTGCTCTTTATAGTATTTTTTTAAATGTAGAAATGTTCAACTTCATTATTTTTGAAGGCATCTTTTCTTTTACATCATTTCTTTGCATGTGCCTAAGACTTTTGCACAGTACTGTATATTCTACTTAAACACATCGAGCATATTTCTTAATACAATTAATAAGTACATTAGACCCACCTCAGTGGGATTTAGATAACCAGGAGAGCTCTATCTGGAACTTAGGGGTAATCTAACCGTTACCTTTTAGCTAGATGACAGCTGAGAGTGACACCTCTGACTGCTTTCAGTGTTACAGTAGAAGTGGTAGTCACAGTGTCAACCTCTCAGTCCATTTCTGCTCTTATCAAACAAGATAACTATTCAGTTCTCTCAAATCGCTCTTGCAAAAGGCCAGAATAACAGCCAATGGCTCTTGTACTCATGAAGAAAATGGGCTATGATTAGGCCCTTTATTTTTCTTTCTTTCCTCTCATCATGGGCTCTCTTACAGAAATCAAACAATTTTAATCCCTCTTAGCTGGACTGAGCTAACAGCTGAGATCTCTAAGATCAATACGCTAAAGGCTTTGTGTTTTGAAGATCATCAGTAGCACAGTTAGTCTAATTACTTTTAGGTCCAAGGGCATTGCCTAGTTTCTTAGACATTTATATATTTCAAGATGCACAGCAAGTGAAAATATCTTGAATATAGTCAAATCTATCTAGTATTTCCTATTACATATTTACAATAAACTAAATATAAAATTATTAAACTTATTTCTAGATTTTTTTTTTACTCATTTTAATGTTTAAATTTTCTTATTCTATTGTCAGATAATTTTGCTCCTTCTAAAAATAAATGCTAAACATTAGCTAAATTAGTATGAATAACCAGAAATAGGTTTAATAAAAAAGGAATAAAGGAAATACTAGCTAAATTTGACTACATTCAAGGTATTTCTACTTGCTCAGACGTTGTTTTTTTGCACTGCAGAAGAGCTGAAGTACTATTGATTTATTATATTACAAGTTCTTTTTAAAAGCAAACCATCTTGGCATTATTTACCTTTATTGAGGAAACTTTTACAGTAAAATCTTTGTATAGGCTTAATAATAATAATGATAATTAAATGGCCTTAATGGCAAATATATCCCCCAAATACCATCATTAGCCTTAGTCTCTTCATGTTCTATGGCTTTCGGAGAAATAGAAATATAAACACCTCTTTGCAGAAATAGATATTATTTGTGTAACTGACAGCAGAAAGGAAATCGTTTTTCTTTTCTTTTTTTAATCTTTATTGCAATGTGTTACCCCGCCCTCCCATTTCAGCACCTCCTCTTATTCATCCTGTGTTTCCTGAGAGCACACTTGACTGATGCCATACCAGCACTGGTTTGTAATTATCTCCCGTATATGAGAGGCACTTCATTTAGCACACTGAATGAGCTCGATGGGTCAGCCAGAGCTAATGAATGAGCAGGCACATCTCGCCATGTGTACACAGGTGCGTGATGATGAAGATTATGTATAAGGATGATGGAGGCATGATGAGTATAGAACAAATAGAAAGAAAAAGACTGAAACACATTAAGGTGCAAACAAGCACTCTCGTGCATTTGATGGTTTTATGTGCTTTATATATATATATATATATATATATGTGTGTGTGTGTGCTGGTGGATTGCTGCCACTCAATTTTGTTGTAATAACCAGATAGTATGTCATAAAACGACACGCTATTTCCTGTAATAACGAGATATTACATCATTAAAAGTACATATTTTGTATGTGACAACGTATTTCCCACTTTTTGTTTCATTCATTGACACTTAGAAACCCATATATGGAACAGAACAGGTGCTGTTATGGAACAGTAAATGAATTCAGCTTTTCTTGGCAAGAGCTAGTCTTCATGGCACATTTAACTGAACTGGTTTATTTTTACTTTCTCCTCGGTTTAAGCCACAAAGGCAATTTATTAGCATTAAGTCATGTTGACAGGATTATTAGTATGCAGACACTGCGTTGGTATCTTAAACATCTGAGACTCTATAGATGAAAGGATCAAACGGACCTATTGGAAATGTCATTATTCCTTATGGATGAACTAGACTGTTATGGGAAGCTATAAAGATACAAACTACAACATCTGAAATGTAAGTGACACTTATTAAACATCCTGGATCACCATGGAGTACAAATGCAAAGGAAAAATTGCTTAAGACATTGAATGTATCGAAAGCCTCAATTTTATGCAGCACATAGACTCGTATGACAAACTGAAACCTTTTGGTATCTGCAGCAACGGTGTGATCGATGGATTTTCTAGGATGGTAATTTGGCTCCACACTTAATCTACTAATTCTAACCCAAAGGTCATTGCCAGCTACTTTATTAATGAAGTTGGACAGAGGATGGGGCCTCCAGCCAGACTGAGGTCAGACCTGGGAACAGAGAACTGTTATGTGGAACAAATGCAAAAGTTCCTATGATATGACGACCATGATGAATATGCTGAAAACTGCTTCATCTACGGTTCAAGCAACCATGACAAGCGCATTGAGAGCTGGTGGGCATTCATGAGAAAACAGCATGCTCAGTACTGGATTAATCGTTTTCAGGATTTGAAGGATAATGATTATTTCATAGGTGGTTTCCTGGACAAGCAGTTAATATTATTCACCTGTCTGAATATCACTGAGCTAAGATTATGATGTGATTTGTGTGTGGAATAAAACTAGGCCTAAAGGTCAGCGTTGACCTCCAATAACAGTCAGTGTTCTTTATTAGCTGTTACATTTGTATTTTTATACTCTTTTGTAAATCACTTTAGATGATAATATCTGGTTATCATGTAAAGTATGTTTGTTTAATTCACTGTTACACGAAGAGCTGCAACAAGTTCTGCATTTGTGGAGCACTCACAGAATTCGGTGCAGAGATGCAGTGGCTCCAAATGGCCATCCATTCATGATGTATCACATGCCACACCTTTTTGGAGCAAGAGATTACCTGAAGCAGGTCTCTCAGGACCAACTAGAAACCATATTCTCATTTTCTATAAAAGAAAATTTGGATTGTAATGAAACTATAAAGAGAAATAAAATGTAAAATCCTACTGTAATATATTACAAATCGAAGCATAAAATTACTGTTTATATTTGTCACAGTAAATTTAACCCTGACCATTTAGCACATTTCCACTCGGCTCGCTGGAATGTTTTAACCTGTGAAGGAGGAAGGTTACAGTTGAATTATCTGAATTCTGTTTGATTTTTAGGTGAGACATCCAGCAACTTCAAAAACTCTCTTGTTGTTGGCCTTTCCTCTTCAGACATCCGTAGTACATCTACTGGATTGTTTCTCTAAAAATTTCTCTAAAAATCTGTTTTCTGGCCAGCTTTCAGCTTTCAGCATCAGCAGTTCATCTTTGTAATCACCAAGGAGATCTTCTTTTAAGACAAAGGAGACCAGAGAAAGGAGACCCTTTCTGACTGACTTGGGTACAAGAGAAAAGAATCAATCATCATTTCATCTGTGACTGGATACTCTCCAAAAATGAGTGTCACTGTGAAAGCTGTAGTTAGAGTTGGAAAATATCCATGATCTTTACATCCTTTGGCCAAGTTTCTTCCAATTGACTTCCAGTCTTCCTCCTGCCATTTTGGAGAGAGTGATGGCACTCTCATATCCTCCCCTTCAGCTGCACTATCCAAAAGTTCAGACCAAAAGCCTGAGTACACATCTCTAAACACACCGCCTTCATCGGCTCCCTTCTCATCTATGATACTGTACTTTAATTTATGTCATGATCCTTGGATCTTTAAACTGGCCAATCATCTAATCCAAAAGAATGATCCTATGTAACTTTATGATTACAAGACTTCTCTGCCAATCATACTGACTACATCACTTTTTGAGGGATAAATGACATTAGTGATTACCAAGTCAGGGTCTTCTGTGACAGGCACATGCATGGGTTCATCCACCAAAGTGTCTTCCAGATGGCATGCCATAGGTTCACCTGAGTAGGGGCCTATTATGACTTCCGATGACTGCGATAATTATGGCTGAACCAACAGGAATTACAGGAGTGACATATTGTTCTTATGGTTTATACTTTTCTGCTTGTGTCTCAGTATCACTCGTGACATTCATCATCATCTGGGAGCCAACCAGTTGGCTTTCTTTGCATTTTTAGAGATAGCAACAGTTCTAATTCCTCCACCTGAGTGCTTCCTTACTTGTTTACCCTCATGAAACCTCCCATTTCAATTTTTCTTTTTCTTTTTCTCAGCCATCTTGTTGTTCCTCAAATGCATTTAGGTTCAAAGTCCTTAGAAGAACCTTCATCAGCCTCTGTTCTGTTATTTATTTCCATCTTTTGTCTTAGCTTTTCAAGTAGAGTCTGTCTTGTACCATGTGATTCACTTTTTTTTTTTTTTTTTGACATTTTCCTTACAGAAGCACCTTGCAGCAATCCTGTCACCATAGATGGGAATGTACCTTGACAAGTCGTCACCATCAAGCCCTCCTATAGTAGTATCATCTACCTGTTAAAAGATATTAAAAATAAGATTCAATAGGTATAGGTGCACAGACAGGAAATGTCCTACAGACAAAATTAAAAACATATCATTTTCAATGCTAAGCTAAGCCTTTTAAAGTAACAAGTAGTAAAAAAGTAAAAAAAAGCTAACACTATTTTTTAGATCAGGTTGTGTTAGCCTGTATATGCTGCGTAACAAACTATCCGAGATATGTATGAACGATTGGTGAAATTCTCACGTAGGGTATTAAAAGGTTACATTGTATGCAACTAACATACTATTGTAGTTTAATCCTATCTTCAATTAATATATTATATATTTCCCATCCTATTTGCAAACCTCCATCCTGCCTGCAGTTTACATTAACATGATTCAGAAAACTCATCTTGTCCAGCTTCATTTTTTAAATAATTTCCTCTGAATTCTGAAGAAAAATCCAAAAATCCATGTTGACATTATTATTTTTTTTTTTGTAAAATAAACAACAGTTGGCTTGTGCTTATGATTTAATAACTGTAGACTTAATAACCAAATAATTTTGTAGGCAACCACACAGCAGGCCTACAGTAGTCAGCATAGTTTGGAAATTGTTGAAAAATGATTTACGTATTTCGTTATTACAGGAAAAACAAGTTGTATTTATGATATTATATCTCGTTTTTACGGGTAAAATATGTTGTTTTTATGACATAATATCTTGTTATTACGACATAATTGAGTCAGTGTGTGTCACTGTAATATATAGCAGTGTGTCACTGTAATATATAGACTTACAGTCTGCTCCAGAGTTTTTGGCACCCTTCATTTAAATGAATATATTAGAAGAATAACATTAAATAAATAATATTTGGATCAACATTAAGGACATTGTATGGATAGATGTTGATTTTATGACTTCTGATTTATGAGTAAAAAACAAAACATTACATTATCTTTCCAACAAAAAATTAAACAAAAAATATTTTTCAGTAAAGAAAGCAACATATTACATAATGGACCACTTTTCAGACCAAAAAAAAAAAAAAAAAAAACATAATGGAGGCTGCTGGGTTTTACTTGCAAAAAGAGTGACAGTCAGAGTCTCCAGAAGAACTGCGACAGATTCTTCAAGATGCTCAGTAAAACTCACCAGCTAATTTTCTTATAAAACTGCACAAAGTGTACCTGAGACTACTGAGCAAAGCATTGTCACACCAAATATTGCCTTTGTTTAGTTTATTACTGTCTCACTGCTCTTTTTACTAGATTTATAGTAGATTTTATTCATGTAGAAACATTTAATGTCATTATTTTGTCTTTGTTTACAGCATTTCTTTACATGTACCTAAGACCTTTGCACAGTACAGTACATATTCACAGCTACTTTAATAGGAATATCTGTACACCTTCTCGTTCATGCAGTTATCCAATCAGCCATAAATCATGCAGATACAGGTCAAGCACCTCATTTAATGTTCACATCCAACATCAGAATGGGGGAAAAATGTGATCTCAGTGACCTTTATGCACAACAGTCTAGACTGCAATGGTTTAGAGAGATTACACAGAATGTTTGTTTTTTGTACCAGTTAGAGGAGGTTCTGCAGGCAAAAACATCTTGCTGGTGAGAGAGGTCAGAAGAGAATGGCCACACTGGTTTGAGCCGACAGGAAGGCGACAGTAACTCAAATAATCACACTTTACAACCATGGTGAGCAGAAAAGCATCCCAGAACTCGTCAAACCTCCAGGTTCCGCTCCTCTCCTGTCAGACAAGATTGGGAATCTGATGTAACAGGGAGCACAGACTCACTCAAACTGGAGAGTTAAAGATTAGGAAAAGACCAAGTGTTTTTCCAATCTTTAACTTTTTCCCAATTTGATGTTTGATTTGAACATTATCTGAAGCTCTTGATTAATGATTTTCTGTACTGCGCTGCTGCCATATGATTGGCTGATTGGATAATCTTTAAGAGCAGATGTGTTCCTAATAAAGTGGCTGGTGAGTAACGCTGATTGCATCTCCTACATCCTGATCATTTAATTGACTTCAGATAATGAGTTCTTTATGTTTTTTTTTGTCCAGTCTATAGGAGGTGCATGGATGTTCCTTAAAAATGAAAGAAGTCTCAGGATCACTCTGCAAGATTTTGATGTATAATTTCAGCCACTGTTTTATCAGCAGAATGATAACCAAAGTGGAATGGACTGTGTAGAGGTCAGAGCATTTGCTCTGTAAATAGTGATGATACAGGCCATGGCACGACTTTCTTAGAAACTCAGTTATAAAAATAATCACATTTCCTCACTTTTCTGGAGGAAGTCTGATTCTCAATACAAATGCATTTCAGTCTCATTAGAATTCTATTTGGAATAGAATTTTAGCAGTGTTTGGAAAAGTGGAAAGTGTTATATTTTGACTTACTGACCTTCCAAACAGATTATGTATAAGTGTGCGATACTCTGTGTATATTCCAGGGTGGGGTGAAATGTGGAAATTAACATCTGTACTTCTCCAAGTGTGCAGGTAGAAATTCAAAAAAATGTTATCAGTGTACTTAAGGAGCAGTGCAGTCATATGTCCAGTGAATTTTTGCTCGAGAAATCCAACAAAGAGGTTTGCATAGGAAGGTCCTATTTTAGCGCCCATACTAAGATCCCTTATCTGGGAGTGAAACTTAGACTTAAAGCTGAAGCAGTTAAGTGTTGACATATGTTCTGATAGGTTCTCATATGGTAGGTCAGTATGTGGCTCTTTTTTCCATTAACACATTGACAAAATATTTTTCAGCACTCAATTAATCTTCATGAGGGATGACTGTATACTTTTTTGATGTCCATAGAAAAATTTTTAAAAAGTTGTGTTGACTTCTGTAAATAATTCACTGGTTTGGAGGAAATATAAAGAGTCTTTAACAAATGTAAGTTGAGACTGAATAGTAGGATGAAAAATGCAAGCTAGAAATTGGAATATTATTTCTGTGGGGCTGAAACAGTGGGATGTCCAGGACTGGTTTCATTGTGTATTTTGGAGTGAAGATAGAAACGGCTGAAGCAAGGATGACCTACAGTCAGGTTCTGTGCAGAATCAGGAAGATGGCCTGCTGAATTTGAAGTAATAGTTGACTGTATGTCCTTGTCAATCTCCCTATAAAAGCTGGAATCAGAAAGTTGTTGTTCTGCTTCATGAATGTATTAATATCTTGTCTGAGACAGCCCTAGCCATCTATTTCTCTCTGTTTTCATTGTCTTTGGCAGGTTGCTTGAAGCCCGCATATGTAGTCTTTCCCAGCTCTTTTGACTGATAGCTAAAACATCCATGTAAAATCTTGTAACATGAATTAGATTTTAAACAGTTTTAAATGCCTATGATATATGATAGATAAGAACAAAAGTTTAAAGTGTCCATGTCATGGAAAACCAAATTCATTTTGCTTTTTTGAAATAACAGGTTGATGTAGGATATAGATATTGTCAAAGTTTCTTTCCTCCCCAATCCATACAGGGCATATATGGAAACTAGGCTGCAAAAACAGCCATTTAATTATTCATGTTGTGACTCACATTTGTGTCACCGCTATTCAGTCCATATCAGTTTATTTTACCCGCCCTTTTACATTGAAGTGATACGGAACGTTTCATCTTAAACTAGGTTTTTAATGAAGCCCGACACAGGGCAGGAAATCAGAACGGGGACATACTGGTCTTAAATGCAGAGTGAAAAATACAAAAAAGAAACAAACAAACAAAAAACAACTCAGCTGGTTTAATTCTAAGGGATAAAGAGAGATTGGAAAATGGTCATGTAAAAATGAATTAGGGGAAAATGTAGAATATGGCCACATTAGTCAATGTCAGGTAGGCCTGATCAAAAATCAGTTTAGTAGAACACATCAACTTCTTCTCTTAAATGTGTTCATGCAGAATTCTAAATTATTTACAAGTAAAAAAATCTGTGAACAATGGCAGTAAATATAGCTCGCAATCACTGCAGTGTCCCTAAATGCACAAATAATTCCACCAATCATCCTTGAGCCTTCGCTTTCCCACTAATGTACTTATGAGAAAGAAATGGCTTTGTGCTATTCACCGGGGTAAGGGCGAGCTTTTTAAGAGGCCGCACACATGCCTGTAGCCAACAGTCTAAAGAAACTGAATATTCCAAAACCACTGTCTGCAAATGCCTAAAACATTGGCCTATACCCTCTCGATTTGAATCAAATATGGATGTTTGCTGCAATTATTTGTGCTTTTAGGGACACTGCAGTGATTGCAAGCTGTATTTGCTGCCAGAATCTTTACTGTCATTAGTAGAAAAGTAAATTCACTGGGGATGGGCCTTGTAGGCTTAAATTAAAGGCCTTTGAATAACACAGATCACTCAATAGAAGTCAATTGTAAATTAATGGAACAGGAAGGAATGGGATGGGAAGGTGGAATAGTTCTTCTTGCATTGTCCTCTTGAGCATGCCAAGCTTTTCTTTTTAAAGTATTTTCCATAAATAGAAAAATGTCAGAATTAATTTGCTGGACTAAACCATGGCATTTAAAAATCTAGATCACGATTAGCACACTTTGTGTTACATTATTCCATTTCTTCATCCTTACATATTCTATGATGCATATTAAAAACCTAAAAACACTTAAAACAGTGGATGTCACCTGCAGTAGTGATTGTTGTTTGGTTTTGATGGAAGTTTGGTTGGAACCCCTTAGGAATGATATTATCTCTCAAACATCTTTGGAAAAAAATGATGTGGCAATGATGTGGTAAGTTTTACTCCAAGTGCATTTAGCGGTGTTTGATGAAAGGACAAGAGATGGAAGAGTCCAGCATATTGACGAGTTGCTTTTTTGCAGTCATAATAGTAAGTTTGCGGTTGAAAATGGAAATCTAAAGAAGAATTCAGAGCATAAATGCAGTCCACTTAAGTAATTATTAAAGATCTAGTAAGTAAGTACACAAATTGTGTGCAACTTTGTTTAACTTTTCCATCTGGAAAGAGACTTGACGCAAGAGGTGTTGAAAAATAACCTAATTAAGCTCCTCAGTGACATAATCAAACATCCATGGAAACTGAGCTATCCATGTCTAATGAACACCAGTGATGAATGTACCAGTGAACTGCTAACTGCCAGTCTTTCTCTGGGATTCCCATGGAAGTGCGCCACTTACAGTCACGTCCATAATTATTTGGACAGTGACACAATTTTCTTTTTGACCTTTTATCTCCTTAGGCCACATCCGGCTATTGAACTGCTTATCGCTCAATTGTATCGTTCAATGGACGTGACTTTTGAGCTTGTGAAAATGGAGGGACTCTGTAAAACAAAATGGCTGTAATTCCTAAATGATTAATGCAATATTGTTATTAAGCCCCTTGAATGAAAGCTGAAAGGCTACACTTCAATCACATCTTGATTGCTTCATTTTAAATGCATTGTGGTGGTTTACAGAGGCAAAATTACAAAAACTGTGTCACTGTCCAAATACTTATGCACCTGATGGTATGTAGAAGTAAATTGGTAAGATTATAATCAGAATTAGATCCAACTTGTCTTAGGTGTAAATGCTCTGTCCAAAACAGACCGACTACTTGACAGGTGTTTTTGGCACTTTTTCCTTTATAAGGGGCATAGTCATAAACCCTAATCCCTTGACTCCATTATTTAGACTTGTCCCATAGGAGGAACGGATGGCAAACGCAGGCAGAAGTTATTGCTTTCTCCATAGTATTGGCGATGAGCCTTAGTCCTAGGGTCCTTAAGTAGTCCTCTGCACACTCCCCAAGGCTCCACCCAAAAGTTCTTTAAGATCTGCCAACCAATTGTATCATATTTTAAACACGAATTAAACTTGGTGAACACAACATAATGCTGACCTTCTAATTTTCTTCTTCATGTTATATATGTGGAATGGAATTGTGTACCCTTTTGAAATTTAACTGGCTTGTGCGGTTGTACAAAAGCTTCAAAAACCTGATAAAATATTTGAATAATATACACCCATGAAAAATTCAGAATGCAAAGTTAACCAGGTGCAAAGCCATTGAGATCGCTAGAAGGAACTCACTTTAATGACTAAACAGAGTAACAAACCGTGACAACTGAGCAAAGAAAAAAAGTCCTTAAATATGTCACAGTTAATTAGTGGCAGATGCAGATGTATTTCCTGAACTTTTTCGGTCTCATGTCTCCCTCCTGCAGATTGTGATACTTGATATTGATTCATTTACACTGGCTGTCTATGTGTGATGTGGTGGCACTTTCAGCAAATACAGTCTATTAGTAACAATACACATAAATATTATCTTCTTGTCTGTTCTTTTTTTCATTAAGAAAATGAATGAAACCACTTTTGATATTCTTGGTGACTGTGGCATTCCTTGTTATTTTTTATTATGTAACCACATTTGAAAATTATAATGCAACAAAACTGCATACTTGAGGTTCTTGGCAGTATTGAGAATAGAGCTACTGAGAATAGACGCGTCATATTTTTTGCACTGACCTACTTGCATGCTCTAAGACAACGATGTTTGCTTTTAGCAACGTAATTGTTCTCCAATATCTTTGCTGATCTCTAGCCCTGTGTACATGACCTTCTTCAGTAATGTGCTCCCTGCTGTCTAAGTACTTTTCAGCTGCTGCTAGGCCAGAACCATTCACACAGCCGATTTCCTGCAGTTTTTCCTCATATAACAGTACACCTGTGCCCCTACTTCTCTTTCACTCCCTTTCTCCCTCCCTCTCTCTATTTCTCACCTCCATGTTTTTTTTCCTGCATGTTCAATAAAACAGAACAGCTGTGACTCGCAAAGCCCATATTGTTTATGTGAGTTGCTACAAACCACTGAGCCCAGCTGTGAGATGTTGCTTTTCCCCACTGCCTCTCTCCATTTAATGTTGTCTGCACTTTATAGTTACTCTTACTCATGTCAGCAACTCCCACAGTTCGGAAAGGCAGTTTGGATTTTTGAATGTTTTCTGTAAAGGTTAAATTTAGAGCAAGAGGTCACACCTCTGTTGACTTCAGTTGCCCACTCAGATTTATATCTTAACACATAGGATTTTTAACATTTCAGTAATTATTATTCACTAAAAGTTATGCTGGAATTACACTATATTAAAGCCGAGTTACACAGAAACCATAGACACAATCTACTGGTGGTGAAGCTCCAGTTAAGTGAGTTTTTAAGTCCCTTGTGACTCAGGGTCTGAAATTTTAGAGCATATCTGTCAGTTCTGTCAAGGTTATCGTTCCCTTTTCTTGCCTCAGGCACAGGTCAAATGACTGAGGACTTGAGTGGAGCTCCCAATGAGACGTGAGAGCACTGCTCTCCATTTTCCACTGTCTGCTTTCTCTCTCCTGCTTTCTCCTTTATACAATCCAATTTATGATTGAGAACATTGGTCATATTATCATTATTGTATTTATAAACTGACCATGGTGTTTGGTGATATCTGAAAATTTGCATTTAATGTTGCATGCAATAACTAGGTGTAGTGTTTGTTTACTTGAGTCTGGTCTCCTGACCAAATATTACACTTTTATTATGTTGCTGTCTATTATTAATATTTTAAATAGAGTGCATATTTGTTGAATACATTGAAAAATAAAATACTGCTAATTGGCTGCCAGCAATGACTAGAGACAGCAGAGCTGAAATAGGTTCATAGGAGCTTCAGGAATTGAATTTTAATTTATGACTTATATCTAAGACATCCATTTATCAAACAGTTAATCATAAATTAATTGTTTACCAGGTTAGGCATATAACTGATTGGCTTATTGGCAAGGACCTACAGAAATTACACATATTTATTTGTGCTCCATTGGAGTTATGTTTTCTGAAGTGGTTCTTTTCTTGCGATTAATTTTTTAGTTAATTTACAAAATCATCAAAAGTCTATTGTAGTGAAAGTAGGCTTCCAACCTGCCATACCCATTAGATACATGCATGCATGTTCCATTGTCCAACAAAATGGCTTGGTGGTCAAGTAAATAATAATATAATAATCTAATAATAGTATACTGCAACATACATTAGCAGCAGTAAATAATAAAATGTACTGCAACAAATCCTGTAACTGACATATTTTCCATAAATATAATGTATATAGGTCTCTTGGGAACCAAGAGACTACCATACCATACCGTAGTCTGTTATGCTGGTATATTATACAGCCAAAAGTATGTGGACACCTGACCATCACACCCATATTCCGTTCTTCCCCAAATTGTTGCCACAAAGTTGGAAGCACACAACTGTATAAAATGTCTTTGCATGCTGTAGCGTTAAGATTTCCCTTCACTGGGACTAAGAGGCCCAAACCTGTTCCAGCATGACAATGCCTCTGTGCACAAAGCGAGCTCCATTAAGACATGGTTAGCCAAGGTTGGAGTAGAAGAACTCCCCCACTGAACACCTTTTGGATGAACTGGAGCACTGACTGCACCCCAGGCCTCCTCACCCGACATCAGTGCTCGTCCTCACTAATGCTCTTGTAGCTGAATGGACACAAATCCCCACAGCCAAGCTCCAAAATCTAGTGGAAAGCCTTCCCAGACAGCAAAGGAGGACCAAATCTGGAATGGGATGTTCAAAAAGACATATTGGTTTGATGGTCAAGTGTCCACATACTTTTCGGCCATATAGTGTATAAGCAGATCAGTCATAGCAGAACTGTTGTCATTTTAAAACATTGTAGGGTGTCTTCTGGCCATTTGTCAGTACTTGCTTTATAACTGGAGGAATATTTTAAACATTCATGTGCTCAAACACCAAAGCAATGCTATAAGTATTTTCTGACAGAAAATATATAACATTAACAACTGCCCACTATTAATTCGGTTTATCAAAAGATTAATAACTTAATTAATAACTTACTTAAAATGACTATAAAAAAGGACAATAGCAAAAGTTTGAGTCTGGTGTTGAAACTTGTTGTTGAAGCTGTGCAAATTCTAGATAGTCATGAATCATTAATTAAGTAATTCTTACAATCATACAAATATTTTTCGGTCTGCAGCTCTCATTACTAAAACAATTTATTCTATCACTAAATAATATCCTACTCTTTTCTGCAAGCAGTATAATTGGTTGAGTAAATATGTGGTGTATTGATTTGACTGGCCTCTGTGCAACTCATAAAGCTATTTGTCCTGGAGTGGAGCAGCCATGTTCAGGCTGTAATGAGCCTGCTACAATTCCCACAGAAACATACTGATCATTAAAATTCATCATACCACAAAAGATGCTTCTGACAGAATTCAAGGCCAAAGGAGCCAGAAACTAGAGCAAGGCTATATAACAGAACATATGCATAATCGTCTCCCTCATTAAATGTATAGTATGAGAATTGTCAGTTAAATAGAGCACCAGTGTGTGAAGGCGATGATATTATTTTCACTGCTGTGCAGCAATGTCTTTTTCCTTAAATAATGTATCCTCTACAAGTGTGATATCTTTTTTTTTGATGCCACATAGCAGCTCTGATGATGAGCAGTCAAGGTTAAAAGCATAGCATTTGGGTTACCATACAATGTTCCTGAAGGCTTTCCAGGAGAGAATTCCATCTGATTCCAATGCACAGCAATTCTGGTGTAATTAGAGAAAGTGAAACAAAGACAGAATGAGAGTGAACAGAAAATCAGAAATGAGCGAGGATGGCATTGACCAAAGCTTATTTCCATTAGTGACTGCCTTAAAATAATGAAGGTGATTAGAGCAGCGTAATATATGCATTTAGCGTATTGTGTAGCCAGGTATGATTCAGATTAGCATTGTGTGATTTAGCAGACACAGCAATGGTTATAGAATATCAGCAAACAAAAAAAAAACCCATCCATTATATTCACTGAAGCTTCTGTATCCCCTAAAATCTACCTGTCATCATTGCATGGCAGTATCCCATTCATCAATACTGAGTTGTCTATGGAATGTGAGTCCTGTTTTATTATGCAAACACTAAAAGCTGACTTCCTCCCTCTTTCCTATCTATATTTCTCTCACTCTGTGTGTGTGTGTGTGTGTGTGTTGGGGGGGGCACAAATATTCCAAAAGAAAAGGCTTCAACTAGGAAGGTGACAGACCAGAGACAGGGGCAAAGCTGTAAATGGGGAGAAATGAGTGAGACATTAACATCAATTTCAATCAATTTTTATATTAATTAATGAAGCAGATTTGTCCTTTAAGCCTGTTGGGCATGTAACTATTGCCACTCTGGGCTTCCCTGCATGATTAAGGACCTGCTTGCATGAATCCTGTGTGGGAGGCAGAAGCCCTACATGCTTGTCAAAGCAAAGGAAGGATTATTCAAAGCAGACCTTCCTGCTGTGGCCCTACATATGCTTAGATGAGATCATTTGCATTCTGCATCTCTTTCCATTGCCTTCATGTGGAAGTGGGGGTGACTGTGCTTTCCCTTTGAGAGGCAGAAACAACCTCTGGGAACTGCTTATTGGCATCCAAAGTCATATTTCATTGCAACTAGGTGGAGATGACAGGCATGGATCACATCCAACTGTCAGAGTTACCGCACTGTAGCAATAAGGATGAGCTAGAGACTAGACTGTAGATTGGAGACTACAGTATTAGTATTGGATGTGGTCAGACAGTTTGCCTGAGATGGCACTTCAAATGGCATGACACACATTTACCTTGGGAGAGACTAGACTGTGGATGATGTTTATGATCAATGTGTTACTTGTTTTCCATTGTAAATGGTCATGTTCATTATTTTTAGATTTATTATATGTTAAATGTTGGTTAAATCAATGAATAGCAGTTTCTTTCAGACAATCAATGCATTGGTTTCTTTCTTTGGAATATAAATTGATGCTTTAAATGATTGAAATCTTTAATTGCAGTTTCTCTCTTTTCACTTTTGGAGGTAACCAGATTAAAATGCTATAACTATTTGAGATATGTGCAAAAGAGAAACAAATTTAACTTCAGAGAAGCATGTAGTTCATACAGTAGAAAATATCAATGCACATATACTAAACTGTCAATGTTAATACCTCTGGCCTCAAAATTTCAAAAGGATATATATATATATATATATATATATATATATATATATATATATATATATATATATATATATATAAACAGTGTTCCAACCCCTTGAAATGGCCGAAATCTGGAGTTGAAAATGTGAAGTAGATGTGAATTAAGTGAGGTGAAAAGAAATCATGGACACCAAGCACATGTGCAGGGAATGCTTTTTTATTCAAAACAAAGTATCTCAGGGACTGTCAGCCAAACCGTACAATGTGCCCTCGTTGATGCCTTGTTGGAAGAGCAGGAAGGCACTGAGTGTCATAGGAAGCCTAATGATGGTACACTACGGATTATATGGCACATTGCAGCTTGACATATACCAGATCAGTCACTTATCCGTCATTTAGTGCTGGCTCTAATAAAGTGTTGTGCAGAAATAAAAGAAGATACTGATACAACTCATTTCTACTTAACAGCATAATCCATACATAAATGTGCAGCAACTCACTGCGATTTATGTGATTTGAAGCCAGTCAACTGAGGTTTACATTAATTAACCCTCTTATGAGTAAATTTACACACACTCAGGAGTACGAGTAGGATATGAAAGTTTTTCCAAAATTTCTTGTGTAAATGGTCCTATGAATGATTTACAAAAAATCCATTTATATTCAGCTTGACAAATGAGGCCCACTGTTTTTGAAAGCATTAAAACCATTAACCCTGCATAATTGGTGAACCTGATGTTTTGTTGACCAATAAACAAAGGATAATTCACTGAACTGGAGCAATAATAAATCTATCCAAGTGATTTCCCCAGTTCCTAAAAAAAGCTGTTTAACTGGTCTTGATGCTCTTCCTTGAAGGACTCTTATCAGTCAACACAGGCAGTCTATCCATGTTCTCTTCATCTTGCTCACACTGAGATTATAGATCAGGACACTATCCCCAGTCTGAGGGGCTTAATGATGTACCAGTCATGTCTGCTGTGTTATCAGCCAGATCATAAGCTTTCTGTAGGTCTTGACAGAGCTTTTACACATACTTGCTGTAAGGCAACTTTTCTCCATCTTCAAGCCAAACATCAAATAGTAAGAAGCAAAGCCTATCACATTACTGCCGTTGTAAGCATGGACCAAATGTCATACTTGTTATTTTTCTCTCTCATCCAGGGTCCTAGAATAAGGTGCAATTAAAATGTTCTGACTGGGGATCCCCCTGGGGGTACAAATTCTTTACCCCCTAGTCTCTTGCTCATTTTTGATGTTTACTTTCAACACCCTGAATGAATCCAGCAGTAATGACCAAAGTATTGCATAACACTCAATCTACCTCACTTTCTGGTCTGAGAATGTACTCAAAGTACTGGAAATCTATTCACATCAGTTCCGTTGGACCAAACCTAGCTTAGGAGTAGCCCAGCCATACCCTGTCCACTCCACAGTGGCCACTATGATCATTAAATTATTCACTGACCAAGAAAATTGTTAATTCAAAACTCTTTTATATTTGAAGATCTTGAAGCATTGCAGATCTTTGCATTTTCTCAAACATGCTTCACAAGGGAGCTTCAGCCAGGAGGCTTTTCTCCCAAATAGGCCTAGCACTCGAGGCCTAGCACTACTAGCACTCGCTACTTCTACTCAGGTCTAAATTACAAATTCTTGCTTGGGGAAACAATGGAAAATTATTAAATTATTTAAATTACATATGAAAAAATGGATTTTGATTCAGAAATACATTTTATATGGGCATATTCAATGATAAGCTGTTATCAAAATGTCTATTAGGCAACAAAAATTATAGTTTGTATAGCTAGTGTGTCAAACTTTTGGTAGTGTATGTACTGTCAGTGCCGGATTGTGCACCTCAGTATGTGAGTTGACAACTCAGAGTATTTTCTCCTCCAGGATGGAAACCTTGCCCAGACTCACCTATTAGCAGATTCATGTGCTTTTAGAAATCATTCCACTGAAATTTGCTTTTTTTAACAAATGAAAGGGGCATATTTTTATGCATCTCCATGCACGGTGGGTGCTCTCTATAAACATATTTTTATTTTAATAAAATTTTTATTTTAATTGAAGTCAATCGTCGTGTTTTGTTTTTTTTGACAGATACCAAAACTCTTATGTGAACAAAGCTTCAGTCAATTCCTGTGAAAGGGATATAGCCATAAATTTAGTAAATGTTAGGGCAAGAAGAGGAAGTTTAATAAAAGCAATGCAAATATGAGAATGTATAATGCCTGCATCATTGCTTGCTTTTTCCCATGATATGCAGTTTCCTTACTCCATACACAAGATCAATCCCAGGACTCTGTAATAATCCACCCCCATTCTCTACCCCCAGACTGAGATAATTACACACAACTGGTTCACCTTTAGATTCAGGGTATATTTACCCTGCTCTCTTTGCCATACCTTTGCGAGGCCTTGCTCCTGAATCCCTTCTGTGATGTTACTGAACCAGTTCTTTATTTAACAGTTCCTTTTTGTTTTTGCCCATGATCTTCTTAAGATTCCTGCTCTTTGGATTAGCCTTGTCCATGCAAGTTCAGTGCTAAACTTCTGCCCTTTTGCTTGTTTTGCTTTTTTTTTTTTTTTTTATTTATTTATTTGTTTTTTACTTGCCCTCTTGTTTTAACCACTCTTGTTCATGCCCTGTAAATGCATCCCACAGTCTACATGACAGACGGGCTACAGTGACTTATACCAAGATGTTACTGCTCAGGGGGCACATAGTTGGAGAACAACTATAATAACTACAATCCACTCCACTTGGATAACTAACTCCAGCAATTAGTATCCTCTAGCTCTGCATCCTCACTGCACCTACTTTTCATAATTTCCCTATCACTGCTCTACCTGATAAATGTGATGAGGTGATGACAGGGATTTTTGCTGCAGTGCTAATTATATTTTTATTCTGTGTGATAATGCAAGGTCGCTCAGCTTACTCACAGGGCTTCAGACTGGGCTGCTGCCATCTGGTCTAATAGGGAGAGATATTGCAATCTTATGACTGATTTATTTTCAAAAATGTTTTCAATCATCCTCCCTCAGAGAGAAAGGAAGCAGGTGAGCATTTGCTAAAATTGTTGCAAGGACAACATACCATGCAGTAGCTGGAACAAGCCAGCCCTCAGTGCTGCTTTTATCAAGCACTCAGGAAAGCTGTAGATCCTGAGTTAGCTTGGAGAGAGATACTCACTCATCACTGGACTTGATTTATCTCTCTGTCTCAATAAATTACTTGTAGAAAGAAGAAAGTCTACATCAGTCCAGAAAGAGATTAACCTATTCCCCAAACCTGTGAAATAGGAAACCCCTTCAGAAGATCAGAAATGCCTGTAGATTACTTTTCAATTTTGGAAAAGTTTCACACAGTGTCCTACATGTTTGGGTACCCAAAATGCTCTACTGTTTAGACAGCATGTGATGAACTGTTTGCATGCTAATGTGGTGAGTATGATGACCAATTTCTTCTTCCGGATGTGTTACATGATTCAGGGCTGAATTCAGAGTTGAGTTACACGTGCATAGTGAAGCGTGTACCAACCTCAGATGTAACTACTCAGCCATTACGTGGGAGATCCATGAATGGGGAAGAGAAAACAGAGGTATGACCCAGTTATTCCCTTTAAAGTTCACATGGAGGGCATTGGAAGTGAATTAATGTGATAATTACAATTAGGACTATTCATGCAGCATTATATTTTCACTATATTAGACTCCCCTCTGTTTCCCTGGAATGCCAAGCCTGCTGATTCTCCAGTGATCCATGACTGGCTTCAGAGGAGAGACTCCAGTCAGCAAACAGAGACTCCAGTCAGCAAACCAGGGGACTGAGTATGACTCTTTACGAGAGGCCTTTGTTATTGAGGGGGTGGACGTTCATGGAATTCTTTGAGATCATTCCTATAAGTGAGCAAGCACTGGTGAAGCCTGCCTCCAAGTCAGCTGTAGATTTCTTTACACTGGCACATGATCAGAAACAGGACTCTCTGGCAAGCTTCTCCATTCTCAAACCACAAGTTACACACACCTGCTTCACAATCGAACACTGTGTATATTTACCTTGGACAGTTTGCTGTGCTCCACGATCTGTTCTAAGACGTTACTGAGCTGAATCATTAGTCTTGTTGTGGGGATGCTTTTCATCAGCAGGGGCTGGGAACTGCGCCCCATCTGGGGTGAATTCTCTCACCTTCTGCCCAGTGTTTCCAGGATAGGATCCACCATCACCCTGACTAGGATAATGCACTTACTGAAGACGAATGAAATAAAAAACAGAAAAACAAACAGACCACACAAAGGAATCAAAGTAATACAGTAAAACAGTGATTCTCATCTTCGTTTTACAACCTACAATTTATTTAACACTAATAAAAAATTTAATCCTGTACATTAATTTGTAATATTGAATAGCATGAATGTATTGCATATGCTAGCAATGTTGCATATTGCACACCCTAGCATATGAAAACACATACTTAACTGTAATTTGTATGAAAATGCTCCTACTTTGCTTAATATAATTAGTGGAAAATGGAAAAAAAGGACATCACTTTAACCATTATCAATGTGTTCTTTTCCACCATCCTGTATTTTAGAAAAATGGTTGAATCTTAAGGCAAAATACTGATTAGTTTTGCATATGCTTGCCTAACTATGTGGAATGGATTATTTTATTCAGTAGCTGAACGTACCTCTTTTTGTTTATATGGAAAATGAAATCAGAAGGTCAAAAGGCAACAATCTATGGCAGATATGTTTTTGCCCTTGCATTCAACCTGTGACATTTGTTTATTTTCAAAGCTCCATCATGTAGATAAGTTGTTCTCTACACATACTGAAGCATTATGAGGATGGTTCATAAGACAGTCAGTTAGGACAGCAGGTGCCTAGTTATGTGTGTAGTGAAGTAATAAAATAACGTGCTTTATCAACTCCTCCTGGGAAGTTCGTATTTATGAATTGGGAAGTCGTAATTACGACATCAGATGAGTTCAAGTCACTTTGGTCGGAGCAAGATGGAGGTGTACCTTCTCTTAATTAACTACAAAAAAATCTAGCAAGGTTTTTTTTAACTCTGCTTCTAGAAAATGAAGAACAAAGAATGCGCATCAGGTGTGTTTTACTTTTTTAAGTTTTTAATCAATTTATGAATTGATACCACTGTAAACTTTATCGTTACATATTATATCGTAATTGTACAATGCTATCATATTTTGTGCAGGCAATTAGCTTGTTTTATTGTAAATAAAAAGGCCTTGCAAAGACATGTCACTGCTAAATACCCATTCAATTTCAACTAATTTACCCTCAACTGCAAACACTGCATCCATTAGGTCCACCATATTTTCTTAGTGCCACAACACCCCCAAATCAGAAACACAGAGCTCGAAGTTTTCCACTCGTAATTACGACTTTGTGGTGGCATTCATGTGCGTTCGGCACATAAACATGATCTTTCAGACATGACTTGAATGCACCATAAGCCTGGTAGTTAGGTTTGCTTAGTGTGAACACACACAAAAAGACACACACACTGTGCTTTAGCGCACAGGCTTGTAACATATTGCTTTCCTTCATTATTCCTCTTAATACACACTGATTGCTTTGTATTGTGCTCAGCAGCACCAGCTGCTCATGGATGAGGACACTGAAACTGATTAATATCCCTCTGCAAAGTTTCTGTGTGATCTATTTACCTATTTACCTATTTTTAATGTCTCCCCTGAGCTATTCCCAGGCATTTCACCATCACCTGGTAGAATATTCATGAGTACAACAACCACCAACCATTGCACTGTGATGTGACACTTTAATTTGACTGCATTTTCATAACATTATATTCCCATAGCTGTTCTTAACAGTCTGAGTATCATTATCTAGAGAGCACTTGCACAAAACAGCCTTAAGAGTGGTGACAGGCGTACTTTTATGCAGTGTTATACTCTGCTTATTTGATAATTGCTTGTTGCCTCAATAACTGATCACTCTATTTGAGCATCATAAAATAAAGACATTTGCCCATGGTGTGAATGTATTAAGAATGTGATTCAGTACATGTTTTATGCATTTTTTCCCCCTTAACCCTTTAAACCCCCAGGACAAGGTCCAGACTGTTTTCATTCTTGTGGGTGGAAATGGGCAGCCAGAAATTATGATCATGGGAAAACGAGAGACATCACATAGCATGCACAGTTTAACTTCCTCTTTATGTGCTTTAAGTATTTAAGTTCATAGTTTGTGTAAGTTTGGAGCCTTTATAAGTAATATTTGAGTATCTTGCCACATTTATATGTATATAAAATTAATTAAAGTAAAAGAAATAAGGCTACAGAAGATGTTCTGTATAACTGTATAACTTTTCTGGTATACAAGATTGACTGATATCTAAGATACAGGTAACACTGAATGTTCTTTTTGTCACAGCTACTTAAAATAGAGATTACAATACTTCAAGGTGCTGACCTTCAACAAAGTCACATAGTGACTGTATGACATAGTATTTGTCACATGGCCATCATTTTTCCTTTCTTCTTCTCACCTCATACTCATGTCAGACCTCATGTGTAACTTGGAGCTATCTGTATAACAGCTTCTGTCTGAAGACTTGTGGGCTTGTGCCTAGCGCAGCTAGTGTAGTTGAAGTAACAATCATAGCTAACACTCTACATTATCCGCTTGCTAACAAAAACACTGGGGCTAGAGTCACTGACAAGGTCCTTCCTATGCACTCTTTTCTGAGCTTTCCACACTCCCTATCCTCTAACGACTAGTAAGCCTGGAGCTAAGCACAGATGATTCACAGTGCAGTGACTAGGATCAAAATGTCGGTGTAATGATGCTCCATGTTATATTGTCTCTTACATGTATGCTTGTGGAGCCCTTTATAAAGATGCCAGCAGACGTAGATACATGAACACTTCTCTATTTATTCTACGCCCCATCTCCATTAGTCACACTCTGCTATCTCATGCACTGTGTGGGTGGGGCGTCACCTTCTTATGTCATCACAGACTAAATGAAATGCCTTGTACATTACATCACTCTTTTTTTTTTTTTTTTTTTTAACATTTGCAACACTATTGTACTTCAATACAACTCAAACAAACTTTAAGAAAACAACACTCTGTAATACATTTTAGTAGCAGGGACTTTAGTTTGTTATGATAGCAAAATATTAACTTACTTAAATATAGAGAACTTTAGGGAGTTTGTTAATAATCTTAATTCCCAGCTGGCATGAACACTTTACGTCAGTGTGTCTGAACAGTCCTTGTTTTACTGACTGTCTGAAACAACAACTTTGAACAGTCTTTGTGAGTGTTTAATTACACTACACAGTCCATGTAGACATACTCAGAGAGGTAGGCAGGAGGCCTGCACTTATGCCTAGCGTGATACCTCTGGGGGACTGTGCGTGTGTCTGTTTCTTCTGTCTCATTTTCAAATCCTAATTCCAACAAAGGATCTGGTGTCTCCTGGTTGAGTCTTTTAAAGAATGAACAGTTTCTTGTGACAGAACATCCATTTCCGTCTGCATTTACCATGGTGCCCTTAACTTTGCTGACTGTGAGGGAGTGGTTTTGTGTTGTGTGGCATTGTTAGCTTGTTCTGCTTTAGCTGCCGAAACAGCACTGTGTCACCAGGTTTGATGGCGAAGTGTGCGGCATGTTGTTGGGTGTCTGAATAGGTTTTCATTTTATCCTTTGCATTTTGTCCCTTTTTTTTGTGGATGTCATCATCAGCATTGATGGCGTTTGGAGTGGCTAGGGGAATCTTTGTATGCATCTTCCTTTGAAAGATCAACTCAGCAGGTGAAATCCCTGTGGTGCTGTGAGGTGTAGATCTGTACACACGGAGGAAGACTTTCAACTGTTGCCTCCATGGAATGCCTTGTGTTTGTGCGATTCAAATGGTTTTTCCTAGAGTGTCCATGACCCGTTTGCCGTGGCATTCGCTTGTGGCCAAAATAGGGTTATTTTCATATGACAGAATATGAGATATTCAGCAAACTATGAGAACATATTACTGTTGAAAGGAGGGCCATTGTCAGTTTTAAGCACACTGAGAATTCCAAACATAGAAAAGACATTATCCATGACTGGTATCACAGCAGTCACTGAGGTAGAGTGAAGAATTTTAAGTAAAGGATATCATGTGTTGTCATCCACAATGACCAGCAGATACTCCCCAGATGGTAGTGGTCCATATACCAAACTGCCAAAAGTAAAGTATGCTAATTGCTAATTTCTAATCTCTATTACATTAGAAACATTCACCACTACTGATTGGGTCTTGGCTGCAGGTTTTTCTGCATAGTATGCTTCATTCTGCCACCATGTTATCAGTACATCGCTATTTCCGTGTTGAATTTGACAACTAGAGATTGTGTAAGAGGTGACAAGAGGTGAAAAAAACAAAACCTTTGAAAACTACCAAGATATGGACCTTGGTGTCTTTATAGCTGGTTATGGCCATGCTAACACTGTTGAGTAGATGTCCTTACCTGTACTGCACGCTTGTTGTGAGCCTGATATGTAAACTCAGACTCATAAATTGTATGTAATATAAATCGTTTATTGACTGCCTTATTCTCTGGAATTGATCAAATGTGAGCTGTTTAATGTTGTATAAAGTAAGGCATTCATGTACAGTAGAAAAATGTTTTATTTTTGAACATAATTAGTAAGCCCTTGTTCTCTAATTTGTTTGTTTAAGTGTCTCGATATTTCAAATAGTTGCATGATAAATGTAGCTTAAAATGTGTCACACGTTATAAGAGTTTAATCTACTGAGACTATCACTGATACAACTCAGATAGGCTCTGCCTTATAATGAGTTCTTTCCACTCACTCACTTAATACAAAGTACAGTAGCTAGGGATATTGTATGCATGATAATAGAGTAATGGATGAGAGGCAGATTCCCTTGACAGTCGTACATATCACAGGTCTTTCATGCAAACCACTAGATCTTATGCAGCTCTTGAAAGTCACTTACATTTCTCTTTCTTGCAGATTGCGTTTGTAATTCAAGGAATCAGCTAAATAATGTTCATATTTCAAATGTATCAGTATCAATTTGCCAGTACAAGGATTTACATGTCTGAGCAGTTTCCGCTACAGTGAAAGCATCACAGAACCTGAAAGCACCATGCAGACTCGCAAAGGCAGTACACCTTATCCCTGATTGTAAACTGTATATTATCTCTAGATGGTTAAGGGTTAGGTACTGTATACCAGCACATACACAAAGGTGTAGAGGCAGGGTGTTTTAACTTTCCACAGTCATGGCTAATGAGTAGATTTGGAGTGTTTCATACCTCCCGTGGACTTTTTTTTGGCATGTTCCTATCTTCATGAAGTCTAAGACCAATCAGTAGCACTTTGAGAGTGGCTGTAATCATCAGTGCACATCAGTACCCCCTATGAACACGCACCACACGGTCTCCAATGCTACACTGAGCTCTGGCTGACACTTTCTTATCTGTATGCTTCAGAGCACAAACGCAATAAGAATGATGCATCAGTTTTCCTTGTTTAAGTCTGTTTGAGGGATTTTACAGAATCTCCACTTGGTTGCCTCCCGTGGCTCTAAGCCTGTCATATCCTGATGTGGATGGCAGCAGGGGAAACTATTGATTTGTGTGCCAGTACACATAAGGATCTCAGACAGCACTCAAGTAGGGGGATTCCAATGTTCACCAGCCTGAACCCGAAACATCTGACCTTATTATTACAAATAATACACCTGGAGATCACTGTTCAAATGTTGTATTGCCTCTTTTATTTACCTGGTGCAAATGAGGAAGGTACGTTTTCAAATATTGTCTGGCAAACAGGTATTATTGGCACCCAGCTAACAACAGCCAGAAATAGTCTTATCCTGAAATAGAATATAGAAGAATAGCAGTGAATATGGGAAAGCCCAATGCAGTTACAGTATGAGAAGATTAGTAAGGACTTGATAGGGCTTAATTTCTGCTGGCTGTGGGAGAAAAATATAATATTCATGGAGAACTGTTCCCAAAGGGGAACTCATGCACAGCAAGAGCCTTAACGTTTTTTTTTTCTGTGAAAGAATGACCGATTTATGAGAGAAGAGAAGAGAGGGAAATTCCCCCTAGAGTAGAGGTGAAACAAAACATACAGGTGCTGTTTTTTTTTTTTTTTAAACAACTTAGGTTGTTCATTTTTGATCAAAGTAAACACTGCATTTAGTGTATAGATTCTTCTCATGCAGACATGGATGTACCTAAAATAACTGGATTTTCATGATTTTTTCATGAATTCTCAGGGCATGGTGTATACACACACACACACACTCACACGTGCACAAAATAGATGTCACAGAAATATCAAGCAATTAACACATCTTAACTTTATGTATGGCATGCAGTATCTGTGGGTTTTTTCCACAAAATTCAGCAGTCTTTAATCCTATCAAGAAAGGACTGGTGTGGCTGCAGGCTTTCATTCCAACCAAGCAGAAGCCACACCTGATTTCACTTGTTTAATCATTACACCTTAGTCTCCAATCAACTATCAAATGTGCTTCCAATTTGGCTGGAATGAAAACCTGCAGCCACACCAGCCCTTTGCAGATAACACTGAAGCCCCCTGCTCAAAATATTATGGCTTTATTCTTAAAATATTGCAGCTTTTTTCTTGTAATATCAAATATTATGACTTTTTTTTCTTGAAATATTACAACTTTATTCTTGAAATATTCTGACATTTATTCTTGTAATATTGTGACATCTTTCTTAAAATATTACAATCCTATTCTTTTACTTGTAATATTAAGACAATTTTCTAGAAATATTGCAACTTTTTCTCGAAAACTTGTTTTTTCCCCCCACAGTGGCCCTAAAACGCTATCATAGAAACCACTTCGCTTTTCTCTAACACAAGTGTGTTCAGTACTCCAGTATTGGGGACCCCTGGTCCTGCAGAGTTTGAAGTCTTCCCTGATACACACCTGTGCAGGACAGGGGGCCCCAGCAATGGAAGTAAGAACCCTTGCTCTACCAATAATCATTTTGGCAAGTATTCTTTAAAAAAATTTTTTAGAATAGTAATAATTTATCTTATATAATGATAATTGTAAAGTAATACCTTAACATTAAATTGACACCTCCAAATAAATGCAAATGAAGGTCATGTCTCAAAAATAATTTTATATATCTAAGCTTTCTTTATGATTTTTCTTAGTATACAGAAACTATTGCCTTATTGTCATCCAGATCCTCAGCTGCTCCAGTCCAGACTTTACTCTGCTCTCTGTCTCCTGACTACTAATGCACAGCAGCTGTGTTTCATTCAATCACTGGGCTCATTGTATACTCTATATACCACTCATCAAAAACCATCATTGCAAGGGTCATCAGTGCCCTGCTGAGCATTAGCAAGCTATTTGTAGCACTGGTTTTTGAGTTTTGTTTCCAGAAATGCTTTTGGGATGCTTTTGGTTGCCATTTGAGATTTGTAATTAATAAACTGTTTGCAAATGGATCCAACTTCCTCCCTGTCATCATGAAGCCTCTGAGCAAATATGAGAATGGAAAATGTCTTTGTCGTCCATCACCATGAGAAAAACCAAAGCACATTAAACAAGAAAAAAGAGATAGATGGTTGTTAACCAATACAAGTCAGACAATGGATATGAAAAAATACATGAAAGTTAAAATTACAATAAAGTACACTAAAGGCGATTAAAAAACAGGTTAATATTTGCCAAGAATTTTACATTGCCAAACATTTTGTAAATTGCACAGCTTCATTAATTATTGGTATTATTAAGATTCAAAATCAACAATTAGATACAATTTTGTTAACAACAGCCATTCCTGAGAGCAACTCCCAAAAGACAGCACCTGAACTTCATTGATCATTGGATCACATATTTTATTTAGATAACGGCAAAATCCAACTTTCTGGTCATTAACACCATTCGGATAGAAAGGCCCCCATACCTGCTGTAAATTATGGCAGTGACTCACTGATGCTTTTAAACTGTTTCGTGGTTGTTGGTCCATGGGCATTTGTAATGATTGATGGCATCATGAAATGGACTTGAACCCTACTGAGGTTTGAACTGAAGAGGGCAGTCCACACATAAAGGAGATTGAAATGTGCTGCATGGAATCCACAATCCCTGCACAAGTGTACTACGTAAGGAATACCAAACAACAGACCATACGGTTATACAAAAATAATACACACCAGTGTGGTGTGATGCTTGGTATTATTAAGATTCAAAAACAACAAGTAGACACAATCTCAAGCCTGATTACCAAACCAACGTGGATTGTTTTCATACTGCATAATAGCACAGTCTGGAGCGTGTTATTTCACTTATACCACAGCAATTTGCCAACTATTACAATGCTTAACTTATTAATGAATGACACATTGTGCATTTTAATGGTTTATAGTTAGATTTGATGCAGTGGAACATCTGAGAGTCAAGTTAGTTCTTGTTCTCACTTACATTAATGCTGAATTTCCATTACCATCTCTCTCTCTCTCTCTCTCTTTCAAAATACCTATCATTTTACAGAGAAATCAGAAAGCTTAAACTCTTCTGTCCTGAAGACTTTTCTATGCTGATAAATTTTGCAAACCACCATGACGGTTACAAAGCACTGAGACTGGAGACTCCTTCCATAAATATTAAATAATTGTCTCCTAACAAAAAACACCATCACATCAACAATTACATGTTTTACTTTGTTAAACAACAGGTTTTTAAATCCATTTGTTATTAGTCTTAGATTATGGGGAGCTCATACAAAATCCCTTTGTGTGAACTGTTACTATAGAAACAATATATTCAAACAAGTGCATTAATATAAACATATCATTCATGTTACAGCTGGAAGTAGTTTCTGAGCCTGTTATACATGTAAATAATGCACATCTCCTGACCAATCAGATTCAAGAATTCAACCATGCTGTGGTATAAAATATATTCATTGTGAAGGGCGCTGATAATTCTGGAGTTGAAGGTATGATCATTTAGTCATTTATGATGTGATATTTGTATGCAGTTTGGAGATATGAGGACTAGCAGGGGACGGAGGAAAACACTTTATCCCAACCCAAAACACTTTATCATCAACTCCAACCATCTCTGTTGGAGAAACGGAGAAGTTTCAGAGATATGGGCTTTACAAAAGCACTGTTTTACAAGGGGCCTCAATAGGTCATGCAACACACACGCTTACACACACACACACACACACACACCACTACTCATAATGCCCTCTGAATGCTGTGGTTTTTAAACCTAAATTCAAATACTATACATTAAATTAAATATCAACAGTTTATGGATGGTTAATAGATAATCTATACACTATCACCTCATTACTTTTGTTTTCAGTTTATTGTCTTGTGTTGTATTTATTGTATTGTCCTCATAGGACAGTGTCTCTTTATTGTCTTGTACTTTCTTTGGCTCCATTTTGCACTTCTCCTTTTTCTAATTTTGCCCTGTATGTCCATTGTTTCACTGTAATGTTGTACCAAAGCCTTGACTGATCAGCCGGATTTGAAATTTCTCATAGAGACCGGTGTAACAGTTTCAATTTTCCCATGTTTCCAGCTCTTGTATTTATTGACCTGTGCACACTCAATTCAATGCTTTAGTTTAGTTCAGGAACATATATTCCTATAATTTACAGAACAGATGAGTTCCACTGTACATCTGGAGCCTGTGTTGCCAATTTCGAGTTTGACCTTATGAAGCCTTTTGCCACCTAGCAGCCCCCTCATTCTGCTGTTTACACTACAGTTGGAGAAGAAAAAGCTCTTCACTCCTCTGCCCTTTAACCAACCATCTCATCTGAGCACAATCAACGAACGGCAATAAAATATTGTATGCATTTGGAAATGCAGATATTTGAAATGGATAGAACTAATAATCATATTTCAGTCAGTGCAGAAGAACATGCTATAAGGGGATTGAGAAAGAGAAGCACAAAATCAGTTGGAAGAATAAATAAACTGATAGATTTTTGTTTAGTTTCTGGAAAGCAACATAACGTTATTAGGAGCCAATCACAGTGATGTAAGTTGCTTCTGATTGAGCAGTGTTGGAACAGGTTGACTTTCGTAAGCACAGGGGAGATGAGAGAAAGCGTGCTGAGAACTTCAGGCAGAACTAATTCCACTGACTCACTTTCAGATAAATGCATCATTCAGAAAAAACAAACACACAAACAAACAAAAAAAACCTGGTGTCTGTGACAAAGCAGCAAAAAAATGAAAGGTTTGCTACTTGGAGGTGGAACAGGGCTATGACCTTCAGTCTGGTCTGACCTGATCTAAGAATCCCCTCACCATCCCCACTAACATCCAATCATCTTCTGTCTTTGTGAGCCTTGCCCATGCTTCACCTGATAGTCCACTTCAGATTCCCCTGAGTAATCCGGAAGGATTGATCAGTGGTTATTGATGGAGCTGCTGGCTGGGGTGTAGGTCACACTGTCCTCAACAGGCCCACCTTGGTTACACAAACCTTACCTCACCCATTTAGCGTATTGTGCCACAGACATCTGCTGATATAAGCAAAACCATCTGAAGCCCAGAAGCTTAAACCCTTAAGTAGTATCATCATCAGTAGTTGTGCATCTGTGAGTCCTTCATCTCCCTGTTTACAAAGTGATCAGTATAAGTGCAGAAGCTAGGGACTGCAAGGTTATGCAGATGTGTCACAATGCCAGACCACAGGTACAAATGGTGGTACTGCTCCATCTGTTGTTGGCTAGGTTTTGCAGCAAACACAAATGATGTTCATGGCTAGCTTGAAGTGCTATTGTACCATTGCAGTATGCTATTGACTCAGGAAAGGCTTATGTAACCTGCTTTGGCCTTGGTGTAGTGCAGCAGGAAGCTCTGTGTCAAATGGTATTTGTGTGCTTCATGGGATTTATTTGCACACACTGCTGTTCTCAAAAACAGTATTGCGATGTTTACTGATAGCATATGGTGGTGAATAAGCGCCGTGTGCCACACAGTGTGTGAGTAGGAGGATTCACATTGGATCGTGACATTTTAGGTTGGTGTGCATGTGGATGGATCGAAGTGTTGAATAAACAGACTCCCAGTATGTGTGTGTGCTGTACTAAATTCTCCCACATTGGTGTCTGAACCATTTACTCTTGGACAGAAAGAAGCAAACCAATTAAAAAATTCCAATCTGTATGACTCGCTCAATCTACATAAAAGATTAATGGCTAATAATTAAATATTAATCATACCGATTTACTGGATTCTACTTTGTTCTGTTCAGTTCCCTTTCCAAAGACTGCTTATCTGCCCTTTGTAATAAGGTCGGGAAACCCCATCAGGTGAACTTTGCAGGACATTTTTGAAGTGGTTCCTGATGATGAACAGCGGGGCTCCTGCATGTTGTAGGTTATGGCTTTCAGAAAATATTGTTTCTCCTCCACCAAGCCTCCTTAAGCCCCTCTGCTTAAAACCTATTTTAGCATTGCAGTAAACTAGTGACATAGCACACATCTGCTGTGTAATAGATGACACAATAGGCTGTTGTAATAATGCCTGTGCTGCTGGGGTATGTGTCATTAGCATCCTAAAACATGCATTTTCGCACAAGAAGTAATGTGAGATGAATGAAAAGTCCATTAAATATGTCTCACAACTGAAATGTTTATAATATCCACTTTTTAGTGTTCTCAACATCAACTGAACCTCATAATTATTTCCATTCTGATATAAAAGTGCTAGGATGACACTCCCCTTCCAGCACTAACGACAAGTGGTTGACGTGAAAATGACATGCCTGTATTATAGCTAAATGAATAGGACTTTTCGAGACTAATACATTGTAAACATGTAGTGCCTTTATATTTAAAATGTTTATTTATGAATGTGTCAAATGGGACTGAAAAGCCAATTATCCAATGCAAACCACTCACCATCTGTAACTGGAGAACAGTTTTAATTAACGATATCTCAAAATGCATTCAGCAGAAGTGAGTTATAGCCTCGGCCAGCTGGCACACAGGGCTGGAAACTATTCACAATTCATAAAGCACTGATAATCAAATCATTATAGATTAATAGAGCAAGTGCTGATCTCTCCAGCACTAAAAGGAAGATGGATAATTTAATTACCATGCTATATCAGACAAGCCAGTTAATTCACTGTTGAAGACCAACAAATCTGTGCATATCATCCAACTTTTCAGATATGTTAAACAAGGATCATTTTTGTATTATGTATAAACAAATGTGATTTTAAAATCATATGGCCAGGAAGCAGATCTCAGAAGACTACTCTAACGTTGCAACACTCATTAGACATACGGTATATGGCCAAAGGTTTGTGGCCACCTGAACATCACATCCGTATGTGGTTCTTCCCTAAACTGTTGCCACAAATTTGGAAGCACAAAATTGTATCGAATGTCTATGCATTGCTGTAGAATTACAATTTCCCTTTACTGGAACTAACAGGCCCAAACCTGTTCCAGCATGATAATGCACCTGTGCACATAGTGAGCTCCATGAAGACATGGTGTATTAAGGTTGGAGTGGAAGAACTCGAGTGTCCTGCACAGAGCCCTGACCTCAACCCCACTGAACACCTGTGGGATGAACTGGAACACTGACTGCACCCCAGACCTCCTCACCCAACATCAGTGTCTGACCTCACTAATGCTCTTGTGGCTGAATGGACAAATCCCCACAGCTATGCTCCAAAATATAGTGGAAAGCCTTCCCATAAAAGTGGAGGTTATTATACCAGCAAAGAGGAAATACTATATATATATATATTTGTATATATATATATATATCCATCCATCCATTTTCCATACTGCTTATCCTACAAAGGGTCACGGCGGAGCCTGGAGCCTATCCCAGGGAAATCGTGGCACAAGACGGGGTGCCAACCCATTGCAGGGCACAATCGCACACCCGTTCACACACTATGGACAATTTGGACATGCCAGTGAGCCTACATCACATGTCTTTGGACTGGGGGAGGAACCTGGAGGAAACCCCCAAAGCACAGGGAGAACATGCACACAGGCAGTATTTGAACCCCCATTTCCAGAGGGATTATATATATATATATATATATATATATATATATATATGTGTTGAACTAATGTTTTCTCATGTTAAGTGTGGCATAGCTGAACTGGCAGAGGATAGTTACATCAGCAGGTGGGGCTGTTCTCACAGATCCGTTCACTTCAAGTCAAAATCCTTTCAGTTTCCTCTCTGCAACATGCTGCAATGCTGATGTCTTGCTGTGCAACCAGGGCATGAGGTTTGCATACAGCCAGTGTTCAGTCTTTGTGTTTGCTTTTTTCCTCATGCATTTTAGCCATTACCCGTAAAAAAGAGCAGAGTACAATCACCAAAATAAATGTGAAAACAACATGCAATAACAGCACCACAAAAGCCATGGTTTACTAATTCCTACTTGTTTTAACAAAATCAGAGCTTAATTTTAAATCTAACGAAACACAGATGAAGAGAGCTGCCAAGAAGCAGATGAGAGACAAAACACAGCAGTTGGACATTAAAAAGGCACTCTGTCAGTCTGCCATTTAGAATCCTTTGTATGTGCCTCACTGAGAGAAATCAAAAATAAAAATCACCCACTAACCTAACAGAACACTAAAAAAGATCTGAGAATTTGTTAGCACACCCTTTCTTAAAATAAATCACAGAAAAAAAATCCACCATACAAAACTATACAGTGGATATAGTCTACACACTCCTGTTAAAATTTCAGGTTTTTGTGATGTAAAAAAATGAAACCAAGATAAATAATGTCTGATCTTTTTCCACCTTTAAGGTGATGGAGCATTCAACAAAATTCAAGTGGAAAAATAAATAGAATTTATTTATTTATTTATTTTTAAACTTACAATTACCTGTTTGCATAGGTGTGCACACCCTTTTATAGTATGCTCAGAATTAACCAATCACATTCAAAAGTAATTATTACACACCTGTTATCAGTGAAGTGATTCAGATATCCTGAAATAAAGATCAGCTGTTTCTGGAGGATTTGTTTGCCCTGCGATGTACTCACATCCCATCCGAGTTATGTTACTGCCCTGCCCCCAGTGTTCCCAGATTAGGTCCTGCAAACCTCAACAGGATAAAGTGAAGATGAATGAAAAAAGTGATGTGATAAGAGAGGAGGAGGCCGGCTGGTACCTATGTAACCGACTGATAATTTTCCATAAATGGGACATTAATTTGGGATTATTATTATTTGTCTGAAGGACAGAATGTCCAAGGAATGGCTTTTTCATTACATGAAGTGGCCTCAAAGACTCAAGAAGCTCTTTCTTTGAGGCAGGAGAAAGTACATCATTCATCCCAAAGTGAGACACTAATGATATAATACAGTGCCAGAGGAGGATGGCTTGATATTATGGTGTGCATTAAAAATGAAATATGCCTCTGCCTGACTTTATATAAATTACTGGAATAAATTGTTCAAATTGTACCACTGCAATTATAGACCATCTATTTGAAAGATTAAGCTCTATTTATTTTACCCAGTTTCAAATGTTTCATACAGTTGTAATTTCTCACCATTTAATCAAACCTCATTTCTCATTCTCATTCTCTTTCTTTTCTCTAAGGTGGGGTGTGTATCGCTCAGTCTCTAAAGATCCCAAGGGAACCAAGGCCGGGGGAATTTGACAAGATAATCATGCGGTTGCTGGAGACCCCCAACGCCCGTGCAGTCATCATGTTTGCAAACGAGGATGACATCAGGTGTGATTCTTTCTCCAGTGCAGCAGCAACTTCAGGCTCTCTGCTCATGTTAACTTCTGCTTGAAATAAACAAATATACACTACAGAGGAAGGAATGAGAGAGAAAGTAAGTTCAAAAGTCTTCCAAAAGTGCAGATAGAGCAGAGGAAAGAGAGGACGAGGAGCAGAAACAAAACAAGCTATAACAATACCACTATTATTATTATTATTATTATTATTATTATTATTATTACAGCACAAGTCCTCTTTAAACAGCCACTTGTATCTAGTTTATTGAACTGTCGCTAGGTGCAAAGTGAAGTAAAATCTAAGCTAAAGTGTAGGAATTAAGTGAGGCCTTCCTTAGCTCGGAGGCAGGGAACACTCTCGTTTCTCTCTTTCTTTTTCATTTAGCCTCTTGTGCTCTTCTGATGTGCTTCTGTAATCCAGCGCTTCAGGTAAAGCTCTGTGGTGCTTTGTTAGGTGCTTTCATGACTACTCTGCACTTAAAGCTGATAGAGATAAAGTTCTGGGAATAGCCAGTGTTTGAGAAATTATATATTTTTTTTATTTGCAGCGATTATTTGTCATGGTTGGTCTATGTGTATTTTCATATGCAGACGAGTCCTAGATGCTGCCAAAAGGAACAACCAGACGGGGCACTTCCTGTGGGTTGGGTCAGACAGTTGGGGTTCCAAGATCTCACCAGTGATCCAGCAGGAGCAGGTGGCTGAGGGTGCAATCACCATCTTGCCAAAACGAGCTTCAGTAGATGGTATTGCTGTTATTATGTTTTTTTTTATTATGTTTTTTTTTGTCTGTTACTACTGTAGGAATCTTTGTTCAAAGGTTTCATAGGTTCCTACAGCCTCAAGTCTCAAATCTCTTTTTCCCTTAATGGTCAAGGACAATCCCAGTTCTGGTTGTCATGGACATCAGCTATACAAAATAATCATACCTTTTCTCCCATTGGATTAAAACTAGCTTGAAAAAAGGCAGATTTTTTTTTTCTTTTGTTGACCTTGATGAGTCAGACACATTTTGTCTAAGATTTTTAAATCATCATCACAGTTATGACTACTGGTCTACCTACATTAGAAAATAGTGATAAACTGATCAACAAGGTATTTAAAAAAGTATATATATATATATATATATATATATATATATATATATATATATGTGTGTGTGTGTGTAAAACTATAGAGTGCTTGAAGTTATATAGTGTGGTTGAACTTGGTAGATGGTAGTGTCCTTCTTATTGAAAATACATTATTCTCCTCTAGATCATTGGAAATTTCTTTTCTCAGAGCCCACTGGGGCTACTCAAAACAATACATTGTTCATTTGGCCAAAACATTTTTTTAGGTAGAGCATGATTCCAAACATTAACCTATTTGCTGCATTAATGAGTCATGAAACTGCTTTGTTTATATGCCCCTCACCTTCCTGCAGTGATAACCTTGCATAATAAACGATCAGCACTCTGGTTACAGACTGTAAAGTGGAAAACCTTCCGCTATTTTCTGTATGTTTAAATATATTTCTGAATATTTTTGGACATACTGGTTGAATTCTTTTTAATACCTTTACAAATATAGTGCTTAGGTGTGCACAAGTCTGGTATACCTAAAGTTGGTAATTACCAGGTTGGCTGAGGAAAGAAACTCCAGATTATAAAGATAGAGAGATATGACAAACATCCTCAGAGTACAGTTGAGGAACCATTAATATCCTCCTGAATAGAGAAAGATTTGCCACAGATTCTTATCGCTAAAAGCAAAAATGTAATACAGGGTGTCCCGAAAGTCTCCATACATAAGGGAAAATAACACTTTTTTAGCAAAATTTCTTCCAAAATTTTTCATACTTAGTTTATATTATATATATTTTTTTTCAGATAGCTTTTAACATAAGAAAAATGTCTTTGACAAAAGAAGAAGAAATTGAAATCATTCTCATGGCTGGATCGGGAAGCTGTTGCAAGGTTGCGATGGACTTTATCAGGAAACATGGCAAGCACATCACACACGACACTATTGCCAAACTTATTAACAAATTCAAAAAGAATGGAAGTGTTGCGGACTGACGAAGGCACAACCGCCGTGATGCTGGTATACATAGTCCCCAGTGTATGGAGACTTTTGGGACACTCTTTATATGAAGTATTATATAAAGTACTATAGTATATTTACCCATAATTACTGTAGTTTTAATAGTTTATCGCTGTATGTTTTCAGTAATATACTGTAAATTTACAAGAAAGTATAATCCAGTACAATCCAATTGTCCAACATTTTCATCCAAAGCACTTACAACTGAGACAGGAAGCAACTCAGCAGCTGAAGTTTAAAGGTCTTGCTCATGGACCCAACCACAGCATCTTGGTGTTGGGATTTGAACTGAACTGACAACCGTCACAAATGTTTTTACTAATATATTCAGTGGATATGTTACTATCCAGTTAGTACAATGGCAGGTTGTGTGTTGTAAAAAAAAAAAAAAAAATGAAACCACAATAAATCGGGTCAGAATCTTTTCTACCTTTATTGTGAAATTCCAACCTATAAATTAAAGTGAAAAACAATAAGAATCATTTTAGGGAAAAAAATGTGCAATAAACTGGTTGCATTAGTGTGCACACCCCTAAACTAATACTTAGTTGAAGAACCTTTAGATTTTATCATGGCATTCAATCTTTCTGGGTAAGAGTCAATCAGTTTGGCACATCTTGACTTAGCATTATTTTGCCATTCGTCCTTGCAAAAGCATTCTAACTCTGTCAGATTGGCTGGGCATCTCCTGTGCACAGCCCTCTTCAAGTCACCCCACAGATTTTCAATTGAATTTAGATCTAGACTTCTAAAACCTTGATCTTGTTTTGGTGAAGCCATTCCTTTGTTGATTTGGAGGTGTCCTCCAGATCGTTGTCATGCTGAAAGGTGAAATTTCTCTTCATCTTAAGTGTTTTAACAGAAGCCTTAAGGTTTTGAGCCAAAATTGACGAGTATTTGGAGCTATACAATATGAACAGAATCATGATCATTCTCACATTAAGAGAAAATCAGATAAGATATTAATTGCTTTAAATAGTTATCTATCACTCAAACATTGAACCTATTCAAATTTTGTAACATTATTATGAATTTAAAGTTCTCTAATATCGTAGAGAGACCTTCAAGCAGTGAGAATGCGACTCTGTGTGGGAGAAAGTTTGTGTGTTTGCCCATAACCTAAATTACCAACATAACATGATTTCACAGTCAACTGTAAATCAATCTATACAGTTTATTCAGTGTTAGTGTTTAACTGATAGGAGACTGGGCAACTTTCCAATCTCCCCTTGCTATCTGGGATGGAATGGTTTTGTACCAAACTGATGGAAAGGTTCAGATTCACAGGTTCACAAACACTATATGAATGTCATGTACATACAAAAGCATCTTGACTTAGATAGTGGCAATGTTTGAAAATACAGGGCAAGCAAGGACTTAAGTCATGTGAATTTTACTTACTGGTGTAGACGTAACATGAGTTTAGTGTGTAGATTGATGTCAAAATTGCACATATTGCTTTTTATACCTTACAATTATCTATGGCTCGCATGGGCAGTTTGCTAAGGGCAGATGCCTGTCACAATTATCTGCTCTTCAGACAACATCTTCCACAACATCCTGACCACTTCTTTAGACAAAATGTGATCTGCTTTATCAGCTTGCATTTAGTATTGCCTGATAGTGTGCTTTTTATCCTCAAAGTAATTGCTTGCTTTAAAAGGGAGTGATGATTATGCAAATAAAAAAAGAAAAACTGGGAAAAAATCCAACAGCTCTACTCAAAAAACCTCTCAGTCTCAGAGGTTTGATTTGCACATAGATATTTTCAGTAATCTAAAAGGGCTGGGTAGAAAATTAAGTTGAGCACTACCCTGTATATCTATTGACATCTGGTTTGGACTTACATAGTCAGCTTAAGTTACCAATTCTGAATATCGCTTATGTTTAGAAGACAAGAAGACATGTTCAATTTAATACATCATTCATTCATTTTCAGTAACTGCTTTATCCTGGTCAGGACGACCGTGTGATCTGGAGTCTATATGGTTAACACTGGATGGGATGCCAGTCTCTGACTAGGGCATCATGCACACACACACACACACACACACATGCACGCATATACTTACCTTCTACTTTAAAAGCAACACCTATACAACTGCTCATGCAGTTATCCAATCATTCATCATGTGGCAGCATCGCAATGCATAAAATCATGCAGATACAGGTCAAGAGCTTCAGTTAATGCTCACATCAAACATCAGAATGAGGAAAGTGTGATCTCTGTGACTTTAACCGTGACATGGATATTGGTACCAGATGGGCTGGTTTGAGTATTTCAGAATCTGTTGATCTCCTGGGATTTCTACACATAATACTCTCTAGAGTTTGCACAGAATGGTGTGTGTAATGGTCCTATTCACAAAACCTGAATAGGATTTGTGTTTTATGCATTGTGCTGCTGCCACATGAATTATTGGAAAACTGCATAAATGAGCAGGTGTGTAGGTGTTCCTATTAAAGTGGACGGTGAGTGTACATTTGCACACTCAATAACACCTGAGGCAATTTAGAGTCATCAATCTACATACCATGGAGGTGGGAAGCCTGAGAAACTCCAAGACAGTAACCCAAGCACAGGTCAAACTGAGGACCCAGGAGCTGTCTGGCATCATGCTGACCATGTCAATAAAACAGCTCATAGTATGTTTGGGAATAAGACTAATCATAAAAAAGACAGTTGTCTTAATTTTAAACAAAGAGTATGAAAGTACTATAATGTTCATCTTATGTTACACAAATGGCAAGACTTTGCAGATTATTTTAATGAGCAGGCTAAATAGCCAGAATAATTAGGTGTAATTTAATTTAGTCTGAACACAAAAAGGGCACAACAGTCTAAAAAACAAACTAAGTTATGTTTATTTAATTTGTAGTTCATGTATAGTATTCGTAGAGGAATGTGTAGGGAGCAATAAATGTTCTCTCAGATTAGAAACAGGCTCTTATCCCAAAGATTACGTGTTCAGATTATGTTCAGTTTACTTGAGTTTATTTAGTGATATTATGTATTGTACTTTAAAGTAACCACCCATTTTCGTTTTCTTCCCACAGCCTTTGATCGCTACTTCCGAAGCCGCTCGCTTTCCAATAACAGGAGAAATGTGTGGTTTGCTGAATTTTGGGAGGAAAACTTCAACTGCAAATTGGGCATGCATGGCAAGCGGCTGGGAAGCCCCAAAAAGTGCACAGGTAAGCAACAGAGATCCACACCACTGAGAAAGGCGTTCTCATACTCAGAGTTTCTGTGTCTATTAACAGTCTCGTATTAGCACTGACAGCTGTACAATACTGCTGAGGTCACGCCATCTGCATTTTGGAATTTTGGTGAGAAGAAGGATCCTGACATTCTTTTCAATTCAATTCAATTTTATTTGTACAGCGCTTTTAACAATGGACATTGTCACAAAGCAGCTTTACAGAAATACATACTGTAAATTCAGGATATAAATTTATCCCTAATGAGCAAACCACAGGCAACGGTGTCAAGAAAAACTCTCTGAGACGATATGAGGAAGAAACCTCAAACGGAACCAGATTCAGAAGGGAACCCATCCTCGTCTGGGTGACAACAAATAGTGCAACTATAAATAACTCCCTTCTATAATTGTGTACTACATGGTAAAAAAAAGTGCAACTGTGTAACCAGAAAATTCATTCTAGTTTAGTGTATTTTGTTGAAAATATCAACCTGTTCACTGATGGAGACTTGAGTGCAAAACTGTTCATGGCAAACTGCAGTCCTAAAGCTATCATAGTAATTGTAGTCCTAAGCTATCGTAGCAAAACTGTTTGTATCAATTGCAGTCCAAAGCCATCTTCAGGGTTTCTGTGTGGTACCATCCACAGTAATCTCATGTATCTTTAGGCTGTTCATATGGGGATATCCTCAGCAGCAGTGAATGGTTTCCATGAGATGAGAGCTACAATCAGAAGTAGGGTACCAGGCTGGATCAGGCAGGTCCGGAGAGCAGAAGGGGTCAGGATCACTGATATCTCAGGAATTCTTTCAGCTTCATTAAACACACCCTACTGAAAAAAGGTCTGACCCCTAGAAAGCTTGAACAAAATCAGTCTACTGTACCAAAAACAATATACACTATCTGGCCTTTATAGTGTTACAACTGAGCCTGTATATTTGCTCATTGCATAGAAAAGTCCATAATATGCTGATAAATCAAAATGAAATTATATCCATTTTTAAATCATATTACATTGTTCTCAACAAACTGCTTAGAATGCCTTGCCATGACATTCATGCTTTTTTACAATTGGCCATGGGATGGCCAAATTCTCGAAATGGCCATTTAGTTCTATATACATATGCAACATATTAAACTTGAATGAAGTATTGCAATCAAATTGTTTACTGCAGGGGCTCTCGAGTAGAGCAACAGAAAAGTGATCACCCTATCTTCACAAGTTCAAATCCCGACCATGCCACAGCCATCCATGACCGGGAGTCCGAGAGAGCTAAATTGGCTGTGGGAGAGGTGGCATACTCTCTCCCCTATCAATCACAACAACACTAGCCAATCGTGGGTGTCTGTGAGCTCATGCTTGCAGGAGGGGGTGGATAATGATTTCCTCTGAAAGTGTTACATTGCACCATGATGCAGCGTGTGCAGGAGTTTGAAAAGATGTGCTCGGCAGCTTCATGTATCTCAGAGGAAGCACGTGAGAGCCTTCACCAGCCCTGGTTGGTAGCTGCTGTGTGATGGGGGGAGCTGACTGAAGGGAGAGAATTGGCCAAGATTTAATTAGGGAGAAAATGGGGGGAAAATTGTTTACTGCAAATTTATTGACAATGACATTGATTTACAATGATGGTATGTCGAAATCTTCCATAAAGCCAATGCACAATATTTCTGCTTTAAAAAGCTATAAAATGTTCAAATCTCATAGCTTCTAGCTAACAGGATTCTTGAAGAGGATGTCCACGGGTACTTATGACATGATTTCTATGCTTTCGTACTCTAGGCATTCGGGTCTATAATGTGCCGCTGTTAAAATCCATTAAGAAATGAAATCAAATTGTTTTAGTAAATTCCACTAGATTCATGAAGAGCACTTCTGCTAGCCATCGATGGCATAATTTTCATGTTTTCCTACTATAGCAATTTAGAATAATGCCTCCATAAAGCCTAGTCAATATAATTTTTTTTAAAACCTATAAAATGTTACAATCAAATTGTTTTCTGCAAAACTAACTAGATTCTTCAAAATCACTTTTCTTTGTACATATGGAATCACTTTCATGTTTATTTACTATACATACATACACACACACATATATATATATATATATATATATATATATATATATATATATACTATAATAATAATAATCATCATGATCATGATCATCACAATAACCATAATAATCATAATAGTAATAATTGGATGGCAATTTCATGTATACTGTAAGGCCATAATTCACAATATTATTTTTAAGAACTAATACAACATTAATATCAAATTGTCCTGAAACTCTTGAATTCTTGCACACCTTCAAAGTTACACCTTTTGTTTCACTGTAACAGGTTGAAATGATTGGCCAATGGCAAATAATAACAACTCCTCATTTCACAAGATTCTTTTTTATTTTATTTATTTTTAAGAATCTATAAAGAGACCCCTAGAAATTGTTTGCTGCAGTCTCTACTATAACAACACCTTACCAGATACCCGTGACATGTCTTGCAAACTACACAATTTTTCAAATGAAAAGATTCCCCTTTAAAAACATGTGAAGGTCAAGTTGTTTGCAGCAAATCGTAGTTTTGTTGTAATTTTTTTTGCTTTTTATTTTTAATGGAGGATGGCAAGATCCTCATAAATGACCTTTCTATTATTTTGATTGATTAAACTTTGATTCCTTTGTTTTCTGTAGAATCCACTGGATTCTTGAGGAACCATCCATAGACTGCAGAACGCTTTTTAGTGATGCTATTTGGAATAATGGGATTGCAAAATTCTCTAAACAGAGCTATTCAAATTTGTATGTATTTTACCCATAAAATAATTTGCATAAAATAAATGTTCCGTAAAATAATTGCATCAATTTGTTTCCAGGTCACTGCACGACATCCAGACTAGCTTCCCTGGTGTTTGTGTAACATCACATTTTCACTAGGGATGTTGAATTTTGGCCCACTGTAGAATCTTCGTCTCAGTCCTTTTCCTCAAAATTTCCTGTCTGACTCCATTGCATAAAACTGCTGCAATGCTTAGTTGCTGCTTGACTGCTGTATCTGCTCAGCGGGTTTTCTGAGGAGAAATTGAGGTCCTTCTTGGTGATGCATTCAAGACAGCATTTATTGAGTGATCTTAATTGTTGTGGTCAAACTGTCATATATACACAGCTCATTTGTTCCACATGTTGAATATGTTGCTTGCAGTGACTCTGTGGTTGGGTCAGTAGTGTACCAACAACACCTCCACAGTGAAGACCTGAAAATATCAGGCATGACTGAATTCATCTCATGTTTGCTAAGCCAAGTGTAGCGTCCAGAATGCTAATCAGCTGATCTAGGTGAATGAGGACTGGTTTTGAAACACTGCTGCCTTGCTTGAACGATTTCTTGTAGTGAATGAATTCTGCAGATTGGCCCAGGGTTTTCTGCTCTGTTTCCTGATTTTGTTTGAATGCTTTTCTATTAGACAAAATAACGCACAAAGTATACTGCACAAAACACAAAATATAATATATTTAGGAAATCCACTATTTTATATACAGTATATTCACATATTTATCAGTTTTAACCATGGATATGTAATTAATTAACTGTGCATCCAATTAATGTGAAATTTAGTTCTTTAGGCTGTAAAACTGATATTTAAGTGCTTTATTAGAATTATTGTTACATGGGTCCCTGGAGAACTAGTGGTTAGGCCACGGTGCTCTCACTGCTGCGGCCCAGGTTCGATTCCTGGCCAGGTAACCGACCCCAGCCACTGGGGTTGCGTGCAACAGTGCACTCTCAGTGCCGGGCCCAAGCCCGGATAAAATTGAGGAGGGTTGCCAAATCATATATGCGGACCAATGATCCACTGTGGCAACCCCTAATGGGAGCAGCCGAAAGAGGACCAACATCAACATTAGAATTATTGTTACATAGTGAATGGTTACTAAAAACATTACAGAAAATAGGATTTTGGGAGGAAATACCTGAAAATGACCTGAATAGGATTTGTGTCTATTAGTTCCACTTGTAATTAATTCGTCTTCTGCCCGTTGGATGGTTCATTGGATGTGGCATGGCAGCTGTCAGGTCAGACCAGATACTGAACTACACCTCCCAAAACACACACACACACACACACACACACACACACACACACTTTGTCAGGTTCACAGTCACCAGACTTCTAATCATGCACACCTGTCACCAGTCACACCTAGCACTACATATAGGACTCTCAGACTCACACTTGCTATGAAGTAATGCTCAGAGTGCTTGTACCTGACTTTATCAAGCTGTTTCTTCTATGTGTTGATATTCTGATTTTTGGAGTTTCCCTGATATTGTTGTTTGCTGATTGCCTGACCTCTGCCTGTATATCGTTTACGTCTTTGCCTCACATTTTGGATTTGTATGGCAGTTCCTTTAATAAAACGCTAAACTTGCATTTGCGTCAGCCTCCACTTCATGATGTCATCAGGTCATATTCAGAATGGTTTGTTTTATTTGCTGGTTCTTCATTTGTTTTGTTTTTATTTATTATTATTTTTAAGAAGGAAAAAAACAAACCAATCTAATAACCTGGCTTTGGTCCTGTTTGCAGTGCTGTCTCCTGGTTGTCAGCTGACGATGAGGCACATGGTGGTGATGCTGGTCACTGAGGTTGTGGAATTCTGTTTTAATTTGGAAAAACCAGTAGTATTAAATCATTGTTTTTTAATAATCAAAAAATGTCCTAACTATATACTGTATAACAACCATATCAATATATTTATTTAGATCTTCCACAATAAAGGTTCGGATAAGAATCAAACTCTATGTGTAAAAGATTACATTTTTATAACTTCAGTGTTTCCCATTGAAATAAACTGATGATTTCTCACTTAATTCAAATGCTTACTGTTAGCTTTAATGTTCTCTGCCATTTGAAAGAAAATGACTTCTTGAAAGAAGTGATGTATATTCTGTGCTTATTGCTCTTTTGTGACTCCTAACAAATGAAATGCTGAGGTAAGGTGCATCTAAAAAATAGAATTCTGTGCAGCACTTATGTCTTATAAATCAATTTCATCAATCAATTGATGAATATAAATCAATTTTAAAGATTAGTTCAGTCTTTATTGTGGGGGAAATAGTACTTCCTACAAATATTTCCTACGTTAATCTACTTGTATATAAAATCTATCTAGCTAAAATCTTTGTATTTTGTATTTGTATTTTATGGTATACTGTGTGTCAGGGCAGTGGCGTGTATAGGCGGCAGTGGCTCAGGGGTTATGTGACAGTTTTTCTTCATTGTCAAATCAACTTTGCCAAATCTGACCAAGCAGTTGTCTCCATTCTTTATGCAAAGGTCTTCAGATGATATGGAGGCTATCCCCCAATACTGTATATTTTTTCAGCTGTTTGAATATTTTGGTAAGCCACTCTGTGTTGGATGATTACATGTAAATGAAAAGGTAAATGATTCTCAAACCTTTTTGTTCTGTGGTACATTCTTCCTTTAAAGGACCAAAGTGTCTGTGTTGGTAGGTTGTTAAAAAGTCATCAGCTCTGAAATCTAACTCTCTTTCTTGATTTCTTGGGTCCTGCTGTCTTTAGTGAAGTTTTGAAAATAAAGCATCATGTTTGATTTTTATTTCAGCATATTTAAGTAAACTACGGTGTTTTTCTTGCATTTATTGCACTTGAGCATGTGACCGAATCATGTGATGTGGTTTGTAGTCTGTGATGCTGTTGGGAAATGGAGTTGGATACGGTTGTTTTGGGTAGTGGAGTTCGAGGAAGAAGCTGTCCCCAGTAGCAGTTAGCATTTCTTTAATATCATTAAAGTACTTCTCCACATTTTTGAACTGCATGGGCTGGAGAACAGTACAGCTGAACATCTCATCCAGTTCTGTCTTTGAATAATCAGATGGCTAGAAGACAAATATATGCATAGACATTGTGTAATGACTGAGTGCACTGGCAGGCATGGCTTTGGTATCATGTTTAAACATTTGTTATGTGTTTAAAAAAGCATTTTTAATAGGTCTCTTTGCATTCTTCATTACATGGCTGTGTCAGTGGTGCAGAATGGGGTGACTGAAGTCTTCTTCCTTGGAGACTTTTCCTGTTACAATGTTGAATGTCTGTTTGAGGACTATAGAAATATTACATACATTCATGTACTGGATGTCCATAAAATTTGCAATGAACAGAAACAGAACAGAGTAGTGTAGTCACATGTCACTTATGTTGCCATGGGGGGGAAAAAAGGGAGGGGGGGGTTCACCCTTGGTTTGGTTTCTCACCTCTCGGCTCCTATACATAGAAGGGTCCTGAGCTGTATCTTTTTTTTTTTTCCCTCCATTTTTGATTTGGATGCTCCCCATTGCCTCAAGATGCTGCCCTGTCCTCTTTTGATCTTTTGTGAAAAATGACAATGCTTCTCTTTGAACCAGAGCATTACCACTTTATGAAGAAAGAATTCTGTTTAAGAATTTTATCTGGTGAGTTTTTTCTTCTATCATCAGCTGGAGACTGAGATTTGATGATTTATCTCCTTCTGTCTTTGTCTCCAGGAGGTTGACTTCAGAACCCCAGGAGCTTTATCTCTGCAACCTGACTCAACTGCAGATTTCTTCAGTTTCTGCTCTTGGGAGCATGATTAGAAGCTGCTCACTTATTTTTTTGGTCTTCTCCTCTTACAGCTCACCGTTTCAACTATGTTTTGTGGTGTAGCCATTTTTTTTTTTTCCTCAGAAGGATAAGTGAAGCCTTACTATTTATTACGACATCTACTTCTACTGGTCAGTGACCAAATGAGGCATACTTTGAGAATTTTAAAAAGGAATAGTGCCTTGCACAAGTTTTTACCCACTTGGTCTTTGTGACCGAGTAAGGATACTTCAAACAGAAAATAAAATTAAATACAAAACATCAGCTAAACCATGTCAGTACTGGACTAATTAGAAAAACCCACCTTTTATTTCCCTTGGATCCATCAGTCTTATTTCAATAAAATGATGAATGAAAGGATATAAAAATTCTAAAAGATCCCTTTCACTTAAAAAAAAAAAAAAAACACTCTTAACTGAGGGATAAAGTGTAATCTGACCCCCCCTTCAGCCACTCAAGTAGGTGGTACCAAGCTTAATTGTCATAGCAACCGTTGACCTCTGAACTATTGTTTTTACAGTGGCTTTTATCAAAAACACTGACTTTAATGGCTTTACAGTAAAAACATTTAAACTATAGCAAATGGTGAAAATTAAACCTTTACTACATCAAAAACACAAAGCAGCTGAATTGTTGAATACAAACTATTTTAATTTTTAAAAAAATATGTTTAATAGTATTATGATTTTCTAATAGCCAAAAATGAAAGAAACAAGTGTTTGATATAAATAAAATTAATAATCATAACACTTTTAACAATAACAAATATAAATATTGTCAAAAAACGGTTTAAATCAGATTATGGATATATTTCAGCTTTTCATAAACAGTTTATTAAACAAGATTGTTTTATGATACAAAAACACATTTAATAGAGTAAACCATATTTGAATGTTAATGTATTTGGGTAAAATCCAAAACAACTGTTGATTGGAAAATCAAAAATGATGACAATGAAGGGCACATCATTAGTCCTGGGATTATTTCTGATTAGAGATATAAATGGATTATATTTAGGATTATAGAAATTATCACAAAAACAGAATAGTATATCATACAGTTGGTTTTTATTTTTTTTAATTGAATATGAAATTTGTTCAGAAATTCCCAGTCACTACATTAAAACAAAACAAAACAAAACAAAACATAAAAAAAAAACAAAAAAACAATCAGCACTGCCAGGGCATGAATTCAAGAATCTAATTTTGAAGATAATTTGATCTGAATCATTTAGTTCTGAGAAAAGAGGACTATTGTGATTTGAGTTGCCTTCATGCAGAAATTTGCTATTCCATCATTCCAAATTTATATAGTAAAAAAACCACGAAGTGCAGGCCATGAGTACCTGGGAGGGTGTTGTATGGGAAACAGGGTGTATGTATGCAGCTTGTGGAAAACAATTTGACTGAATTTTTCCCTTGAGTTTTCATTGTTGCACATATAAAACGGAATGGCCAATTTGGTCATATCTTCATATTATTGTTCTCAAATCCCATAATACAAAGTAATGAAAATCATCCCATGAGGACCTAGGGTGGCTGGCTTCAAGAATCATGTGGCAATTGCTCATAACTATTTGATCTGAAAGGTTTATTTGTTTTAAGAAATGAGGAATATGCAATATAGACAAAATATTTAATATACATAAACCTTGAGGAAACACTGTACAAAAGATAAGTGGGCTGTCATTTGGTAGTGTGATAATGCAGTATGCAGTGAACGGTTATATGGCAATATAAATAAAGTGCAGTAAGTTTGTGTCATATGAGAGTGGTGAGAGAAGGAGTGGGACTGCCCATGATGGTATGAGCTCTAGGTGCAAGTGCAGGTCACATGCTAATGGTAATGTACAGTGGCTACTGGCAGTTCAGCCTGAACCACATGGTGCAAGCCACAAAAAGTATAAGACCCTGTGAGCAGCGTGGCAGTCTCTAGTCACTAGTCATTTGCCATGCACATAAAATCATATGTTCCTGCACAGCTATAAAACAGAAAAAAAGACAAAATGTAGGCTACTTTATAAAAGAACTTCCTTAGGAATGATTTAGTTGTTACAAGGTATAGACCTAAATTGCTTTAAAATCTAATTAAATTTCAACTTATTGATGAGGAAAAAAATAACTACATGAAGATAATTCAGAAGTATACATACTTTCACATTTTTCAGAACAGGTATTTTTCACCTCATAAGCAGCTTTTGAAATGTGTGGTGGGTGATGATTACAAGGCGACATAAAAATATGAAACCAGTTTGATCATTGTAAAACAGGTTTCCATGACAACCCTGCTGTAAACAGACTAGGGAAATAACTGAATACCAATACATTATTTGGACTGAAGAAAAAATTGCATTCTAAATGAATATGAATTTGAAATTTTGTTAGTTTTTTTTTTTTTTTTGAGATACCAGAAAGATAGAGATTAGGTTTGTGCATCAAGATCCAGCAGGACAGAACAAAAGAAGTCATGCAAGCATGAGGTTTTTACTTTATGGTTTAGTGTGAAACTTTAAAAATGTTTGCTGAAGCTCATGGGGAGGTTCGCCAGGTTTCAGCAAAATTTCCACTCCGACTACATCTCAAAACTGCACAAAGTCTTGCAACGAACTCAAAATGTTTAGGCATTGGAAAAGTTAGACACATTTTTCTTTTTATTCTCAGTTTTTTGGGGGAACAAGTTAAAAGAGGTTTGCATTTCTGAATTGTAGTTTACATCTCCAATACATTGACATTATACGTGGAACCTGGGCAGAGGCGGGATTCAAACCCCCAACCCCGGAGGTGCATAGTAATCATGCTAACCATCAAGCCACCATGCCCCCCAATATACAACAATAAAGTCAAGTTCTGCAAGCGGCAAGCTACATTACCAGCTGGCCTTCAGTCTCCCTCAGCTTGACTAGCCAGCACAAGCTACTGTGCTCAGTGTGGATGAAAACGGCATCCCCAGCAAATACTGGCAGAAATCCTGGTGAACTCTACTACTGCCGTTAGTTCTCTCTGGGTAGTGCAGTAGTACAACAGCACACACTCTGCACCATCTTTCCGTAGGGATAGGACAGCTTCCACACCAAAATTGCTAGCAACTGTTTCAAGGATAAGGTCATTGTGATCACATGGATAACCTAGGACTGGAGCATAAGTAGATAACTGTTTCAACTTAAATGCTTCCTGGCACTCAGATGTCCACTGAAAATGATCACTATTTTGGTGAGTTCATGACGCATTTCGATCAAAGCAGCAAAATATTACATGAATAATCTTGAATAATCAATAGTACACAGCCAGGCCTACATGGGCCACTCTAGAACTTTTTGAGGGTCTGTGCTTATATTGTTTTCTGAAATTGTGTGTTCAGTGCCAGTTACCTGCTGGCTGAACAGGCAGCACTTAGCTGGTTTCAACTTTAAGTTGGTGTGGGGTAACTGGCTGAGCAGCCATGATATGGCAACCCTGGAGCAGAGAGAGTTAAGGGCCTTGCTCAAGGGCCCAACAGTGGCAGCTCGTCTGTGCTGGAGTTTGAACCACCAATTTTCTGCTTAGTAACCACTTTAATCAATGAGCCACCACTGCCCCTTTCCACTTGTAAAAGATGCTGAAGTATTGCAGTGACATCTTTACCCAGCACTATGTTGTTGTCTAGGTACACTAGGCAAATTCCCACTGCATCCAGGATGTGATCCATAAGCATTCAACTGATAAGCTGTGACTGATGACTTAATGAAAGGTGCAGATAAAAAGGGCTTGACTATATTGGCAACCTAGGGGTCCCCAGGTTCTTCACTTTTACTGATATCATTCCAAGGCTGTAGAGCTTGATGGGAACTTGATGGTTCTTTAGTGCGTAGAGACATAGAGTACTGTTCTTGCCATTAACAAGCAGTGTTTTAAAATAAACCCTTTAGTTGGGCCCAGCATGATGTCCCCCTTTACTGGCTCATAGAAACATGCATTCCCAGGTACAATGTGTTTTGAATCCAGATTCAAGAACAGGTTTGTGTGCTACGCATTACATCTACTTTGGGTCTATGCCCATGGACGATGGAAACTATGTACAAATATACTAGCAATAGCTCGTAGATAAGACAATTGGTTAAGTGGAATGAAGCTCAATGGCAGACATACACCAAGAATTTAGGCAACTGTTTGAATAGTGTTATGTAAAGTGGGCAAAACGTGGATCTACTTACTGAACTAATTATAACTAAACAACCATGCTAGCAATCAAGATCGTATAGAGAGATGCTTTATAGTCACTCTGTAATGGTGTCTCCTTGGTTGGTTCAGATTTGTGCAGTATCTTCAGTCTAGGCAGTTGTGGTTCCATGGAGATCGTAGAGACAGAGAGTCCTGGGACTCAGTGTTGCACAGATCAGCAGGGATTGCACTGAACATCTAGCTGTGGCATTAAGTCTGCTTGTCCAGAGATCATGAATGAATGAGACCTTGATGCAGGGTCATAATCAGAATCAATTTATTTTGCCAAGTACATGTACATGGAATTTTTCTTTGTACAATGGTGCAGACATACCAGGTATGCAGACATACCAGTTGTAATTATCACACAACAAATAACCTCTTTTTTAGTGTACTCTGCTGATATTTTGGTGATATAATACAATATTATCTTTCCCTTTAAAGTGAAAACATGACTCTGAAGCTGACGATCAGAGATCCAGGTGAATGGAAATCTAATAGGTTTATATGGAGGACTGATGAGGTAGGTCAGATTTCCTGCTGCTCCTCATTCAGTGCAGCTGATTTGTCAGTAGTTCAAAGGGAAGTCCTGAGGTGGAATTCCAATTCACACCCTCCCAACAAGGATTGCACTTTTTTTGGAGATTGTATCATGAAACAGGGGTGCTGTATATTGGTGGAACTTAAATCCTAAGAATGGTTTTGCAATTTGCAGTGGCTAGTCAATTTAAAACCAAACATGGCATAGTTGCAGGGGTATTTGTGCATTTCAAGGAAACAGAAGAATTACACTTCCATTAAGCATGCAGTTATCACACAACACAAAACAGTACATGAAAAAAGGAGGTTATGAGTGTGCTGAGGAAGTTTCTGAAGTGTTTGAAAGGAAAGTGCTGATATAATGCCAGATACCAGGATAGCTTTTTGTCCCATTTTCCCAAGTTGTCCTGGAGGGACAGTCTTGTGTTTTCTGGCTCTGCCCCGCTTGGAGCAGAGTGGCCTGGAGTCTTGTGTGTTGTAGATTGCTGACCATGCTAGTTGTCTGATATCTTGCAGATAACCTAAAGTGAGCTTCAAAGGGCAGTTTATGACCATATCAGGCATGCAGAAAATGGAGTTTATATAACCAAGAAGTGCCATTTAGTGCTCTAATACCAGAGTCCACATGGACACTCTGCTCTGTGGCACATTAGTCAAACTGACACTAACAGCTGCATGTCTTCTCATCTCATGTCTGTTATCAAGCTTGTATGCTCTTGCCAATGTGTCCAGTAGCTACTGTACATTATCGGCATCATCTGTGTTAGTAAACACTTCCACAACTATGCTATCTTGTTCTCCCTTGGAATGATCTGCATACACAATAGACACCTCATCCCTGAGTGCACGTAGCAGTTCACATGGCTTTTGCATTCTCTCTTTCAACTTGATACTACTTGATAGCAGAAGCATGTTCTGAGGGTGGCCCGTATACAGCCTCAACTTCCTCTATTTGGCATGTGTAGTTCCAATATGCAGATCTGGGGTTTTTGTGGACCACTTCCCCTGCAGGTCCAACTAAACAGAACATCACCTGGACAGGCATTATCTTGTCTGGACAATGGTTATGTTTAGCACAGCTGTCAAAGTGGTGAGTGGCATTTTCATTGTTGCTACCAAAATAAGATGACATAATGCTTATGTCTAGGCTGGGTGTCTGGATCCTGCATACTTGGAAGAAGACAGTGCACTCTCAGGATTACCCTAAATGAGCTAAGCCTCATAATGCCTACAACCATGGCACTGTGGTGACTGTGTGCACTGATTTTCTGTGGGCTGTGTGTCTTGAGTGAAAAACAGTGGAATTGGCATATGATATGGATAAGGTTGGTAAGCAGCTTTGACTGGCGTACTGTCAAAGACAAGAATGGCAATCATAAAAAAAAGGCTCAGAACCTAAAGACACAGGTTTTGTAGACAAGTGTGTGTTTGGATATGCTTTATACAGTCTGTGAACAGGAAGTGTGTGGAATTGAATAAAACTGGCACTTTGTCCCTCTTGTTAGCCCATAGCTAAACATCTGGTAAGCTCAGCTGCTACTTTATCTAAGTCTGTTTCTTTTTATGTTTTAAATATTCCAGTAGATTTGCACTGACTCACCAGAGTAGGTGAAATGCATCCAAGACAAGCCCCCAGTGTAATCTTTCCTGAATTGTGCCACTAGACAGTGGTTGGGGATGGCTCAGGGGAGCTTCCCTCGTGGAGAGCTCCAGGGCCAGAGCATGATTAAATATTCTCTGGGGTTATTCCCATATTTCTTTTCATTTCAGGAGGATGAGTCAAGAGAGAGTGATGTCGTGCTTGGAATTTTTTTCTAGTCATTTGCTAGAGGAAAAACAAAAACCAAAAGAAAAGGAGAGACACCTTCTCTTGGTGGCACACCAAGTTCAAGTTCACACTAACTTCAAGGGACAAAAGCATTATTGTGACAACCAATCTCCCCACCAGGGTGATGATAGTGATGTTGGTGAGGCTGTAAATACTAGGTGCCTCATGCCTTTTCAATCTTTATTCCATGACACATTATCCAGACAGTTTGTGTGTGTGAACTGGTTGCGCTACAGTGCCTCCTGAAGTCAGGAACTGCAGTTAGCAAGAGGCGGAGCTTGCTGACTGCTTCACACCCTCTGCAAGTCTAATTTTTTTGCAAATCATATTATCCCTACTGAAGTTTTGAGGGTAACCTATGCTATAGGGTAACCTATGGTAACCTATAACAGTAATCTCACTACACATCAATTGTCAATGTGTTCTAGTAATGCATGTTATACATTAGTAATGACTACAAGTAAACCTAAGTTGAACAACACATAAAATAACATCAAAGTTTTAGGAAGAACACTATGGATAAATGCACATCATTAATGGCATACTTCATTTCCACATATTTCTTTATTTATACATCAAATTCACGTCAAACAAGCACAAAGTGTCCTCAGTTGATATTCCTGTAAGGAGATTATTCTGTGGCTCCCTCAGGTTATGACATATTGTCCAGCAGAATATAAATGCCAAGAAATGACTACTGGTTATTTTTTTTCAGTAAATAAAAACAGGTCTAAAACAAAATATTTATTATAAAATTTTATACCACTTCCTCATTTTCTTTGCTTAATAGAATAATACAATTCACATTATATGATACAAACGCATAGTGGAGTGCTCCTCAAAGCTCCAGGGTTCAATCCTGAGCCCAGGTGACTGTCTGTGTGGCATTTACTCCAATGATTTAAAAAATGTTATTTGACGGATATAAGCTGATGTTCTATTGATTTATTTACCATTCCTAAATGTTGCACAATCATGGGGGAGCATGCTGTGTGCCCTGTTTAGTTCAGTAGAGCTATTATTGCAACTAGTGGTCAAAAATGGGAACAAATGGGAACAGCAATGCAAGCTAACATTGGCCCACTGGGGCAGGAATCACGATGCCCCATGCTCACTCTATGAACATTCTGTGTGGGGGAGGGGTAGCTAACAAGACAGTTAATGATATTACCTCTTCTGTGTTCGTCTCACACACTGCGGCAACGGGACCACATCTGCGGGATCAAACACACATGAATTAGAAAGGATATGATTAGCAAGTTTAATCTGTTATCTAGCTATCTATGTACCTAGCGAGGTTATTAATGTATCATTGGATTACAATTATCAGCAGCCAGAAACCATCATAACTGCACCAATTGATTTCATTTCATTACATTTGATTTCAATAAAGCTATGATAGAAAAATATACAGTACACATCTGAAAGATTGATGAGCTAACATTCAATAACAAATTAGGCAAATTGAACAGTGAGGTGGCAATATTGTATCAAAGATGTTTGGATTGAGGAACTAATGGTATTGTATTTTTTGTCTATTTGTTAGTGCTTTTAGACTTTTTAGACATCTTTCTGTTCTCTCACTGAAAAATGGTGTACATAGTTACTTCTTATTATGGGGTTACTCAAAATAATCACTAGATTGCAGCCTATAGCATTAAAGCATAATAGTCTCTCAGCATAATTTTGTTTGTGAATCTGTTGTTATTAATGTTGTGGTGCCCCAGCAAAATCTATGGGCATGAGCCACTCCTGACTGAAATATACTTTAAAAAGCAATAATATGGTGATATACCATGGTGGTATGTTGTTTAGTACAGTAATATACTATAGCATTATAGAATGTATATACTGTATGTGTGTGTATTTGGTTGCATACCATTTAGTACAGTACAGAATTGTTTTGGAGGTTTCTTTGGTGGTTTAAAGTGTACTGTAGTGTTTCATACTTTTGGATGTAGCTTCATACAAGTGTGCAGTGAAGTTTGCACATGGGCCATTTAGTTACACACACATAGTGAGGAGTAACTAAAGAGGTATGCACTACTCAGTGTTCTGAAAGCGGAGGCGTGTCTTAGTTACACGTAATTCTGACCTTATACTTGCATAGGAGAGACAGCATCCTAATCACAACCATTGCTAATCTTGAGGAACAAAATTTGTTTGGATAAAATTATGAGCTACAATTACGTACATATATAGACCTTAAGCCATTTATCTTGCGCAATAATAGCTTAAGTGAGAAGCAGTATTAAGTCCAGCAGCACTGTCTGACAGTTTGATGTCAAGCTGAAATGTATATTTTGGGCTGTAAAACCACTAAAAAAATTATGAAATGGTATTTGAGACCAATATTAAATACATAAATATGACATTTTACATGGAGGACATTGGAGGAAACAGCATCTTAATCAGAGATATTACTCATTTTGAGAACCAAATTTTTTATGGATAAAATTCTGAATTATACGTAATTAAAGTGAGCCATATATGAGGCTGAATGCTCAGTCAGTTATCATTTAAACAGTTTCAAGGCATATTTTCTTTATAGGAGAGTACATCAAATTAACAAAAACATTGGCATTGTTTTATTAATTCAACAACTCAAATTACTAATCACAAATTAAAACTGTGAAAAATAGCCTTCATCCAATAGACAGACTTTATGATTTTATGACCTTGATTTAGTGTATGTGTGCTTTATGAGTAACTATTGGCATGTGATAGAAAAAGAATTATATTAAATAATAGGATATACTGGATCAAGTGCTATTTTAAATCTGCTGAATAGTGAGGGTCTAAACCATATTGCTAAATTAAACCAAATTTGCAGTAATTAATGTGATAGTTACAACAAGGATTATTCATGCAGCAGTACGTATATTGTCAGTATAGTAGACACGTATAAGAGCATATCAACATGCACAGGCATGTAATACATGTATGGAGATACATGACTATATGTAATGAATGCACTTAGCTTATATCTCTGTTGGAAAGTTATACCTCTCACCTGTCCTTAAAAAATTAAATATTTTTAAACATACACTCTCCATCCACTTTATTAGTAAAACCTATAAACTCTAGAGACTGTTGTGTGTGAAAATCCCAGGAGATAAAACTTAAATTTGGAATAACTAAAGATTTGTTCATCACTATTACTCTACTGTAGTATTAATGAAAGCTTTTTTTTTTTTTAGTTTTGTTGTATATTGTTTTTGGAGTGGCTGAATGTATGAATGAATAAGAGAGAGAAAGAGAGAGAGGCATCTTATGGAAAAACTAGAGAGCAGATACGCTGAGTTTCTGCTCGACCCTACACAATATATATGAAATTACTTGGTGTCCTCCCCTGTTTTCTCATCCTTGAAAAGCAGGACCTCTTTACATGCAATCAAATCAGTTTAATTACAACTCTGCTATGCTCTGACATTACATTGACATCAGGGTCTGGTGTCTGTGCTACGCTGGCAGATTGTTTACCTTGTTAATGATGTGTAGGTCACGATCCCAACCACTTTCCGTTAATGGAGTCAGATGAGGGCACGGTACAATAGCACTCTTGACACGAGTGTATATTTGTGTGAGTGTCGGTTTTGTATTCATGTGTATGTGTGTGTGTGTGTGTGTGTGTGTGTGTGTGTGTGTGTGTGTTGGAACTAATTTGTACTCGTATCTGAGGAAGAAAAGATGCCATGAAAGTTTTATCCATTTAACAACATTTAGCAAGCCACTGTTAACAAACATTTACATGTCTTTGGAAACCTGACTTTTCATCTTATTCTTTGTCAAAAGGTGCATTAATTTTTACTTTAACTGTGCAGAAAGATAACATTTTCTGTATACTTATTCACTGTGTGTCCTGGATGGATTACGTTTCCTTGCAGAAAAGGGCAGGCCTCATTCAAATAGAATGTTTCCATAAATATTCCACTCGACAATTTTGCATGGTTGAGTTTTGGAGTGTCTCTGTGGAAAGAAAGACAAAGTGCATATCTCTTATGGGAAAACCTCTCTATTTACTTCTACCCATCTTTACTTACTGTGTGTGTGTGTGTGTGAAAAAATCTTATACACCAAGGATGAAGAATTATAAATAGATCTTCTTTAAAGACAGTTTTGCACCACCAAAGACTGACTAGCATATCACAGACTGTTAATGCAGCTATTTCAGATTAAAGATTCATTTTAGTCTTTAACCTCCTGGCAGAGGCTACCAGGTTTGGGGTTAACTTATCCTTAGCACAATTCATTATGCTGTCAATCTTCACAAAATCCCCTAGACCATAAGATACAAAATATTGCATAGAAGGGTGTGGTAGCTTCTTTTTAGGGTATGGTATCAGTGGTGCTCATGGCCAAAAGGTTTGATACTGACCTCATCTGTCAACAATACACAAAATTATAATTGTAATTCCAGAGTCATTTGGTGAAGCTCAAGTGCTGAAGTGCCTCTTTTCTATAAAACCTCTAAAACAGTTTGCTGAAGGCAGTGGCATCTAACAGATGATTTTCAAAAGGTGCAATACTGCAACTATGATCTTACTACAAATAATAGGTGGTATAGTTTTCTTTTCTAAGAGCTTCTCCCACTACGTCGGGGAATTTAAAATGGAACTTTAGGGGAACACTGTGTTGTCAGGATCAAATTCAGGATGCTACATCCTTGTACTCCATCAATGTGTAATTGACTTTCAGCATTGCTAGAAGTGAAATATAATAAATAATATGGTTTATTTTGAATGGCAGGGACTGCAGGAAGTCCTAATTTGTGGCTGAGCAGTCTATACTCATGCTGAATTATGGACATCAGTAAAGGCTGTTGATGGGTAACACAAGCTTTGAGATCAAGTCATTAGTGTTTCATCATCTGACAGAAGAGAGACTGCAAACAGTAAGTCTTAACTCAGTCTGAAAAACCTCAATAGACAAGTATAGATTTTTTTTCATACACTTAGTGATATCAGACTGTACTTCTGCAATGACAGATTTTTTTGCACTGGTTTTAAATTAGAATTCTTTTCTTTACAATATCACATCATGAGTCCCATATTTTTTTTCCTTGTGGGACTGGCTGAATATTACTACTCATTGATTTACATAGTAGGTACATGCTAATCTTGTGACACATGCACCACAGGTGACTGCATTCTGGACAATTGTCCTGTCAATTACTGTGACACAAAAACTACACACATGAATACAACCATCAGGAAGAGCCACATCACTGTAGGATGGCTTAACCTTACTGGAAGCTGCCCTTTATCCTCTAATAGCTCTCTGTTTGTTAATTTAGGACCTCAGTGCAAACTTTCATTGTTGTAACCAAATAACATAGTTGAGACAGAGAAGGAGAAGAAAGGAGGCCAACAAAAGGAAAACGCTGACAGAGTTCCAATAAAATGCTCTTTTGGGTAGAGGTAGGGTAACACAATTTGCATTTCTGATTGTCTTTTAATTGATTTGTTTGCATTATTTTGTATCACTGCATTAGTGGCAGATTTACATCCCATGTTACACAGAGTGCTTAACACACCAAATACAGCACACTGATTTATCAGTCTCATTAGTCTAAGCAAGCAAAAAATCACTAAAAATTTGGTGTGTTGTGGCAAAGATTTTTGAAAATCAGAAAATTTACACTTAGGCCTATGAATAAGAGCTGTATGAGTTCTCTGAAAATTGGTGAATACTTCAGAGTGCTTCAGTGGTGTCTCAAACTGTTAAGAATAGTGAAAGGTGGCAGAATTGAGACAGACAAGACATGCACTCGTAATCATCTGTGGTTGTAAAAAGACAAGACATGCACTCGTAATCATCTGTGGTTGTAAAAAGTACTGTAAATGATAGATGATGCAGACCATATAAAGACAAATTGGACTCATGAAGTTATCCTTTTCCTGACACACTGTATGAGTTCATTGTTCTGAAGAGTGAAATGGTACTGGATTGTGAATATTGTAAATCGGTTATTAAGTGCTTCTATTACTAGATCAATTACCCTGAGTTTACTCACATTTAACCTCTGGGCTGTGTCTGTAATGACTGTTCTGCAGTGGCCAATCACAGTAAGTCCTCAGACACCTGTGGCAAAACCAATATTATTATAAATTTTATGTAAGTGGTTTAATACAGTCCAGTTGTTATAATGGGAAATAATATACTAATTCATTTGTTTGTGGTCCCTTCACAAAACAGGTGTGCCAAACAGCCCAACACAAGACATTACTGATTCATTTTCTATATCATAACAAACTGTTTGATTTTTTGTTGGTTTTCTTAGACTACCCTCTTTGCATTTTTCATTTCTTTCACCAACTCAGCTATAATGTTTGTATTTTGGGGCCAGTGTGGCTTACATTTGAACAGAGAACAAATCTCATCATGTAAACGGACTAACACACACCATACGGTGCATCTGTAACTGGATGTTCTCAGTGGTAGTGGTATTAAATCCGTTATCAAAATCTCCATGGGTACAGAAACATTCATAAGAAATCACATTAAAAACACATTTCAAGTCATCAGGCATGATTTTCAAATGCCAGATAAACAGCTGTCATACATGTGGGATAGGCTATTTTGTAATGACTGGCATTCAATTGGCAAAACCAAATTATGTGCTAAATCAACTTTCCCCAACAAAAATAAAATCTACTCTGATAGATAATCTACTGATAATCTACTGTCTATTCCAGGTTAATGAATGAGAATGGGCTGTTATAGTCTTGGAAAGAGAGTTTTGCTGAACCTCTTGTCTATTTACTGAGCACATTTAGAACAACAGGATATGTTTTATTTCTAATTGCATATTATTTTAGTCTTTCTACTCACGCTGATCGATTTCTGAGATTGAGTGTCGGAGCAAAAGTTAGTTGAAAAAGCAGAAGGTAGCTGCTTAAACATTTTAGGCTCTGTTTTCCTGATCATAGTTCACATGCAAAAACATTGCTGTATATTTTTAGTATCTTCCTGACCTTTGACACAGGTGTTAAGAGGGGCAGTTAGGCGTGCTACTACAATTTCCAAATCATATCAGCTGCATCAGCTAGCAGGGACTCGTCACCGCCACACCATCAGAGGGCACCCTCCCCTGAATTCTGCTATGGTTTTTGCATGAACTGTGTAGGACCTTGGTTTTCCTGGTTTGTTGATTTATCCTCTGGTTCTGGTAGTCCTATATCTGTTCTGTGCTCTGGCCCTTGCCTTTAAGGGTATGAGTACTTTATACATGGGTTAATCAGTAAAAATACAGCCTGTGTCTTACTGAGAAATGGCTCAATGATGAGTCCTTCATGCTATCAAGCCTGCAGTCAAGCTCCTATTCTCACAGTCACTGACTACGTTTACAAGCACATCGATATTCCGATATTAATCTGAATTTGGCAATATTCTGATTAGTAATGAGTCATGTAAATGCCGCAATCCGATTGCTGGATTCAAATTAAGACATTATACTAATTCCCCAAATTCTGATTCCCACCCCTGGAATATGCCTGTTTTAATCAGAAATTTGCAGACACCTTGTTTAGAAAATCCACTGAAAGGAGATATATGTGCACGCTTAGTCCACAAGGAATTGTGGGTACTAAGAGATGTTTAGCTGTAGGCTATGTATTTAGAAATGGCAACTCAGGCATACTTACAACAACCATGTATACAGGAATATTCTGATGCCTGTACGCATATAAACGTTGTATTCGGAATACGGCTGCAATCCAAAACTAGACCTTAAACGGAATTTAATGTGCATGTAAACATAGCCACTGATTACTTATGACATTCACCTATTTGCAATCAGACTATTCCTTTTAAATCTTTAAATAACCCACAATGACAAACACACTTTACTAAGTGTCTCTTAAGCACTGTGGCTCTGATTGTTCCAGGCCATTGTTTACTGCCTGTTTTGATTACTGTTTTGACCAGAGCCTTCTCACTGTTTGCCTCATTTGTACTTGTCTGCTGATCTCCAGACCATTTGCCTGCCTCATGTTTCTGAGTATTGCCTAGCCCTTTTGTTTCTCTGCCAAAAACCTGTACTTTATGTCAGAATTATAGCTTTCATTTTCTGATATTTACATCTAGATGTGAGCACCTTTTGTTGGAACCCACCCATTTTGGGTGATCAAAAATATTGTAACTTGTGACTGACAGTTGTTTCTTGTTGCCCAGGTGTGCCCTGTTAGATTGATTGTTTAAACAATTAATAGCTCTGAATGTCTACGCTTGATTTGAGCCCTGGGGTTTGTTGTGAAGACTGCATTTGAAGGCCAGTGAGCTGTCTATGGGAGAAAGGCAAGTCATTTTGAAGCTATGAAAAGAGCCATTGCACAAGCATTGGGTATAGCCAATACAACAATCTGGAATGTTCTGAGAAAGAAAGAAACCACTGGCGTACTAATAACCAGACATTGAACAGGTCGGCCAAGGAAAACAACAGCAGTTGATGACAGAACCTTTGTGAGAGCTGTGAAGAAAAACCCAAAAACAACAGTCAGTGACATCACCAACAACCTCCATAGGGCAGGGGGGAAGATTTCACAATCCAGAAGACTTTGAGAGCAGAAATACAGTATAGAGGCCATACCACAAGATGCAAACCACTCATCAGCAGTAAGAATCAGAAGGCCAGATTGGAAGTCGTGAAGAAATACAGAGGTGAGCCACAAAAGTTTTGGAACCAAGATTAACCTCTACCAAAGTGATGGAAAGGCCAAAGTGTGGAGAAAGAAAGGATCTGCTCAGGATCCAAAACATACGAGCTCATCAGTCGAGCACGGTGGAGGTAGTGTCAATTAATTAAATTAGTTAAATGAGGCTTGGGCTTGCATGGCTGCTTCTGGAACAGGCTCACTTATCTTTATTTATGATGTAACTCATGATGATAGCAGCAGAATGAATTCAGAAGTCTACAGAAACATTCTGTCTGCCAATTTACAGAGAAATGCATCCAATCTAATTGGGAGGAACTTCATCATGCAGCAAGACAATGACCCAAAACTTGCTGCCAACACAACAAAGCACTTCATCAGGGGAAACAGTGGCCAAATCAATCACCAGAGCTTAACCCAATTGAGCAGCATTTCATCTCCTAAAGAGGAGATTGAAGAGAGAAAATCCCCAAAACAAACAACAACTGAAAGAAGCTACGCTACAAGCCTGGAAACGTATCACTAAAGAAGAACGCAACAGTTTGGTGATGTCAATGGGTCGCAGGCTTGATGCAGTTATTGCAAGCGAGGGATATGCAACCAAATATTAAGTGTTACTTACTTTCATTTACTTTAAGTTTATCTGTTCATATACTTTTGCTCACTAAAAATTGTAATATTCGTCTTTTGATCTCAAACCCAAATGTCTTAAGTGTATAGCAAAAGCAGAAGATTTGGCTTTGCTGTTCCAATACTTTCGGAGGGGTCTGTTCTTTTCTGTAGCTATTTATTTTTATTTGTTCTATTATTTATTTTATGTATGCATTTATTGCAATATATTTTTCTGTATTTATTTTAGAATTTATTACGTAATTTAGTTGCATAACTTTTTCTCTATTATTTGTTCTTTTAGGCATAACAAGGAAAGTGTTTTTTTTTTTATTCATATTTAGTCACAGCAATCAAGACTAAATGTGAGACTAATAATACTGAGTAGATTTTGAGTCTGACTGCCTTGAATAGTCCTAGTCCAAGCATCACTTATGTCCATGGTTAATTCTGAGGCCTGGATACTGATAAGTGCAACTCCTCAGTATGCCTACTAACTCTAAATATGACTATTAGTGATTTTATGCCTATTGTTCTGAGAATAATATTTCTTTCTGTGGAGCAGTACAGAGTTGTCAATGCTTGTAATTGCAGACAAGCTAATTCTTTTTCTTTAAACATTTTCTGTGGTTGATGTCATGATTTGTTAAGTCTGATGCTGACATCACATCACATTGTGGAATACTGTACTGTACCCAGTGGGTATGTATGGACTTACATATTTTGGTATTGGACATGTAGTGTTATTTTCTGAGGATGTGAGGAAACCTGAGTACCCAACAGACACAAAGGGAACATATGAAACAGTTAGTAACAAGAGCTCAGGATCGAACACTGGATCCAACATTAACTTGGTGTGCCACTATGCTGCCAGAGAATAACTTGATTAATTGAAACTGCACCTCTTTTATTATTCATGTGATATGGTAGCAGCTGAATCTGTTCAGTGTAGCACACAAAATAAGTGACCAGTATCTCCAATGTTAGTTCGATATTAGTCCAAGTCTGATATTGATTAACACATGAAAATAAGGAGATACTGTGACATTTCATTGATGGCTACATATAGAAATTAATTAAATGAGTTAATAAATACAGAAATAAGTAAACAGAAGAATACAGCCTTAGCCAGATCCTGTAATGATGTATAGCAATGGATGTTTAAGGTACTAGCCCAGACATGGGTAAACTGCTATTTGTTTTTTTGCCAACTCATCAAGTCAATTTTTGTTAACCCATTTATTGTGTTAATTTTAGTATTTTACATATCTCTGATAGATGACGCTGTGACACTGTGTCTTCTCTGTTCACTATGTTGAATTATACAGTTTCCAAACATGCAAAAACAAGCTTAGAAAATGCATGCTTTTTTTAGATTAATAGATGTGTGTACAAACGTTTTCGCTGATGAACTACAGTAAATAGCGTAATCGTTAACGGATCAGCATCTGTCCCCTGTGTTGCGGATTTCAACATCAAAATTTTCTGTTGGTTGTTCCTGAAATAGCCTATATTGATGTTTTTGGCACACATTTTTCAACATTGCTATTTCAATATTGCTATTTTTTATCTATAGTATTGTTGCTGTTATTATTATTTCTGCTATAATATTGCTTTCATTATTCAGAACTATACCCCTGACTTACAATCATTAAAATCTAATGTACTTACTATTTTGAATTGTTTTTTCATTACATTTTTTACATTACCTTTACATTAAGACTATTGCCAGCTCTCAGTTGTCATATTCAGCCTCACAGCCAAATCTGTGTTTAGTGAATGTCTTGGCTCTGGAGTTGCAAAACATGTTGCCTTTGTTTGGATTCAAAGGGTCTGACCGCTCTGTCGAGTCACTCTCCGTCTCTTTTACATTACCCGAGGAAGAGCTGATAATCGGTCTCCTTTTTAGAGGTGTGCATACATTCTTCCACTCTGCGGGAGGCATCGTAAAAGTGGCTTGAATTTCATTTCATTCTTCACTGACATGATTATTGATTGATGGATCATATCACTTGTTAATTCATCCCGTCCAGCCATGTTTTTAGTTGTCTTTTGTTTCCTCAAAGGCTCCAGGGGGTAAAAATAGAGTTGAAAAGATTTCGTTCATAGGCTATGCATCATACTGTTATCGCTCACAGAGAAAACTTATGTGGTGTATGAGGGCAAAAATAATCAATAACTCAGTGAACAGCACTGTTATATTTTTCACCCCTGTATGTCTAAAATACACTGTGTAATATTTATTCGTCAAATATTTGAATACATTCACCTCATCAGTGTACTCATTAGCCAATTATGCTAATTATTGGGTTGAAGTGTGCATCATATTAAACAGCTCTTCAGTACTTGGAATTCATGCAGAATGGCGTGCCTGCTCATTTAGAAGAGTAAATGAGATGGCAGGATTACATACTCCCATTAGACTAGAGTAATGAAATAAAGGGAAAATACCACTTAATGTGCGTGTGTGTGTGTATGTGTGTATGTGTGTGTGCACACAGGGCTGGAGAAGGTGGGCCGTGACTCCAGTTATGAGCAGGAGGGGAAGGTTCAGTTTGTCATGGATGCTGTGTATGCTATGGCCCATGCTCTCCACAGCATGCACAGACACCTGTGTTTTGGCTACCCTGGCCTTTGTCCGCGCATGAGCAACATCAATGGCAAAGAGTTGCTGGAGTATATTCGCAAAGTCAAGTTCAATGGTGAGTAACTTTGTTTTAAAGCTTCCTGGTTTCATCACCTGTTTAGAAGAATCCTAAATAGTTGCTTTTGATACCTGAAGGTTTTCTGTTGCTTTGTTTCCTTCTTCATTACCTTGTATTCTACTCATCTACCTCTTTTTTTTAACAATGCAGGTCCTTTCATTTTGTTCTACTTAAGTTGTCACTTTATATAAATCATAGCTGAGGCTGAATAAATCCAGTTAGGTGCAGCATTGCAGCTTTTCTGCATAAGATAATAAGTGCACTGTTTTCTGTATGATGCACTTCATCTTTATAATTCATGAGGTGATGGAAAATAGAGTTTGGTTTTGTTGGAATGGTGCTGTTCACATCTCACTGAGCTCACACAAGTCTTGAAACTGATTTGTGCCTTATTTTTGTCACTCTATCAGAGGATCCATGTTGTAAATTTTTTTAACTCTTCTCTTTCTACTCAATTAGTCTCCTCTTGTTTGCTGGTTACAGACACATTGTCATTTTTGTGCTGCTAAGCAAGTAGATTTAATCAGCATATAGTGCAATGATAAAAGAGTTGTGTGTGTGGACGCTTAAAAGTGCATTAATTCACCCTGTACAGCGCAGCTTCCTTTCATTGATTATAGAAAATCACAGTCCTCTGCTGTCTTAAATACATTTTGACTAAATAAGTTACATGTTTTTCTGAGTGTAACCAAAGAAGCGTATTATGCAGAAAATACAGCAATCGTGAAATATAACAATAATGCACACTGTTCCTTTTAAAGATGCCAGTAGAAATCTTACTACATTAAAATGGAAGCCAATTTAAATAATCATACTTACAAAGTGAGCATAAATAGGGTTTTTAAGGAGGATTGTTTAATGATTGTGAGTTGAATTGAATTTGTTTTTCTTTCAGAGAAGTTTAGACCTTTATACAGACCCTTCTCATGCTGTGCTGTTTTATATAACTTTTATTTTAATTGATTTTCACTTTATTTCTGTTTAGCTGAGAAATAGATGCCTGGATTTTTTTTTTTTTTTTTAATTATCCTATCATGGGTCATAGCAGGGGTGTGGAGGCTGGACTTTGCCATAGGGAATAAGACCAGCGCTGCAAAAGATGACATCTTAACAAGTGGAAATATACTGAATTTTTTTGTAGTGAGGGATCTATAATAATCAAACCAAACAAAGCATCTGTCATTTCTTTACATATATGTCTTTTTGGAAACATTTTGAAGAGGAGAAATATGAAGACTCATTCCATTTCTGCTAATTGAACCATGACACTGCCTGAGATGAAGCCAATAAAGAGCTTTTTAACTTTTTTACACTGCAAAAATGACATCTTAGGAAGTGAAAGTATCTGGAATATAGTTATATTTATCTAGAATTTCCTGTTATAAGATTAAATTATACAAAACCTATACAAAACAAAAGATTATTGTACCATTTTCTAGACATTTTCTACCAATAGTCTTTTTCTAATTTTAAGAAATTTTTAAAATTTATGTCTAGAAAGAAGCAAAATCATATTGCCAATAGAATAAGAAAATTTAAAGCTTTAAATGGGTAAAAACATCTAAAAACAGGCTGAATAGTCTTATATTTGGTATATAATGATCTCATAATAAGAAATATTAGATAAATTTGCTCATATTCAGGCTGTTTCACTTGCTAAGATATCGTTTTTTGCAGTGTAAGCAGTTTCCACTTTCTCTAATGACCCAGCATGAGTGATTGTGATATCTGCACAGCTTGAATTCTTCTGCTGATAAAGAGAGCTCCTTGATGACTTCCTCTTAGAGGACAGGACACTAAGATCAGATACAATTGCTGCTACTGCAAAGCAGATTTAGCCGGTTGACAAGGAGAGAACCTTGGGCTGGAAGTGCTCCGAAGGCAAAAAGGGAGTGCAAGTGAGAGAGAGCAGGATGAGGGAGACGCACTGAGGACACTGATTAATAGCTGGAAGGTATTCACATGTTTTTAGGAAACTCCTCAAAAACCCTAAATGCATTGAAAACTGAAAGAGAAAAATGGTCTTAAATAGAAAACATCTGATTAATCCTAGCACCTAATCAAACACTTCACACCTGTTTCGCAGTCTCAGAATTTTTCAGGTATTTCTCCTCATGTGTTGTGATATATAGTATAAATCCTTTAGTTAATTTTAATCCATGCAGCCTGAAGTATGCAGAAATTAGAGTTGTGTCTCAGTTATTTAGTATTTGACCTTTAAAAAAAAAAACAAAAAACAAACAATGCGTTATAAAGGCAATATTTTATTTTTGAAATTTTCATATGAAATTGTGTGAATTTGAAAATACACACAAAAACAATGGAATGCCATATAATTATTCCTCACACCTCGAGCTTCCCCGGTTTGACCCAGAGCTCCGGTTACTGTATCTGTGTCTGGGTTTCCTCAGAGTTCTCCAGTTTCCTCCCACAGTTTCCTCCCACAAGGTGGATTGGCGAAGATCAGTAGGCTCTGGATCTGCCGCAACCCTGACGAGGATAAAGTGGTTGCTGAAAGTGAGCGAGTGTGAAGATGAATTTCTCTCTGTTTCTCCCTCTCCCTGAGCAGTGAGCTAAGCCTGTGTGTGTTGGTGTGTGTGTGTGAGAGAGAGAGAGAGAGAGATTGAGAGAGAGACAGTGAGAGAGGGGGAAGCAAGCTGGAAAGATCCAACATTATTCACTTTAAAAAAAAGCTTTGTCACATTACTAACAGACTACCATGCCAAGGACAGGAGCCCAAGTAAAAGCTTGTGTGAAGTCTTACTGTATAAGTAGCATACTGCCGAGATTGCTTCATGCACATAAAGGATTTTGGATGTGACGGGGGATATCTGAACGGAGACTGGTCAGTGCCGAGGCAACGGACACATAGCTGGTGTTCATGCTTGTCTTCCAGGAGGCTTAGACATTGGCTGCATGGGTGTAAATCCGGCAGCATGGCTCGTTAGTCACTCACAGCCAAAGCTGTGTATAATGGAACCCAAATAACTTGCGGGCCAACCATGAAAAGAGCCTGAGAGAGCTCAACAGTGGCCAGCAGCAGTATAATGATGGAGGCTGCTCATCCGTGTTAGGTCACAGGCCTGGCATTCCAGATAGTGGCTGCAGGACTGAATCAAAACACTGAGGGAGCCCCCACTAGGTAGGGGTGTTAGCCTGATAGTGGAGCTAAATATGCAAGCTCAGTGGTGGAGATTGTGGTACACTGGGAAGAACCACTCAACTGCAATGTATTCACAGACCCGCGGGTCACCAAACAGTGGGCAACGTGATAAGCTCAGAACATACTGAGAGGTGAGTGCCATCCTGAACAACAGACAGATAACAGGGATAGCACATTAACAAGGGAACTCAAGCTAGCAGCCATGGAGTTCCATCAAAGATTGCACAGAACAAGAGTAAGAACTGCCAATATACTCTAGAAAATTGGTGTTTATCACATGTGCTGTATGCAATAGATGGTGATGAATTGTACACATACTAAATTGCTCATCCACAGCCACAAATGTTTACATAAAATAACACTCTAAATCACCATATATGGTAAAGAACTTCCCTTTAAAAGGATGATTATATGTTTACATGTGTGAAATCTAATGCCTCCATTACATTTGGAAAACCTGCAACGACTTGAAATCCTTCATTATTGTTGCTGTTGAGTGTTGTGTGAGTGATATGGGAGCATGTAAGACATTATTCAGCTCATGGTTGGGAAATGCCAGACCTGTCTCCAATTTCTTGTTGAAGTGTGCCTGTGGCTATAGACCTGAGAGTAGAATGGATTTGAGTGTGCACGGAAATGCCAGTGCTGCATTATGTTGGCCTCTTCAAAAGTGGTAAAGTTGCTGGCAGAGATCAACTAAAATTGCAACAAGTGGAACGGAAGCTCCTGATTAATCAGTTTACCCTTGATTACACTTTTCTTCCACTTGGGGTTTCTGCATAAACATTGTCAGGAGTGACTCCTTAAAAACCCATCCTCACACATAAGTATAACTGGTAAAACACATTCTATGCATATAAAAATGTTACTCAGTGTTACACAATAAACTATGCGTAAGCTTGGATGATAAATTAGGATTAAGTTAGGATGAGTGCAATAGAATCAAATGAATCAATGAAAATAGACCAACATGAAAGAATGAAATAAGTTTAAACCAAAAATATCAACTCATTAGATTTCATTAGAAAATAAATTCAATTCAATTCAATTCAATTTTATTTGTATAGCGCTTTTAACAATGGACATTGTCACAAAGCAGCTTTACAGAAATAAATGGATTCACAAAAATATATTGTAAATATTTAAATTTATCACTGTGAATTTATCCCTAATGAGCAAGCCAGTGGCGACGGTGGCAAGGAAAAACTCCCCGAGATGATATGAGGAAGAAACCTTGAGAGGAACCAGGCTCAAAAGGGAACCCATCCTCATCTGGGTGCAACGGATAGTGCAATTATAAATAAATCCCTTCTATTGTGTACTATATGGACAAATAGTGCAATTGTGCAACCAATAAATTCATCGCAGTATTTGCAAGAGGTCCGGCTGGTTAAAATCTATCCACTGTCCACTGATGGAGTCCTGAGTACGAAGCTGCTCGTGGCAACTGCAGCCCCAAAGCCACTACAGCAATCGCAGTCCCAAGCCATTACAGTACAGCTCCCCATATGTGATCCCCAAGCCATCTCCACAGCCCCCAGGTGGCACCATCCCCAGCAATCCAAACAGTTCTTCAGGCAGTCCATATGGGGCCACCCCCAGCAGCAGCGAGCGAACTCAACCGATGAGAACTCCAACCAGAAGTAGGGCATCAGGATGGGTCAGGCAGCGAGGAGGAGCAGAAGGGGTCAGGATCACTGGCATCATTGGCATCTCAGAAGTAGCATGTGTAGCTCGACAGAGAGTGAGGGAGAGAGAGAGATGGAGAGAAAGGAAGAGATTGTTAGGTGAGCTTTTGTCCTCTAATGGTTAAGCACGATGTACTTTGCATGCAGAGTGCAAGCAGGGACTCCGGCAAGACTAGCTATGACAGCATAACTGAAAGGGAGAGCCAGAAGCTAACACAGACATGAGGGCACCCTGGGACATAAGGCAGCCAGCCACTCCACCGTCGACAAACCTGAGTGAACGTGTGAGAGTGGGGGGGCGACAGCATCCAAACATCCCATTTCACCACAACACTCTATGCCTGTGAAACCCTCCAGACCTGCCCCTGTACCTAAGAAAACTATTCACAAAAGGCTTGACTAAACAAATATGTTTTCAGCCTAGACTTAAACACTGAGACTGTGTCTGAGCCCCGAACACTAAGTGGAAGGCTGTTCCATAACTGTGGGGCTTTGTATGAGAAAGCTCTACCCCCAGCTGTAGCCCGCATTATTCGAGGTACCAACAAATAGCCTGCATCTTTTGATCTGAGTAGGCGTGACGGATCATAAAAGACCAAAAGTTCGCTCAGGTACTGTGGCGCGAGACCATTTAGTGCTTTATAGGTCAATAGTAGTATTTTATAATCAATACGAAATTTGATTGGGAGCCAATGCAGTGTGGATAAGATAGGGGTGATGTGGTCATATCTTCTGGTTCTAGTAAGGACTCTCGCTGCTGCATTCTGGACTAACTGGAGCTTGTTTATGCATCTACTGGAACATCCAGACAGTAAGGCATTACAATAATCCAACCTAGAGGTAACAAAAGCATGAACTAATTTTTCTGCATCGTGTAGCGACAATATATTTCTTATTTTAGCAATATTTCTGAGATGAAAGAAAGCAATCCTAGTTATATTATCTACATGAGCTTCAAAAGAAAGACTAGAGTCGATAATCACACCAAGGTCTTTTACTGCTGCACATGATGAAACGGAAAGGTCATCCAGAGTTATTATGTAATCAGAAAGCTTACTTCTAGCTGCATGTGGTCCTAGTACAAGTACTTCTGTCTTGTCAGAATTAAGTAAGAGAAAGTTAATAAGCATCCAGTTTCTAATGTCTTTTACACATTCCTCAACTTTATTAAGCTGGTGTCTGTCATCTGGCTTTGCTGAAACATACAACTGTGTGTCATCAGCGTAACAGTGGAAGCTAATACCATGCTTACGAATAATTTTGCCCAGAGGTAGCATATATAAAGAAAAGAGCAGTGGGCCTAAAACAGAGCCTTGCGGAACACCAAACTTTACCTTAGCATGAGAAGAGAAGTCACCATTTACGTTTACAAACTGATAACGATCAGTCAAATAAGACCTGAGCCAGGAAAGGGCTGTTCCCTTAATGCCTACTACATTTTCTAGTCTATTGAGGAGAATAGCATGATCAATGGTATCAAAAGCTGCACTAAGGTCAAGCAGCACCAGCAAGGAGACACAACCCTGATCAGAGGCCAGTAGTAAGTCATTTACAACTTTTACCAGTGCTGTCTCTGTGCTATGATGAGGCCTAAATCCTGACTGATACATTTCATGAATGTTATTCCTATGTAAGTATGAGCATAGCTGCTGTGCTACAACCTTTTCAAGGACCTTGGAAATAAAGGGGAGGTTTGATATTGGCCTGTAGTTGGACAGTTGACAGGGATTGAGGTCAGGTTTTTTAATCAGGGGCTTGATAACTGCTAATTTAAAAGATTTAGGTACATAGCCAATGCTAAGGGAAGAATTGATTATCTTTAAAAGAGGTTTGATTGTTTCAGGAATTATCTGTTTGAGGAAACAAGTAGGTAAAGGATCTAGCATACAGGTTGATGATTTTGATGATGAAATTAGTGAAATTAGTTCAGTCTCTTCAAGGGGACTAAAGCGTTGTAGTTGTTTATCTAATATTATCATATTATCATCTACAGGGTTAGTTATAGAACTGTCCGGTTTTAAATTAATAGTCTGAATTTCTAGCCTGATATTTTCAATTTTACCATTGAAAAAATTCATGAAGTCATCGCTGCTATATAATGATTGTGTGCGTGTTTCTATTGTGGTCTTATTCCTAGTTAATTTTGCTACAGTATTAAATAAGAATCTAGGATTATTTCTGTTATCTTCAATTAGGGTGGAGAGATACATTGATCTAGCAGCACTAAGAGCTTTCTTATAGCTCAATAGGCTCTCCTTCCATGCTATTTGAAATACTACCAAGTTAGTTTGACGCCATTTACGTTCTAGTTTTCGAGTGGTCTGTTTTAAAGTTCGTGTGTGATCGCTATACCAGGGTGCTAGCTTTTTCTCCCTAATTATTTTTCTTTTAAGTGGAGCTACCTTATCTAGCGAGTTGCAGAACGTTGATTCTAAACATTCAGTTGCCTGGTCAAGTTGTTCGGGATCAGACGGTGATCCAATCATGGTTGATAAATCTGGGAGATTACTGATAAAACTTTGTGCAGTTGTTGACGTGAACGTACGTTTGACATGGTGACGTGGCAAGGTGCATATACTATGATTAATACACATTTTAAATGAGATGAGGTAATGATCTGAGATAGCTTCAGACTGTGGACATGAGACTATATTTTCTATATTTAATCCGAATGTTAGTATTAAATCAAGAGTGTGACCACCACTATGGGTGGGTCCTATTACATTCTGATTAACCCCTACAGAATCTAGAATGGACACAACTGCTGTTCTCAGAGGGTCATCTGGATTATCAAAATGAATATTAAAGTCTCCAACAATTAATGCCTTGTCTAAAGAAACAACCAGGTTAGAGATGAAATCCGCAAATTCACACAGGAATTCAGAATATGGCCCTGGGGGTCTGTAAATAATAATTACTGGAATCACCTGGGTAGACTTATTTTTAGTGGCTACGTATGTTATGTTAGAATAAAGAACTTCAAATGCGTTGAATTTATGACTAGGTTTTTGTGTGACGGCTAGATTATCATTATAAATGACTGCGACGCCTCCTCCTTTGCCAGTTAGACGGGGCTGATGTATGTAACTGTACCCGGGAGGACTAGCTTCATTTAATGCTACAAACTCGTTTGGTTTAATCCACGTTTCTGTTAAACACAGTACATCAAACTCCTGATCAGTAATGGTTTCATTAACAATAAGCGCTTTAGACGTAAGAGATCTAATATTCAACAGTCCTAGCTTCAGATCAACGGTGCTGGCTATGCATTCGGTATGGTTTAATTTTATGTTAATTAGATTACTAAAACAAACTGTCTGAGTATGTCTATAATTTTGTTTAGCTCGGGGAACAGACACAGTCTCAATACGGTGGAACCTAAGTGACGACTCAGTGCAGCTAGCAGACGGTCGGTTTAGCCTGCTTGTCTGCTCCCTGGCCTTGGCCCTGGATTGTCACCGATTAACTAGGCCTGTTCTGAGACTATGTGCTATGCTGCAAGAAATGAGAGCAGCACCTTCCCGAGTGGGATGGACACCGTCCCGCCCTAACAGGCCAGCCTTGCCCTCAAAGTTAGTCCAATTATCTATAAAGCCCACATTGTTTTCGGAGCACCACCTGGACATCCAGCAGTTCAGCGACCATAACCTGCTGTAAGCTACATCGCCATGCCGCATTGGGATGGGGCCAGAGCATACTACAGCATCGGACATCGCCTTCGCTAATTTACACACCTCTACCAAGTTAATCTTAGTAACCTCAGACTGATGAAGGCGTATATCATTAGCTCCTACATGAATAACTATCTTTGAGAACCTGTGCTTGCCTAAGACCCTAAGATTACCTGCTATGTCCGGCGCCCTGGCTCCCGGTATACACCTAACTAAAGCTGCTGGTGCCCCTAAAGGCCTAGCTAATTTCACGTGCCGCAAGATAGAGTCACCTATAACCAGAGCTCTTTCAGGTTTCTCAGCGGGTGCTTCACTGAGGAGAGCAAACCTGTTGGACACGTGAAGCGGAGAGGAATGGTGCTCCTGTGGGCGAGCCTTAGCGTTAGCTTTGGCTTTGCGATTATGCCGCCGAGTCGTCACCCATTCGCCCCGCTGTGAGGGCTCTAATGCCGGAGTTGGGGGATTACTAACTCCGCCTAAGGCATCCAGACTTTCCCCTACAGAAACTACGCTGCTCTCACTCTCACTAACCCTCTCTAGAGACTGGATGCGCACCTCTAATGCAGCAATCTTCTCCGTCAGAGAGCTAACTAACATGCATTTATCACAAATAAAGTTAATACTAACGACGGAGGAAGAGTGACTAAACATCCTGCACTCAACACACTGAACAAGCTGAATGTTAGACATGTTGTTTAACGCACCTTAGTCGAAGATTTGTTGATATTATTGTAGACGGCGTGGATCCGGTGTGAATGGCCTCCGAAATACATAATAAACCTTGGACTCCACTGAATACCGTATAATAATTATAAATTCTGATATGCAAGTCATCCAGAGTGGATTTTTTCTTTAATGGTGCAATGATAATGGTAATGCTTGTGTCATTACTTGCCTGAGGCTCTTTTTAGCTCTACTCTTTTTAGCTCTAACTCCACATTCCTATGGCAACTTCTGTGCCACCGCAAAAAGTGCCTGATGGATTAACAGAGTAAAATAATAAGCAGCTAATGAGGATCTCTGGCCAAAATGCTAATGAAATAGAAAAGATGAAAGCTTGGGTCTGTTACAGGAAGAGGTCTTGAAAAATCCCAAACTCAAATTCTGGGTTGAATTTGTCAAATCTCAGACCTGCGGATTTGTCGGTTCCAAAAAAGCAAATTGCAATTAATTAACCCTGGATAGGCTGGACAGTGTGCGTTCACAATAATGTTTAAAAGCCCTCAACAGTCAGTCTGTGATTAATTAAGGCTTGCAGTGAAGTGAAAAAACAGCATAGGACTTTTTTAAACATTAGAACAAAATGTTGTTTATATATATATACATATATATATATATATATATATATATATATATATTAATAACTGTATTTTCAAAATGTCTTATCTAAAATGACAAAGTGACTGGCCGCAGCATGCAGTCTCAGGATTGTTGGGTAGCATGTTTATCTACTGGTTTCCTACTGCCATTTTTTCACCCCCAAAAGGACAGATTAAGCACTGTTTATAGCAAGGGGATCAACAGAGCTGACCCAGGACACATGTCCCATTATGAACAATGAGTATTTCATACTATGAATAATGACTAATTTTGATTGAATAGTGACTGGTCTGTGTTTCTGGAAAGCAAGAAAATGCACAACAGCAATAACAACAAACCCTCTTAAATGCTAGCACTTATTCTAATGGTCTGACATACTGTATACTAGACTCAAATAATTCTGTAAAATTGAATATGATTTTTTTAAAAAAAGCTAATAACCATATAAATTAAATTTGCATATGCTTCTGTGAATGCAGATGCAACTAAAATCTGTTTGCATGCTTTCAAGGAGGCAATTTAACATCTCATCTCACATTTTATTTAAACCATCTAATTTAATGATGCTTCAATTGACTGTATTGTATTCATTTCATCTTAAAATCGTCTTACAAAAACAGTTGTTGTGTTAAATTTATAACTCTGTGAAAACAAGTCATTTTTAGGTGTACCATAGCTGTGTGCTCTAATAGGTGTTCACTATCTATAAAAACTATAAAAGCTGCACTGGAGTTGTGATCAGAGTCAGTTTCTTCTCCCCATTCACAGTCACCCTATTACTAATAATGTTTACCTCAATCACAGTTGAAATCCTCCTTTAATTCCCCAGGACTGACAAACACACTTTGCGAAGTCTCACTCCAGCATTGCCTGTGACAATTCCAAGCTTTTGTTTTCTGCCTATTTTTGATTAGTGTTTTGACCATAGCCAGCATACCCTTTGCTTCTTTAGACTTGTACAGTTAATTGCCCATTTCCTGACCATTTGCCTGCCTCACCTTTTTGAGTATTGTCTAGCCCTTTTGTTTGTCTGCCATATTACTTTTTTAACTCACACTTGCAGTGCTCTGCCCATGACAATAGGTGTACCTAATAAACTGGGCACTGTGTGTACTACAAACATACATACAGAGTCTATCTGAAATTTGTACAAAAATGGGTTAATGTTATAAATATGGCACTGAATGTATGTGATAAGTTGTACACCAAAATATTGCTTAAATGTATAAAAAAATTTTCCTTAAAAGCCAAAAAGTCCAAAAAAGGAGTCAACTGAAAAATGTATAGCCACAAAAAAGGAGAAAATTTAAAGAAAAGCTAGCAACAAAAAAGGAGTGCTCTCTTTCTTGGAAAAATTGCAAGCTATATGCTAAAGCTCAGCTGCAAGGTACTATCAGAGCCTGGGACATTTCAAAACCCTCCCCTGACTTCTAGAACAATTCTTCTGTTGTCATGTTCATTTCCTGTTCCCACAATATATAAAGCACATGGATACTCACACACATTGAGAAGCCTTTCCAGTTGTGTACGTTCTGAGACACTGTGTCTTGCCTTGATTGTTGTGAATGTCCCTTGCCTTTCTTCTTTGTTTACCTGTTTGGATTACCCTCTGATTTTTAGAAATACAGTGCCTTATTGTGTATTGATCTCTGCCTGGCCCTCTGACTATTCTCTGGATTTGGAGTTTTGGATTTTGCACATTATTCTTTGTAATCCTCCAGCACACTGATCCTAACAACCTCTCTGAGTCGTGTTTGTTACACCCACAAAGCAATTAGAAATTTAGCAACGCTAACACTATTGGTGTGTCAGGGGAAAATATTGACCGCAATGCATTAAAATTCATTAAAAGTAATAGTGATCTCGTTTAGTGTATTAGACATTCTGATGTAAACGCTTAGCTCCATAATATCTTTGTGGATATCTATATAGAAATATTTACGTGAGAATGTAATTAAAAACACCAGCAGCTGTAAACAGTCCACGCTGTAACATTTCTTGATGTTTATCACATTGAGACTAATACAGTGGCACAAAATACCTGACAACTGATTTCTATAGTGCCTTTTGAGCTAGCTTTAGCATTTAGCATTTTCTATGGTTTGATCCCTCCCTCCAAAAACATAATGGGAGCTATGTTAATCGCTCCTACCCATGACCGAGTGTGTGTGTGTGTGTGTGTGTATCCATACTGGCCTGTGATGGACTGGCATCTCACACAGGGTGTGTTCTTTATTCACACACAGTGTTACTGGGATAGTTTCTGGATCCACTATGACCCTGAGCAGGATAAAGTGGTTAATGAAGGTAAATAAACTAAGAAATTACAGACATTTAATGCTGTGTATGCCCTCTCTTTTTTTTAAAATTTCTTTTTAAAGTAATAAAGCTCAATTGGCATTTAGGGCCAAGTCAACTATACTCTCTATGATCCCATAATTTCCATTAATGTAACACATCAGACTCAGAGAGAGATAGGATCCATACACAGAGGTGCTGTAATATAAAATCCAAACATACAAAACAAAATCACAACTCAGATCAAAGGTGGTAACCAGGCAATAGTCAGGAACACAGGAAATGACAGTGCAAACAAGCCATAGTCTAATCCAAAGAACAAACCAAATATATGGGCAAAGGGTCAAACACAGCATAAACAATCTAACAAACAAAGCTGAGAACAAAACTGTAATGTTTGGAAAGACTTCACAATGAATGAATAAGCCAGG